>NC_132893.1:23451781-23796781 GCF_030463535.1 Salminus brasiliensis | reverse complement strand
AGAGCTTCTGCAAACAGTGCAAGACGATAAACAACTCTTTGTGGCAAACAGGGAGCTATCCTGTTCCCAACTAATGCAGTAAAAAAGACTCTGATAAGACAAACTGTAATGACTTTGTGCAGCTCTGGAAAGCTCTGCTCTGCCCCCGTACAGGCAACCCACTGGAGGAGGGAATGATATTTATCTAGAGAGAGAGAGAGGGAGGTAGAGGGGACCCAGAGGAGAGCGAGGAATCTACAGATGGAAAGAACAGAAGCATTTTAAGTGATGTTGCAGGGCTGCAGTGTGAGATCATGTTCTCTCTCTGTTTATTCTTTACTCTCGATTTCTCTATTTTCCAATGTACATCTTAGTTGCATCCACACTCACTGGGTATCTTGACAGGTACCCCTGCTGTGTAGGTCCACATTTGTGAATGCAAAGGAAGCACCACAGGACCACCACTGACCAAGTATGATTTGGTAACAGCAGCAGATGAGTCATTGCAAATTTTAAGGTGCACCTTTATGGTAGGGCTACTTGATACAATGTCCAAGAAGTACCTGATAAGATCTATGAGTCTATGAATCTGGGTACAAGGTATGTTGTCTGTGTTTAAGAACAGCGCCCACTTTCCAAGATTCATTGATTCGCAGCAGTGTTTAGCAGATTGCTTTCTTCTCTAACGGATCTGTTTTGAATGCATGACAACACAGAGCCAGTGTAAACAGAGTGCAGACAGTGTGACTCTGTAGACAGAGTCATACGTGCTGTAACAGCTTTTGTTTGAATGGAGGAGGGGTACTGTACAACAGTGAATACAGTTCATAGAGGCATATCCAGACTTAATCAAAGCCAATGGTGTCTGTGCAAAGTATTTATTATGCAATAAAGCATCGAGGGGGGCTCTGCAGGGTGGCAGCTTAAAAGGGTATATACACTGACCAGCCATAACATTAGCACCAACTTTCTAATATTGATTGCCACCACAACAGATCTGAGCATTTGAGACATGGACTCCTGAAGTTGTCTCGTGGTATCTGGCACTAAGACGTTGGCAGCAGATCCTGTAAGTCCTGCAAGTTGTGAGGTGGGACCTTCACCTTTAGGTGCCCATGACCCTGTTGCCAGTTCACAGGTTGTCCTTTTATTGGAGCACTTTTGGTAGGTGCTGCATACCAGAAAAACTCCAAAGACCTGCTTAACATTTCGGGGATGTTCTGACCCAGTGGTCTAGCCATTGCAGTTGTCAAAGTGGCTCGGATCCTTATGCTTGCCCATCTTTACTGCTTCTAACACATCACCTGCAAGCACACATACAATGTTCATTTGCTGCCTAATATATCCCACACCTTGACAGATGCCACTGTAGATGAAGAGAATGTTTTTAACTTTGCCTGTCGCCAGTTGGTGCATATGTACATTTTTTTTAAAGAGCTGTTATTTTTTACTTTTGTAATGATGATTACTTTCCAAAATGTCAATGCAGCCCCATCCCTAGTCCTGGTAATAAACTGTTCCTTGTTATGTGAGGACACTGCTGTGTGTAAACAGACCAATGAAAATAGAGGAATTAAGCGATAAGCTACAATTTGGAGATTAAATTCTGCTGTGTTGTTTTCTGCCCATCACTGTTTAATGTAGACACCCGTAAATGTCAGTAATAGCAATAGTATTAATTCTTATGACTGCACCACTTCCTGATAATAGAGATGAGATTAATGAAGATGATTAGGAATTAGCAAAGCACTGGAAGTGCAGTATTTGATCATGTTTTAGTTAACATTGCCATCTATACTAAGACTGTTGCTTATCAGGCAGAAAACATGAATGAAAGATTTTAAAATATGTATCTAGAGGGCCCCAAAATAACTAACCAGTGCCCCTTCCCCTGACCAAATCAGCACTACATATACAGAAGGTGTATGTCCAGAGTTGATCAGAACAGGTTGGTTCACTACATAAATCTGTACTGTACAAAATCTCTACTGTATAATAAATAGATATTGTCCCTCTAGTAAAATTGAGTAAAGTTGCCCAGATTTCAGTATGTCTTGCTTGTGTTTTGCTCAACATTCAGGCCTTTAATTCAGCCCTTTCTTTATTCTTCATCCGTGCCTGAACTGTATATTCTGTGGCTGCTCTCTCCTGCTTATGCTCTGGCCTCCAACAGAACCCAGACAAAAATCTCATTATCATAATGAGCCTGGGTTTCCAGACTTGGAAAGCGGCGGCCAGGATCTGCAGGTTCAACAGCGAGGGAATGTGAGAGTGATTCTCCTTCTGAGAAATGAGGGAGAGCATTAGCTGAGCACTATATCGGTCTACTAAGGAATACTACCAGTCTTTCGGTAGCACACACACCCACATTCACAGGATCTGTACATATTTGATATGTAATACTCTTGATCTGGATGCAACAGCACTGAGAAACAAATTTGATCATCACCTAAAGGGTCAGTGATTATAGACTGTAAAACCTCATCTTACGTACTATGTATTTTACTCTGTGTATAAACTTACGGTATGTTGTATTTTGTATGGGATGTCCATGGAGAAAAAATATGGAAAACTGGAAGAAAAGAGATGACTTTGGAAATTGCACAGGTGGCCTGCTTAGCAACTGTCCAGCCTTGCGTTGCCTTTCTGAGATGCAGAACTTTGGAAGGAGATTGCACGGTGGTGTTAAACATGGACTAATGTCATTAATTAATGAATAAATCTTATAAATAAATAAATAAATAAATAAAAGGAAATAGGTTGTTGATGTGTCAAATGTATAAACATTTCTATCTGTTTAATCAGAATCCTGTTATCGACTTCTCTTTATTTAATTGTGTTGGCAATGTCTTGACAGTATTACATTTAGCCTGTGCAGGGATGTCCTACAGGAACGAGTGTCTGGTTTGTACAGGCCGTTCAGAGGAGAGAAGTAGAATATACTGTGGAGTGCAGTTTTTGTTCATTTGTCAATCACTCTTTTGCTCATACAATGAAACAGTCTGATTTATTTCTGTGCCTTTAACCTTATGAAAGTTCAGAGGATCTTCAGTTCTTCGCCATGATGACTACATTACTGCCACAATTAGCATCAGTTTCGTGAACCCTTAAACTGAGCCCTGTGGGACTCTACAGAATCTGCTGTTACCAAATAATGCATAATAATTTCTGCTTTAGATCTGATAACAGACTGAACCCTAGATCCATTAATTAGTTAAGACTGCTAAATGTAGATTACCTTGGTTCAGAGTGGTTGCCTTGTATTGTGCCTCAGTCAAAAATTCAGTCCCACTGAATAAGTGTTTATAACGTTTTTTTGTAACAATGAATTGGAGGGGCTAAACTGCTTTAGGCTGTGAAGGGGAAGGGCTACACAGTAAATACAAGGTAATTTGTGACCTATTCAGAACAGACTGTTGAAAAGTTAACAGCTCGTAGCTCTCTACTCCCGCTAGCCACTGCAACATAGTTGAAGTTACTTTGAACTGAACTTCTCTGAGCTTCTCATTAAGTTGAATGGGATTTCTTTCAGCATTTTGTAAAGCTTTTTGTTTAAATGGAGTAACAGTAGATTTGAACAGAACACATTTGTAGGCAGAAAAAAATAGGCAGAGAGACAAAGCAAGCGACTAAAGAGAGACAGGAAGAGAAAAGAATCTCTTCTCCAGGGGTTGTTTGACTGTGCTGATTGTCATTACAGCCATCTCAGGGATTCACAGTTTTTGTCTAAAGCTGTTATCAGTATGTTTCGCTGTTGGAGGTGCTATGTGTGTCTTCCTTCTATTTTAAGCCTTGTTGAAAGTATTCATGCCCACCCAACCCCCCTCACTCAGTCAGGAGTATACACAGCTCTCTCTCTCTCTCTCTCTCTCTCTCTCTCTCTCTCTCTCTCTCTCTCTCTCTCTCTCTGTTGTTCTGGGTAGAGTTTGAGTTATGTAATGGTTTGGTTGAGTTAGTGCTGAAAGATCCGCCTCCCACACAAGGATATGCATTGAAAGGCCTTGTGGATGTGCAGCAGCGTGTCAGTGCCGTGCTGCAGCTGCTGTTTTTAGCTGGATTGTCAGAAGTGATGGAATGACGACTCTCCTCATTTTCCTAAGCAGGATTACTTTACCACACATTCCATTTTCCTTTCCTCTCTTCTCCTCTCCTCTCCTCTGGATAGTGTGGGAGCTGAAGGTCACTCACTCTTTCTTTCTCACTGTGGGAAATGCTCATTGATTTCTATGTCTGTCCCACGTATTCCAGCCGCCTCTGAATGCGCACACAGAGACGCAAAACACACACACGCACACACATACAGCGGCTCATTCAATCACACGGGGGCGTCTTTGCGAACCTTGCACGATGCCCACACATTCTAGTTTACTTCAGTTTTCTACTTATCTTTTTCTCGAGTTTAAGTCTACTGTCTTGTGCTGTTGTTTGTCACCCATTTCTACAGCAGTCAAAATCATGTCAATAGACATAATACAGTACAACCTTATAGTGTTTATAGGCACTATAAACTATAGCAGAAGTTCTCAAGGGTGAGAGTTATAAAGACCTCAGCTTGAATTGTTCTGCAACATCAGTGTCTATGGGTGCACAAGATATATGCAGGATGTCTCAGGTGTCACAGGATGTCTGTATATTTTACACTTAATAGATAGCAATGTGGATAACACCATTGCCCCATAAGTAGCAGATGGGCGGTTCACTTCCAATATAAAGTCTGCTGTCTGTTGAAGCGAGAAACCAAGCAGCAACCAACACAATTGGCCTCACTGGCTTCCAACTGAAAGCACTGGAAGGACTGGGCCTAGTTTATTTGGATTGTCAGTTCTCAGGAGCAAAAACAGCATGTTTAATTAATTTTTAAGGGCTAAAATAAGGGGATGTGAAATAAAATTTGAGTCACCAGTATCATTGGTATAACCCTGTTGTTAAGAAGGCTTGGTTCAATATATAAAAAAATAACTAGCATAACTAGCAATAACTGTCCCTGGAACACTTTGTGTGACATTAACACTATGATTGAGGCCACATTAGATAATCAGAGGATGGATTTAGGTCATTGATAAGTCTGTAACTGCTGATCACAGGGTGACTGGCATGTTGAGCGTGAGCAGCAGTTTGAATGGACACATGAAGAAAAATTCAGATGTTCAGATAATCTTCTGTCTGTGTATTATATAGAACGCTTACATTAACTGTAACTTAAAAGCCACAATTATCTCTGGCTTTAACTAAAGCATAAAATCAAATCAAATGAAATATATTTATATCGTGCTTTTTACAGCCATTGCCACAAAGCATTACAGGAATCAGTAATAGGACCAGAGATCAACAAAACATAGAGACCTTAGTGGTGTTTGTTAGCTCTGCTGTGTTCTGATACTCACTGTACTAGGCTGTAGTGGTGTTAAAAGACTTTATAAGGCATGTTGTTTTTACACATTCTACAAATATGTTTAAGACACAGAGTAAAACAAACAAACAAACAATAGAGTACAATGCCACCTGTAATGGGATGCGGCAGATGTGCGCCAGCTTCATAGTTTCATCTAGTGGTTGAATAAGGAACTGCAGCATCCTGTAACCAAGAAGCTTTGCACAGAGCTTCTGTAATCTTTAAAACTGTTCGGCTCTTAGGATTGACTAAGTTAAACTCATATTTGGCCTGAATATCGGCCAATACAATACATAGCTGGACGATTTTTTTTTATCTCTAAATGAAACCTTTTCCCATTTGTATTCCATTAAAATCGAACAAGATTGTTTCTTTCCTCTATGACATTGCCCATTTGGAAAAGTATACCTAATCATACTTGCAAGATTGGGATTCAAGATTGCTTTATCCTACACTTTATTGTACTTTGTAAAAAAGTAGGAGTGCTTGCAGTTCATTAGTGTCATCAAACAAGAGTATCAGAGTGTAACAGAGCAGTTGACCTATCCATGCTCCATGCTTGTAGCAACAATTCTGAGGTAGCACAAGCTTTACAGAACACTCCCAAATCCCCATTCAGCCTAATGAATTTCGTTTGCATCATTTGAAATGAGTTATACTCTCTAAATTGCAGTTTTGTCATTAGGTTCAATGTATTATTGATATTTCTACTAACATTCTGTAAGGCTTGACAAACCTGGCACCAGCAGAGCAGGCTAATTAAAATCATACATTTAAAATCCTTGACTGGAAACTGCTTATAAACACTTTGTTTAAGTTTGAGATTACATGCAAAAAACACATTAATATATATATATATATATATATATATATATATATATATATATATATATATATATATATATATATATATTCAGCTGTCCTTACTCACGGCATTTGCTTAATTGCTTAATAGACCCGAGCTTCATGTTGACATGTGCTGTTTAAGGCTAGGGAGAGTTGCATGCGTATGAGAAATAGGAGAGGAGATATGTAAAAGTAAAGGTGCATGTACTATGTACAGTGAAATGTGTCCTCCGCATTTAACCCATCTGTGGTAGTGAACACACACACACACACACACACACACACACACACACACACACACACACACTACTGAACTAGAGGTAGTGAGTACACACACACCCAGAGCGGTGGGCAGCCAACTCCAGCGCCCGGGGAGCAGAGAGGGTAAAGGGCCTTGCTCAAGTGCCCAACAGTGACAGCTTGCCGAGCCCGGGAATCAAACCCACAACCCTGTTATTGATAGCCCGGTCCTCTAACCGCTGAGCCACCACTGCCCAAAGTCATTGTTTCTTTTGTATGTGCAGAGACGACAACACTATTTGTGTGTGCTTGTATGTTAGAGAAATGGTTAAGGGGTGGTGGCGATGATGATGATGTATTGCCATGCTGTTTGCGCAGTGTGCTTAACCATACATGTCTAATTTTTAACACACAGTGTGTGTGTGATAAGCTTGATCCTGCAGTTATGTTGACATCACTGACAGAGGCTCTCTGTATGGCCTCAGAGGGAACACAAGCACACGTTTGAACACACAGCCTTGATAGCCATGATAATGAGGAAAATTAGATGCTGCTATCAATCAGATGCATAAACTATATGAAAAACTACAAGACCTATCTATCTATCTAGTGATTCACAGGCATCATCTGTGGACACAGTTGCTTAACTGTATATGTTTTAAAAAGCTCACTTTTGTGTGTTTGGTTGATTTTTTTTTCAATATTCATTTAACCGAATGTTACCATGCCTGAAGTTTTAACCCTAGTTCTCTCTGTACGTGTATGTGTGGTCAGGTGAGGTGAGAGGAGGCTCATCAGGGGTAGGAAAGCTTGTCAGGCCATGTCTGATCCCATCCGTGCAGCTCAGTCACACGGTCTGCTCCACTTCTCAAAGTGTCACTGGAGCGGCTACAGCTTTTAGACAGGAGTCTACAGGCAGGGTCTGCTATGAAGCATTCTTATAGGAAGTTGGTTAATATTATGACAATGTCTTACTTTCGATAATCCCTTCATTGTTAAAATGCATAACAAATACTAAACCTGTATATCAGTGATCTCTTTTTTACTGCAGTAATTGTTGCCATGGTTAATTTACTTTGCCTTTAACAAGATTTCCTTGTGCTCGTGTATTTTTTAAATCCTGGCATGACACAACTGGAATGTTTGAAATGATTGATGGTCTTTAGAAAACAGCTGAGCACTCATAATAACTAACAAGAAAAGATAAAACATCTCATTTATGAGTGTTATGAAATAGTATGAATGCTTGAGAGCATTTAGCTGTTTAAACTATGGCCTTTGTGATGCTGCTTGCCTCATTGCAGTCAGCCAGGGTTTCTAAAGAGGACAAAGGACTTTGAATGCAGCAATTTGCACATTTGTCCAAAAACAAAGCAGCTGGTGCTTGGAATAAAAAATAGGAGTCCAGCATCACTACTTAATGACTCTTATGTCCGGCTGTGTAATAATGGCCCAACTGAGTGAATCCTTACAGGCGTAATAAACTCATGATGGAGTGGTTGAGAGAATCCTGACAAACATTAGAAACTGGTGAAGGAATCCTTTTAGGCTTTAAAAATGTATGACAGTATAGTTTCAATTATAAAAGATGGAGTCTTTACAGGCATTAGAAACTTATAAGGGAATCCTTACAGGCTTTGGAAAGTCTTAAGAAAATATTTGACCATATCCTGACAAACTTTAGAAACTTAAGGGAATCTTTCCAGGCATTAGATGCTCATGACAACGCGCTTGCAGGCTTTCAAAATGCATGATGGAATTGTTACAGGCATCTTATCAGGGAATCCTTGTAGGCACTTCTGGTATTTATGATGGTATATGTGAGAAAATCCTAAGGCATTAGAAACTAAATCTTTATAGGAATCCAGTATTCATGATGGGATCTTTACAGTGAATAAAGGCATATGAATAGACAAAAGGCATACAAGGGAATCCTTACAGGCATAAAAAAATCTGGGATTGTGAAGCAGAGCATATTTTTACATTTGATTTTTGAACTTGTGGTGGTGTAGCTGAGGGAATTCAATTCAGATTCAAATTCAGAATGTATTTATAGAGCACCTTTCACAAGAAAAATGGTCACAAAGCACTTTATAGAGATCCAGGTCCATGCCCTATGAGCAAGCACTACAATGGAGGTGGTAACGACAGTGGCAAGGTAAAACTCCCTCATACTAAAAAGAAGAAACCTTTGGAGAAACCAAGACTCAGTCTGAGGAACCCATCTGCTTTAGGTTGACCAGCACAGCACAGCACAGCACAGCACAGCACAGCACAGCACAGCACAGCACAGCACAGCACAAACAAAGAATTGTCATGTATTTTAGTAATTGATGATTGTGTAATCCGGTAAATCCTTAGTCGTGTCAGAAATTCATGGTGGTACAGCTTGTTTATCCTTTTGATGTGAGTTGCAGCTTTAAAAATAAGACTTACAGAATGTTAATATGCAGTTTTATATCTGTTACAGACTGTTACCGAACTGTTCAAATACTGTTGTCTTTTATATTCCGCTATATAGTGTTAGCAGAAACTCACAGTCAGTTGTAGAACAGTTTGTATGTTCTTTTAAGCTGTTATTGTTTAGAAGTTTTTATAATTAAGGTTTTTATAATTGGATATCTTGGTATTCATTTTGCCTCTGGAGGTAGCTAGCTGTGGTCATTAAAGCAGCATCTCCAAGGAGTTTTGACGGGTTAATTAAGTAGTTCTCAGAAATGATACGAACCTTTTTAAATAGCAGATTGTGAGTCTATGTGGTTCTTTAGTACTGTATGTGGAGAACAACCCGTATCCTAAGTTGATCCTCAGTCTAATATCAATCAATTCTTGTGTACTTCTCTCTCTCTTTCTCTCCCCTGCTATCTCTCTGCTAAGAGCCATTGCTCTCAGGATGCCAGACTAGACTTAAGCCAGAGGATTAAAGCTGTGACATCACAGGACCCGGCGCAGGCCTTATTTAACATCCACCACACACATAAATTCATTGGCAGCTCTTGCTCACAGACATTTGCACTCTATCTTCTCTATTCTTCTCTTCTTTTCTCTTCTCTTCTCTTCTCTTCTCTTCTCTTCTCACCTCTGCCACACTGCGTCAGGGGATCCCCATTTGCTTATGCTTTCCTGAGGCACAGCTCATTTTAGTGTGTGCCTGTGTGTGCTGTCTCCTACCTACAGGGCTGTATCTGTGTTAGCAGCAGTGCAGGGCATGACCCCATGTGGGAAACACACACTCAGTAACCTTCTAACCCTGCTGCGGTCTGGCTGTCAGTCGCCACAGAATGACACTACTGTGGCTGTATGCCATAAGTTCTGCTGTTGATGCACACACAGTGTCACAGACAAACACATCAGGCTTGAATGAGTTTAGACAAATTAAAAAATAGTATTCTGAGCATTAAGATGTGTATGAGATTTTAGTGTACCATCATGCTATGGAGAAAGAGTGTGTGGTTGTACGAACCATTTGAATCACAGTGAATTAGTTGTCTGGTTCATTCTGAAGGACATTGGAGCTATTATAACCCACTGAATCGACACAAATTCCTTTATGGCGCAACAGCGCAGTGACCAGACAGAAAAGGCAGAGCAGCTGAGGGCAACGTCAAGTACTGCGTTTTTCAGTGTCATTTCATCTGTCAGCCTGGAGTGAGAGGGGGCTTGATGGAAGTCATAAGGAAATTATTTGGGTTGTTGAGCTGGAAGGAAACTAGGGCTATAGGGATGGGTTTACATTAACACTAAGAGGTCCATCAGTTCACAGGATAGTGGAAAAACAGCTTTGCCAATAAATAATGAATCTCAGTGTCTCAGTCCAGTTAGTAGTCATGTCCAAGTCTAAAACCAGACTAAACGGTGAAGACTGAGACTAGATTAAGAGTTAAAATAATATACTGTGTATTGGTAAATTGGTCGATATGATACATAGCACAATACAGAGGTTGGGATTTAATATATATTATTTTTTTATAGTATATATTATTGGATTTATTGATTATTGGATATATTGCAATTCTGTATGTATGATTTTGTTAAATCAAATTGTAGGACAGCTGTAATGGAAAGCACCCTCATATGCATAAACTCTGAGTAAAAGAAAAGTGAACGTTTTCCACTCAGATTCCACTCAGAACAGTGGAATCTGAAAACAGTTGAGTGGTCAGAGGTTTAAACACAACACAAAATGAACCACCAACCTTTGCGTGAAACTATTATTAGAAATTGATACAGTGATTTTGAGAATCGGTACAGTCTTGAAAAATGTAAAATTGCAATTCTTATTACAATATATTGATATTTCCTTACAGCACTAGTAAATAAGTTATAAGCTTATCAGTTAGCTCTCTTAGGTAGCTGTAACTCTACATTCTGACTTTTGGAAGCAAAGGATGGTAAAATGTAAGTTGTTGTTTTAATGTTAGACTGTATAAAACGTGTTCATTTTCTAGATACTGAATGAAGAGAAAAGTGACCTGTTGTAATCTTGTTAGCCAATAAGCATCAGTGCTTTTTATGCGTGTAAATGCTGATATTTGATATTTATTTACTGATATTAAGGCTGATAAGATTGAAAATAAGTATAATAGTAAAAATGAGGAGGCTTGTTTTAAACAAGTAGACATTTAGCACAGTGGAGGAAACCAGTCAGTAGCTGCTTCTGCTTCCCCAATACATAGAAGAAGGAGGGAGTGCTCCTGAGTGGCCTTAGAAAACTTTAGAAGTCTTCCATACTCAAAAACTAAAATACTCTCATGACCAAGACCATTCATTATTGAATATAACATTTTGGGAATATTGCAGAATATTGCAAATTCATTTCTGATATGTATTTAGTGACAGCTAGTATAGCAAACTGCCTATTTCTGCCTGTTTGTCACTTTAGTGGTGTGAGTGTAAGGTTTACTAAAAAACTGGTAAAAAATCAGAACTGGATCAGGCTTAGTTTAGCTGATACCTGTTCCAGTAAGATATGCCTAGGTCATCCCTCTTAACAAAAAATATATAAGCAGCGTTGATCCTGTGGTGTGCACTTTTCGAGCAACTGATAAACTGTGCAGGGACAGATGGGCTACTTTTAGGAATCATTAACCTACAATGTACAATATAAGGTTAGGCTATGCAATAAGTTTAAGTAGAGTATAGAGTATTGTTGCTGTTGCACAAGAACTTTTTTCATTTTTGGCTAAATTAGAATCTGGCAGTTGTGTCCTTCTATGATGAAGGGACCAATAGAAAATGCTACATGTTTTTACATTGACTTCCATTGAAAGTTAAGAAGGTTTTTCCCCTCCTGTGAAGTTCCCATGTTCTCCATTCTGGAGGCATATTCCAAAATGAATATACCAAATAAATAAATAAAAAATAGGACAAATGAACAGATATAGAAATGTGTGCTTTACTGCTTATAGCATTGACTGCCCTTTGTGTTGGGCTGAGGTGTGATTTCACAGAGGGAGAGCTAGATGCACACACACCTATCCCTCTAATGTAAGTGATGAACTCCTACTACTGACCTTTGGAACCTTTGTATGTGTGTGAGAGTGAATGACTCACCAGTTCAGCAGGAGTTGCCTCTAGGAGGAGATATATTTATACTTGTTAAAGTATCTTGGCTCTACTGCAGCATTGCCTGCTCATCTCTTGTCCTGTTTGCAGCATTTCTGGTCTTACGCTAACGCTCACTTTCTATTTCTGTCTGTCTCCGAGCCAAGGACGGTCAAGAGAGAGAGAACGAAGGCTTTGGCGTGGGCAAAATATTACTGACATTTAACTAAGAGGACATCGTATGGGACTGTGTGGGCCACCTCCAAAAGCAACTCCAGCTAGATCCCCACACATTCACATACCTATGACTAAAGGAAGCAAAGGCTACATACACCTCCTCAGATGCACAGCCCTGACTGCGTGGTTTGAAGTATCGGAGTTTTTTTTTTTTTACCAATCTGTTCTATTTTAGGAACCAAACGGAGAGTCCTTGGGCTTATTTGTTCTTTTTGTTGCACTGGTGTCTTGCCTCTGCTTTTCTATCGCCTCCACACTCCTCTTCCCTACTCTGCCTACACACTCCTCACCATATAGTCTCTGTACTCTGTATAGAGTCTGTACTCTCATCCACTGTCCCCATCCACACTCCCTCTCTGCTCTCTTCCTCTTTTCACTTCAACTGCTTCAACTGCAAAAAAATATATTTTAGCCAGTCAAAATCCTCTTAATTGTAGCCTACTAATATTTGGCATTTTCAGATTGTAGTAATATGTAGTATGATTAACTTATCTTTATTCATTTGTACTTGTTTTATCTGACTTTATCTACCAAAAGTTTGTTCTATTGTCAGATCATTTTGCACAATTAAAGAACTAACAGATAGCCTTTGAGCTTTTACCAAGAATGAGTGCTATTCCAGTGGAATAAGACACACTCAGTATATACAGTTACTCAAAAACAGTAACACTAAGTTGGGAATAAGTTGGCAAATCTAACAAAAAATCTACTTGCAAAGATGATTTTTGCAGTTTTCAGAACCCAACTGAAACTGAAGGCCTTTCAAAGTAAGACTGTTTCAGTGTTTAAAGTCAATAACAATATCCATTGGCTCACACTGACTTGCTACATTAACTTTTGCCAAAGGTCAAGATGTAAATACATATTTTGTACACATATTATAGCGCAAACTCACTTTTACACATTTTAATACACAGTGATTTTAAATTTAACATGAGAATCTTGTTTTTCACAGTTTTGTTGTCAGTTGTTAGGAGATAAAAATGTTGCATGAGTCTATTTTGTACCTGAATGAGAAATGAGGGAGCTGTTGGCAGAGTATTTATAATGTGGACAACTTCCATTGGAGTGAATCCAGAATTAATAGATTCATACAGAGCATTTTGTGCAAAATTGTCATTTTAAAAAAATAACATAAATAAACATATTCTTACAGGCAACCAGCCAGCAACATGTTGACATGTTGACTTTATTTCACATTATTTCAAGCAGTAGTAAACTGTCTGATGCTCAATCTGTAATGCTAGTATTTTGAGGAGTGACTGACCTAAAAATACTGTTAGCTGACTTCAACAGTCTGTGCAAACCAGATGAAACAATACACCTGAAATTTAGCTTAAACAAAAACAGTTTTTAAGTTAAACTGGTTAAAAGCCAGGGAAAATGCTGCCTGAACACTTTATGTGCCACTTTTGGCTTTTTCATTGCACTGAAAGCAGTTAAACTTGAAGTTGTTCAACCAATAAATGTTATTCCTTCAAATGTATTATATTTTGTAATTAAAATATATAAAAAATGGAACTGTATAAGTATCAAGATGTATAGGCACCTATTTAGTAGGGCTGGGCGATATGGTAAAAATATTATATCACAATATTTAAAGATATTTTCACGATGCACAATATTTATCACGATACATGTAATTACAAACTGAATACATCAGTTGCGACAGATTCTTAAAAACTACTCTCCCGTACTGAGTACAGTGGTCTTTATTCAGCATCCGCTGCATTTCATCTAATTAAACCAGTCTAATTATACTGTAATGAAACTTGCAGCTGATCAGTGTTCTTAAAGTACTGACAAATTACATATTTGCGTCTATAATGTTGTGGTGGGCAACAACCTTTCGAATGCTGACGCTGCCACTAGTCGCTGTTGGAATGTGTAAAGCAGAAATGCCTCTCTATTTGATTCTCTATTTTAACTAATCTTATTGTCTCATGCGACTGGATGGTTATTAAAGCATTTCACTACCAGTCTGTTGCCGTGTATGACTATGTATGTGACACATAAACTTTGACTTGGTTGATTTGACATAATGCTGTTTGTTTATGGCAAGACAGTGTTAGTAAGGAGACTTATTGTAAAAATGAGAGATATTATTTGGCCTGATTTAACATGTACGTTTTTAAATTAGCATTAAATTAGCTATTAGAGTGGCTGAGTATCTGCCTACATAAGTAGTATCTGTGTAGACATAAGTATCTGTCTACACAGGCTATTTAAGTTTGCTGCTCCGCCGCCACACTCCCCCTGCACTCCCCCCCCCTTCATTACTTGCGCTACTCTGCCTTTACATACCTTCCCTACCTCTACACTGCTCCTTCTTTCCCTATTCCGTCTCTTCTTCTTTCTCTGTCTTTCTCTGCTGCTCATCTATACTGTAAAGCATGGACCACAGAAGAACTAGTTACCGTGGTAACAGGGAGACTGGCACCAAAAATATATTCTATAAAGCATCTCTGATGCCTCCCACTACATGTTGCCTCCTGCCAACATAGCACACACACCGAAACACACACACACACACACACACACACACACACACACACACACACACACAGAGCACAGCATGGCTCCCTTCCATTACACAAAGACACTTGGGTCAAAGATACTAACTCAGCTCCTCCTCAGTGTGACCTTCCAAATTCAGTTTCCTTGCACGTCGCCCACACTCACTTGAACTTTTTCCACAGGAAATCAGACAGTTCTTGATAGTATGTAAAGAGATGGTTTTAAATTATTATAATAAAGTGAAGCTTCGAGTTAAATGAATGGCAGTGATATGCTGTATCTAATGCTGCATCCAAGTGTTTTATGCACCTTTTACTGGGAGACAGAAATGTACCAGAGAGTGTCCTTAAAGGCCAGCCCAAAGTATGTGTGTGTGTGCATACAGAAATAGCAGACAGTGATGCAATAAGGCAGGTTATGGCTGTACAGTGACAGAGACTCTGAAAAAGACACTGAGAGACTTTAGAATCTGAGTTGCGCCCCCTAGTGGCCTTCCTGCTCTGGTACAGGGAGCTGTGGAGACTGGGTTACAATGCCTTATTCACATATTATTAATAGTTGCGATTAAACACCATATAGCCATAGTTACTGTATCTAGCTATAGCCATATCTATTGCTTTTGATTTACGTAGATCATTTCTAGTGAATGAATTACAGTCGTTAAATAAGTAAAACTCTTGAAAGGCTTCAGTATGACTTCTTAGATGTGCCGCAGTCACATTAGGACATTGGCATGAGACCGCATCACTGTTTTGCCCTACTCTATGCCTAATTCATGTATTTGCATTTTAATGCCAGTGCATGAATTATGCAGATAGACAGCACACACCCCATGCCTGGGCCTAGCGGATGCGGACCATTTGTGACTTATTCAAATCAAGTCCGAAGCCTTCATTAGAGATGAATAAACATGCCGTTGTCCGGTTGCATTAGAAAGGACGCCTGAAAGGGTCCTCAGCAGAAGCAGCATCATCAGCAGCAGTAGCAGCAGTGTCTCGTTCCAGCAGTGGGAACCAGGCAGAGCTTTACTGATGTAGACGCGGGAGCTGGAGGACAATTACATAACAGCTGTGTGGGTTTGTGTGTGTGTTTTAGTTTGTGTGTGTCTGTGTGTGTGTGTGTGTGTGTTTGCAAAGGTGTCGAAATGTAGAAAATGCAGACGGCCTCTCCCCTGTGTAATGCATCTTCCTCCCCGTTGCAGGGTCGATCTTGTGTGTGGAATTTGTTGCAGCTCCGTAGCTCAGAGTAACAAGTCGCCTTTGAAGTCCTCCTACATCCGCCCGCTCCTGGAGCGAAATGGAGACAGAGAGAGAGAGAGAGTGTGTGTGTGTGTGTGTATGTGTGTGTGTGTGAGAAAAAAGAGAGAAAGGGCGAGAGAGAGAGAGAGAGAAAGGGGGAGTTAGAGAGGTTTCCCTTGCAGTGGCGTGCATCTTCAGTCTCCAGTTTTTGGCTAGAACACCAACTCCAGCAGTAAAGCTCGCCGGCCATGTGTGTGTGCACGAGTCTGAAGCCACAAGAGATTGATAGCAGAACACACAGCTGCAGAAGAGCAGGAGAAGCTGACATGCCGCGGGATGTGATCCGTTTCTGACCCCCCCCCACACTCCCCACCCACCCTTTTCACTTTCCTCATCTCTTCTTCTTCTCCTTCTTCTCGTCCTCCTCTTCTTCTTCTTTCTCTCTCTCTCTCTCTCTTTCCCTCGAGAAGCTCCAACGTGACATCAACCCTTATGCCACACAGTAACTGCAATGTTTTTTGCATGTTATTGTGCACTGAGGACGAATGTGAAGGTAGGAATCGAGCAGTGTCTGTGTGCTTGCGGGTGTGTGGAAGTGTGTGTATGTCAGCTTGAGCTGCCATGTGGTTCATGATGTGCACCAGAGTTGCAGGTGGCTTCGGCATCTGTGAATGTCATACCGGTTTGTCGTTTCCAAGCTGGTGAGACATTGGCTTGTTTTCCGATCGATTTAGCACTCCTTTTATCTCAGCAAAGGAACGAGAGGCGAGGTTATCCGAGCCGAAAGGGACGACACAGCCAGGCATCAAAGTACAAGTGTTAGTGTAAAACTCTGCAAAGATCTTCAGCCCGATGTGTTGTGACAGCTTCAGCACACGCGACGTAATGCATGCAATCATGTCTAATGTGCGAGTCCCTTTTATTCTCGCCGACAAAAGAGTCTTTCTTTGAAGTTGCGAGAGTTCTCCCCCAGCACTGGCAGATGGTGGGCTAGCTTAGCGCTTAGCACCTAACTGCTAGCCTGCGTTAGTGTGTGGAGTAAAGGCTCCAGTCCAAGTCTTATTACTCTCTCTCTCTCTCTCTCGCTCGCTCACTCTCTCGCTCAGCTCTGAAGTTTGTCTCTGCTGAGTAATACTTTTTAGGAATGTAGTGGTAGCAGTAGGCCGTAACCAGGATCGTAACTAGCATATCTAAACATTGGGACCTTTTTGCAGCATTCAAAAATGTCAGATGCAAATGAATGCTACCAATGTCAGTACATTAGCCTACATTTAAATGAGCCAAATAATACATTTATTGAGTATGTGTGTAAATAGTATGTGGCTTAGTATGCTCAAATTCAGTGTTACAAGCCTATTTACAACCCTGTTATTCTGCCTCAGAATGAAACACGCTGTTTTTTTTTCTTTTACAGAGGGCTCCTCTGTACAAATCAAAAATGACAAGCTCTTCTTTTATTAGCTGGTTTAGGACACTTCACCAGTTTCTCTTGTTTTCACTAGGGCTTTCGCTGGTTGACTGGGTGTATGTACCTTTTGTGGGCATAAATAACAGTCGACAGTCAAGACTGTTACAAAATAGTCTGGAGGTTTTGGAATTGGTCCATTTTATAGCCCTGGAATTTATTTTGAAGGAGGCTACGTTTGTCCTTGAGGTTTATTGTATGTCACTGTCATGTATCAAAAGCATATTTTTTAACAGTTTGCCGTTCAAGGGCAACTTTGAAATGAACGTTTTTGGAGATGCAGGGTTTAGTTACAACAGCAGTGATGTGTTTTTAGTTCTGTAGATGTTCTCCTGACACCCTTAGCCGAACTGCTGAGATGTACTGTTTGATGGACAAACTGGATGTGTGTTACTAAGAAGTGTATGGGTTAACATGCTTAGACCTGTTGTGAGTAGGACAGCATCTGCCTTGCAGATAAAAGACACTTCCCCCATCACTAATGTATTACCTTCCTACTGCCCATCTTCTGTGCTCTGTTCTGTGGGTCCTCATGCCTCCACATTTTTTTGTCCAGAATAGATTGTATAAGCTTGTTTAAAAATCGTCAAAAAGGGCATACGAAACTCAGGCATGTGCTTGTACTGGCTTTAGGTATGGCAATTGGCTGATGTTCTTATCCAGAGCAACTTGCATTTGAATCCTGTTACACAGGTAGGCTAGTGTAATGTTAGGAGACTCGCCAAGGATTCTTAATAGATGTAGTGCGGTGTGCTTGCCAGGCTCGAAACCTAGTCTGCCACAGGGAGTGCGGTTCATTACTCTACACCATCCAAATTCATAAAAATGTGGAACCCAGTTCCCCTGGAAATGTGATCAGATCTTCATTTAATTCATACAACTAAATAGAGAACCCAATTAAGCATATGAGGCTAAATAATTACAGTTTTTACATGCATTTATTCAGCAGTGGTTTGGCCTCCAACAATCCACTTCTGCTTATCTGATGTTTCCTCAAGGCCACGTGAATTAGCCTATATTAAATATCTTTGTATGAATTTATTTAAATGTATAAAGGGTGTAGGGTATTTTTCTAGTAAACAGCAAAGCACTGTTGTAAGTCGCTTATATATACCTTAAATGTGAATGTAAATGTATAATTTACGTAATGTAACTGAATTATGAAGTTGGCAAACTGGTCTTCCACAGAAAATCACTTCAAGGTCATGGTGTGGCCAAGATCCCCCTGCATTAACATCTAAGGATCCACAGGCCTTTCTTGCATTAAGTAATGTCAATGTTCATGACTCCACCATTAGGTAAACACTGAACAAGGACGGTGTGCATGGCAGGACAGCAAAGAGGAAGCTGCTGCTCTCCAAAAACAACACTGCTGCCTCAACATTGACTGAGACTATGTGTGTAGCTGCAGTGTATACTGTATTAGTTCCCTTTGCTTGCCACAAACCAGATGTAAGCTTTCTGATAAAAGTATTTCTGAATTACCATATTTGAAATAACAGGCTTAAAAACAAAGAACAAACAGAGAGGTTGTCTTTTGAAAATCCTGTCAAATGTGGCATTGATGTTTATATTCCTTCATTTCTACTGAATGTTGAGGCAGGCTGAGACACAGTTGAGAACAGACATATTTGGTTTCTTGTTAGTTTAAACATTTGATATGCCTGAGACGTAGACTGCAAATTTTATATGCACAGTTTCTTACTGCCCCTGTCACGCAAGAACCTCGTATCTCCATTTTTAATATTTTTTTTTGACATAATGTGAATCTGACAGTTGTTCTTTACATTCTCAGTCTCAAAAATGAATGATTAATAGACCAATAGTAAAGCTTCAGTGATTTGAAATAAAGTGTTTCTACATTACTACTTCCATTCATTGGAAGTTAAGTTTTTTTCTTTGTCCTGTAATGGTGTTGAAGATGAAAAGTTTCTGCTTGACAATGACGATATGAGTGACTTTTTATTCTCGAAGCAGATTAGTACTTCATTCATTGGCTCATCCCTCCGTTACATTGTTCAGGGAAGTAACTTTACTTTTTTTATTTGTTAACCCGAATATGTGGAAAATGTGACGTATAGCTCCCCCATTAACCTTTTGCCTGCTTTTACTCAGACACTCAGTCAAGCACTGTGTAGCAACGTTTAACGTATACTGAAAATCAGACGCAAAAAACTTTTTATATTACTGTATTAAAACAATATTATTAATATATTATTTTAAGTTATTAAAAACAAAAAGATTTTGGGCTGTCTAGGTCAGAAAGCAAGGGCTTTAATGCACCATTCAAACATTGCTCTCCTTCCTACCACTTCCACCACTAGCCAATTCAGTAGAATTATGCTGAATTATCTATTGGAATAAATTTTCACCCACAACAACACTAGCTAACTTTGCTAAGTTTTTTATTACTACAACCACTAGATTATTACACACGCTGGATCTGCTAGCATTATGTTAAGGCCAGGAGCTAAGCTCTGATGGATAGCAGCGTCCAGCTATGCCAGCTAAACCTGTATGTGTGTGCTAATCACACTGTGTCTGACCTCTTTTACAACTTGGGTCAGTACAACACAGGATTGGAAGCTGAATGTCAAATGGGCTGTAGCTAAACTGCAGACGACAGATATGTAAGCATCTAAAAAATATGGTTCAAATCTGTCCATCGAAGCAACTGGCCGTGGCTTACTTATCGCCCTAATTCTACTTTTTCCAGCTTTGCTTCCAGCTTTTGCCATCAGCTTATATTCTCCTGTGATTTAGTTCTGTTTACCGATTTTGATTTTTCTCTGTTGATTTTGCTAGTGCTGGCTTCAGATAATTTAGGTCTGGGATGAGTAGAGTCTTATTAACGGTACCAGCTACTCAAACCAGCTGTTCTGCAGATGGCTGTTTTAGACAGGGTAAGAAGGATTATGTGTTGCCTGATCTTTGTGGTATTTTGATGAAAGCATGTCAGATCTTAGGGAACTGTGTTAACCTGTGAAAAAGCATTAGGGAGCACCACTTGGTGTCTGCTTTTACAACCTGAGTCAGCACAGCACACAACTGTTTGTGGCAAAACTGCATACAAGAGGAATGTAAGTATAAAAAAATAATTATTGATCCTGTGTTATTTTGACAAGAGTAAGTCACAGACATTTCATTAAGACCTCAGAGAACTGTGTTAATGTGTGGAAAAGGGACATAATATGTCACATTTAAACAAATGCTAGTACAGTTTTCGCAATGTAAGCACTAGAGGGGCAATGTCTGATGCTTGCGGCTGAGATTTATTACTTTAGCAGCTTATACCTGAGGGATGATACTGAGGAATGATGTCTGAAAATTGGAAAGCCAAGTCTGAGCCTTGGGTTTTGACACTTGATGACTTTTAATATCTGACAACCAATGTGTGATACGTGCTACCTGACACCTATCTGCTCTCTAAAGCTTGCAACCGATACATAGCATCTGACATCCAACAAACGGCAAATGACAAGCACTTCTTTGCCATATTTGTAATTCTAGAACTCCTGCCCATACACAGTATCCAAAACACCTGTTTGTCCAGCATTTATTCCAAAATCAAAGGTATTAACAGGGCACTAGTCCCCCTCTTTGCTATCCAACAGCCTCTACTCCTCTGGGAAGGTACTGGAATACTGGAATGGATTTGACTCCATTTAGCCACAAAAGCATTAGTGAGGCGAGACACTGATGTTGGTCGATTAGGTCTGGCTCGTTACAGTGCTCTAGTTCATCCCAGAGGTGTTCGGTGCTTGATCACTCTAAAGAATGTGATTCCACTGCTCCAAAACAGTGGGGAGCTATACACCACTTTAGCTGATGTGTGGCATGGCATGGCATCTAGTAATCGTAGGCTTGTGTACGGTTTCTCCAGAGTGTGCATATGCTCAAAAACTGAGCTGTTCTGGTCTGATTTGCTGAGCCACATTCAAAGCTGCTGAACGATACAACTGTGTGCTCATTCTTGGTTTTGTCAGATTTGTGGTTATAAGACATGGCCTCACCCCTTAGTGGCTCACTTTGTCAACATTGCTCTCCCATATTGGGAAATGGTGAATCGATCGTGCCGCAGGTTGAGTTACATACCCTAAGAACCCAGTTTGGGTTAACCGAGGGGCTGCCAGCTTAATATAATGTAGCTTTTTAGCTTGTAATTTCCCCTGCAAATGACAGCTTTCTGATTGTCCATTGCAATAGGATTGTACCCAGATCAGCCATGACATTAACAGTACTGACCGGTGAAGTGAAAAACATCTCAACATCAGTTCTTGAAAGTGATTTCTGTTAAAAGCTGCGAAGGGTCAAGCATAAGATTCTAAGCCACTTTGACAAGGCCCATATTTTGATGGCTAGACTACTGTCAGAGCATCAGGCAGGTCTTGTGGGTTTTTTTCTGATATGCAGTGGTCAATTCCTACCAAAAGTGGTCCAAGAAAACCTGCGACATGAGCATGACATGAGCACTTAAGGCTCATTGATGTGATCCACGGAGGCCCTACCTCATAACCTCATAACAGCACTGGTGGATCTGCTGCTAAGGTTTTAATGCCAGATATCACAGAACGCTATCAGAGATTTTATGGAGATCTGTTCAGATCTGTGTATAATCTTGTTTAAAATTTTTGGGAAAAAACATGTGTGACATCTCTTTTGAACAGAACAAATGCCGGAATGGAGCATTACTGTATAGTCAGATTAGATTGCTCTGTGTGAATGGGGTTTGGTCAGCTTGCATGGTTCAGCCGATGGTGGCAGAACCTGGCAGTTCTGCATAGTTATTCATTTTTTGACACCAATTAAACATTTAGCAGTATATCACAGATCATAACAGTTCTTGTCAATGCATTTTCACAGCACTGTGCAAACCTAATCCTGTTCATCCTTAGTTTATTAATTACAGCCTCCATCTTTAAGATTTAGACCTATAATGCGCTTTTGTTGGTCTTTGCATAAGAATGTTGTACTCAGAATCATTGAGTAGATAACTTGAGGACTGTATTATGGTGAAGCCAAAGGTTTAGCCTTTAAAAGTTTTGAATGATTGATTTCACGGCACAGCAGTAAGATCTTAGACCAGTAGAAAACAACCATGGTAAAAAATTAGGACACCCCATGAAAACCTCAAATCATTGATGTCAGACAAAAACCTTGTATCTCTAAAATGAGAACTTTACAGGAGAAGGAAAAAAAGGATTTCTTGTCTACTGGCCAATTTATCATGATATTTTGACACAATGTAAAGAACAACTGTCCCATTTAAATGATGTCAAAAACTGATCAACCGAAGACACAAGGTTTTTGTGTGACAATATACTATAGATATGAACATATGATTTTCATTTTATACCTAAACAAATAAAATGTAATATAACTAAACACATAAAGCTGAAGACATATCTTTCTTTAATTTGTAAAAGGTAATTAATAGATTTTTTTGTGCTTGTAAATACATTTGTAAATGTATTTATTTTAACAGTGGAAAAGACATCTTCACGTTTATTCATACTCAAAGTGACTAAAATTAGAACCACATGCACCACATCAGCTGTGGATGATTAGATCATCTTTAGAAGGATTTTCCCTTCCCAAACTCCTCTGCAACTACAGCCTTCTTTCTGAATGCCTCAGAGAGCTCTTTGGATCCTGCCATGTTGAAACCCACTCACTTCAACAACCAAGAGCAAACCAAGCTAATTGTCTGAGGTTTAAATAAGACAGGCTTCTCCAAAGTTGTCTCTAACCATGGTCTAATCTGATTCTGTTTTGTGTGTTAAGATATTTTACCATTTTTATTCTCCATCTCTCAATATTGTTCAAATGTAGATCAAATGTCTTTATGTTGTCCCTATGTCCCTATGTAAGACTAAGTTTTTCACGTGGTGTCTTTATTGTATCTGCCTATTTTAATGAGCTATGACTGAAATTGTTCCCACGCCATATTATGGCCATTTAAAGTTTTGGTTTTCAGGGTGTTTTTGCGTTGCTGTTTAGAAAAGTATTGGGACATCTGGTTATTTATTGTTTTTTCTGAAATCAAGGGTATTAATAAAGAGCTTATGTTTCTGCTTTTGTTGGAGTAACTATCTCTACTGTCCAGAGAATGCTTTTTTGATACATTTTGGAGCATTGCTGTGAGGATTTGATTGCATTTTCTCAGTGGATGATCACAACCCCAACTCATCCCCGACTTATCCCAACAGTTTTAGATGGAGCATCATCATCATTCCAGAGAACACAGTTCCGTTTCTCCACTGCTCAATGCTCAATGCTTTGTACCCCTCTAGTCCATGTATTATGCCATGGCATGGTGCCAATAAGTTGATGTTTATCTGCTCCAGAAAGTCCTGTTCTACTGGCAGAACTTCTCTACAGGGACTAGACAAGCTCTGTGTGTGCATTTGTACATCTGTATCAGCAATAAGTGCAACCTAAAGTAGCTGAGTGCCTTCATTAGAAGGGGTGTCGACAAACATTTGGACATATGGTGGATTTGTCAGTAGCTGTATTTTTGTATGAAGGTGGAAGTGGCTGTCAGTAGCGTAACAGTCTGCTGTAGCTCCTAATGGGTTTATCTGTATGCGCTTCCTCCGGATTAGACTGCCAGTGCGCACTAGGATTGCAGAGGTGGACATGCTTTTAGAAGAATGGGGAGGCTGAGAATGCTTTCCCGTATGTGTGTGTGTGTGTGTGTGTGTGTATTCATGCGAGATGGACTATGCAGTGTGGCAGTGCAGTTATAAGAAATCAATGTGATAATCATGCACTGTGTGTGTTTGTTGTGTTGAGATTCTTGTGTGTATGTGTGTGTGTGGGTAGCTGTGTGTGTGCTGCATTGGGATTGTTGCGTGGGTGGCTGTGTGTGTGCGTATGCAGGTCTGTGAGAATAGGGGGGTGGATGTGTGCGTGTGTGTGTGCGCGTGTGTGTGTATGTGTATGGACGTTTGGAGGTGTTGGGGGGGTGGCTGGACGGCTGTGTGTGGGCGTGTAAGAGAAACTGAACATGAGCAGAGTGAGAGAGAGAGAGAGAGAGATAGGGAGAGACAGCATTCGGGCAGTCTCTCAGTCTCTCTTGCTCCATCTCTGGAATTAGTAGGCTGTGTAATGATAGGCTTCTATTGTGTATGCTAGTGAGGCTAACATCTGTAAGAGCTCCACAGACTTGCAGAGAGTACTGGGGGACTGGTATTGGGGTCAAACATGTTTATAGCTGCATCAACCATTAGTTCCATAAAGATCTAACGTTGAATGCTTGTCTTATATAAGTCTAATCGTGTTGGCAGCACAGTTTGACTATCATGCTTTGCACAATTGATAATCATGACCCAGGACTATCTGAGATGGATTTGGACTAATGGTGGTTTTGTCAATATATTCCAAATGATGGAAACTAAAATACATTATATGTCCAAATGTTTGTGGACAGCCCTTTTAAATGAATGCACTCTTAAGGTTACTTTAAGTTGCAGTCATTGCAGACATCACAGAAATGCACACACACAGCTTGTCTAGTCCATATAAAGAAATGTCACCAAGAGAATAGAACTCTCTGGAGCAGGTAAATGTACCTGTTTGCACCATGGCTAATGGCAGGCCTGGGCTAGAAGGCCTGCCATTAAGCTTTAAAGCAGTGGAACTGTGTTCTCTGGAATGATCGTATATAATAATACATCCAATACTTTTGGGATGCGTTGGGGAGTTGAGGTGAGGTAGTGATCATCCAACATTCTAACCTTACTAACGCTCTTGTTGATAAATCCAATCAAATTCCCACAGCAGTGCTCCAAAATCTAGTAGAAAGCCTTCACTAAACAGTAGAGACAGTTACTTAGAATAATTTATTTTTTAATACCTTTGATTTTGGAAGAAACAATGAGCAAGCAGGTGTCCCAATACTTTTGTCCATATAGTGTATGTGTAAATGTCACTATTTGTGGCACTTTTGTGCTGTAGTTTGAGGCAATCTTGATACCTTAATACTGTGATGTATTCGAATATATCATGAATCACTGAATTTCATCCGTACTGCCCAGCACTAATCTCATTAGGCCATCCAAATCCTCTACAAGCTGTAGCCTCGTATAGTGCCGTTCCCTTCAAGCGCTCACAGCCGGTAAGTGTGACTCGGTGCTCTGTGAATGGGCACTGGAGGAGCAGGTGAGGGGAGTAACGTGAGCCATGAGAGCGCTTTCATTCATCCTCAACTCCTCAGTGTCATTCAGAATGAGGATAACGCTTCTCTCCTGTCCTCATCATAGTTTCTGAAGGCCACAGCTGCGCCACTGTTGAGCTCTCTGGGAAAACAGCTGAGAATACATTGGTGCGTTATTAACCATGGTGGTCGTCACTCACAAGCAGTAGAACTGGATGATGTACTGGTTTGTACAAAATTGGAAAAGACAATAGAAAAGACTAAGGCAAGGGAGAGGAACTCAAGAAACTTGGGCTGGAGTTCTGGGTGGCTTCAGCTGATTGAACTTGAAATTAGACCCCCCTGCCTTTACTGAGCAAAGACCAAGCATGAGTTGGAAGAGAAGGAAAGGCTGGGGTGGTGGTGGGGTGCAAATTTAGAGGAGCTTTTTTGTAGTGTGTGTATTAACGGACAGGGGGACTTCGGGCGTGGTTATTCTTTCAAACTTTAGTTATTTCATATCTCCATTTTCCCAAGCTGTTCAGAACTGTTGAAAAGATGAAAAAGGCTGAAAACCCTACAAGACCACCAGAATCCACTCTGTCATATAAATGGCACTGAACGTTCATCTTTAAAAGACAGAAAAGACAGAAAGTCCAGCAGCGGTTTTCTGTCCATCGATGTTTCTGTCCATCCTTCCACTCTGCAAGGATGTGAAGCGGATCCAGAAGCTCTAAGAGTTCTGAGAGTGAAAAAGTCCAGACTTCAACATCATTGAGATTGTGTGGATGGTGAAAAGCAGAAAATGCTCTGACCTTTAAAGGCCACTACACATCTTACATGTTTTATTCATGCTACTCGATCAGGTTAAAGCAGACGATTCATCTAATTGGGACAGCCCTCCTCTTGCTTTCCCAAAGTTTTCAAGAAGCAAAGAACATAAAACTAGATTCGAAAATAGACACAAATCTAGATTTAAACGAATAGGATGATAAAACTAGATTCATAAAACAGTTGCACTTGAAGACACTGTTTGTTTGTGTTCGCTGGATAAACAAAAACTGAATCACAGCTGGTGTGTATAATTCTGATATAAAATAGTGTCCCGATATCATTTACTCGTATTGTCTCCCTGCAGACTTAAAAAGCGAGTCTAGAAAAGAAGGGTGGACAAACCTAATACTAAACAAAATTTAGTCATCTAATATTATATTTATTAAAAAACATTCTTTTTTTTGACACTGAAAAATTAATAGTGACTGTTTTGACAGGAATTCAAATAAATAAAAGGTGGTCTCTGGCTTAGGCACAGTGCTGTAATTCTATATTATGTACTAATAATATGAAAAAAATATTCTTTACTTGTTATTATTAAATAATATATTAATAATATTATAACTCTTATAATTTAATGTTATATTATACCACTACTATTACAACTACTACAACTAATAATAGTAATAATAATAACAATATTATTTAGAACTTCATCTACTTTAAAGTGTAGCAGCATTACTTGAACAGTATTCTTGTTCAGTTCAATGCTCAGAATGAGTATCATCACCTGAAATATTATGTGTGTTAATCATATATGTTTTCATATTTATTTAAGGTACATAGTAATGGATTGTTTACTCAGGATGGAGGTTTCTACAATAGTACATTATGCCCAGCAGATCCAGGACACTACTGCACTTTCACTAGCCCACCAGCTTGTAAGAAACCAAACAAATCATTGGCTGCAATCTGGCTTTAATGATGTAAGCTAGACTCCATGTTAGACAAGTGCAGTGCCTGTAACACTGATATTGTCTATAGCTGCTGCTATTTATTGAGTGAATAGCCACCAGGTCTAGATACAGACATTTCCATTTACCTTACTGTAGAACTGGAGAGAGAGAGAGAGGGTCAGAGAGATGTGCACAATGCCACATCCAGTGCAGATGCTGCTTGGTTTAGTGTCATCTTGGTGAATGTATCAGTGCGGGAGAGTGGGCAGATGGGGATTGTTGAGTGGGTGTAGCGTGGCTGACTGCTGCAGCGTGCTGCAGAGGCGCTGCTTAAGGATGCAGAGTCAGTCAGAATTAATCTAAAATCCATCCTGACCTCAATTTTGTGACTAAAGCCCCTCAATCAGGCCATGACACCCCATGCTTTGTCTACATTCACAGCAGTGCAAGCCATCATTAAATAAAAGCCTGTGAAATGTCTGTAGGCCGTGCATGGTACTTTCAGTGTTCTGCTGACCGGCCACACAGTGCTATTTACCTGGACTCCAGTACAGCATTTGGGTTTTAGTGCTGACTCATTCTAGGATAATTCATGGGGTGTGTGTGCATGTGTATGTGACTGTGTGTCATTAGTTAGCGAACACTGCTGTCGCCCACGCCTGCTTCATTAGAAACCTGCGATTCTCACTTCAGCTGTACAGCCACACATAAAAATTCACACACACTCTTGCATTCACACCCAAATACATTCGTACATCATCTTTCCTCAGTGTCTCCGGTGGAATGTTAGAACCAAGATCTCCGACTATTATTTTCCCAAATCTTTTTATTATTCTGTGTTCTGGTTTTAGTTCAGGTAGTGTGTTCACACTGAGAAAGGCAATGTGTGAGAAGGGTGTTATTTACTCTGGGTAATACCTGCATGAGTTTGTAGTGGCAATGAAGAATGAAATGTGGAGTGTTGCCCACTGTTTACACTCAGCAGCAGTTAACAATTGTGTTTAAAAAAGCCAACACAGCGAACGATATCCACGGCTGCTTTGTTCAAAAATGTGAGGGATATGTCTTTACATTTTCGTATAGCGACTGTAGAAACTACAGAGGCATGATATAATGAGATGAGATGCTTTGTGGGACATTTTAGTAGTACATTAGTTTGGAATTTGTAATACAAAAGGCTGTACTCAGCCATGAGCATGCTGCTAAAACTACTAACACTAAAATCACTAATACTGCTATTATTACAATTACTACTACTTACAATAACTAACAATAATACTAATAAATTTGTAACTTGAGATGAGTTTGCCTTTTTAAGGAATAATTTCATAGTGCATCAGTGCAGAATGAAAAAATACTTTGAACATGGCACAGCGAATGAAAGGCAATAAAACATACTCATTTATTAGTGATAAGATAAAGAGAGGAATTCCAGTCACAAAAGCAGGTCAAACATGAAGTTAATGAATTTTGTTGAATGAATTATGTATTATTAATAATAATTAGGATTTTAATTATTACTTACTAACTCTACTACAACTACCAATACTACCAACACTACTAATGCTATTACTACTACTACTAAAACTACTTCCTCTATTATTACTACTATTACTACTACTACTACTTGTATTACTACTACCCCTGATCTAGGGCTGATTCAGGCACAGTGTACTGGGTATTGGCTATTTTAATCCCAGTCCAGTTCCCAGTCCGATTCTTTGTTTTAAACACAGTATTCAGAGCGCAATCTAGTGTCCTCAAGACACCATTAACATTATTGCCCAGTTGGCAGCAGTAAGGACATTCTCAGAAGGTAAATAAAGAAGTTTAGAGTCTGCTGTGTTGAACGTTTTTACTGTGGAACTTGAAAACAGGCCAGAATATCTGAAACTTTGTACAATTATCATTGAAACTCTTTGTTGTACCAAGATATAATAATATATCTATACTTATTTTATATATTAAAAGTGGCACATTGAATAAAATAATATAAAATCATTACAATATCTTGCCTTTATTGATTTTGTATCTATCTGTCTATCTATCTATCCATCCATCTGTCTTTACTTTTGAAAGTGAATAGAAGTTATGTTATATTATATGTTTCAACCAAATATTTTTCAGTAAACTGTTTAGGTTTCTGTTGTTTACTTGATTCTCAATTCTTCTGCTTCTTTTTACATAATCCTATACTAGATTTTAGCACCCTAAGAGGTGCTGAACAATGTGAAAAATATTCTTGAGGTCATTTGGCATGTCAGTTTCAATAGGCTTTTACTAAGATCACAAGTAAAATTACTTTTGGGAAAAAGTGAACGGTACACTGATCACCACCATGGTGACTTCTTAGTTATGACTTCATTAGCCTGCTGCTCATTTGGCATAATGTAGCAATGTTACCACTGAGTTGCATGAGTCTGATTCGTAGTTAATGGAATAATATAGTCCAGCAGTAAGATAGTATTGCACACTAGGGCGTTTTCACACTTGGCCCAGACTCTTAGGTCCTTGCTCAGGGTTGATTAAGTGCTCATTGGGGGAAGAAGGTCGTCATCTGTGATTTTCTTCCACATAGAAGAATTCCTTCCATCACTTACCACTCAAGCCTTGAGAAGCGGTGTTTATTGCTGGATGCATGCCATGTCTTATGCAAGTACACCTGCCAGGGACGCACCTTTTTTGGCTTAAACATTTTTTTAGCCATGCAGGCTGTTAGGAGAAACACGGTTTTTAGCCAGAGATCGGTTTTCTAGACCACACCCAGCCTCAGAAACAGCTTACACACTTCAGCAAACATACTGACCTCGGTCCAGAAAAACACTTAAACGTGTTCCCTGTTTTTTTCTTTTGTGAACTATATTTGATTAACTGACGACCTGAGCTTTTCTTTTCTGAGCTTCACCTTTTCTTCTGGTGACAAACAAGGAAAGGAAAGCACGCTTTATGGCCATTGCATAGCAGTACAATGGAATTTTAATCTGTGGCAGTGAACACACACTCACACTAGTGATTAGAGCAGTGTGAACATACAAATGTGGGCAGTCACCTCAGCACCCAGGGAGCAAACTGTGTGTTGAAGTGGGTGGCAAATAGGGATAGGTGCCTTGCTCAAGAGCGCTTTAGCCAGAAACACTGTTCCTTCACTCCGCAGATCATTACTCCCTGATGGTCCAGGAGGTAGAACCAGTGACCTTCTGGTCCCAATCCTTTTACATTTAGGCCATGGCTGCCTCCATGCCTAAGACACTTCTACATGATCTATGAGGTTCATGTGTTATCTACTAATTTAGCATCTGAGGTGTGTGGACCTTCTGATGAGCATCCTCACACAGCCTAACATGCATTTAGGATTCAAGATGGGCCTGTTAATGAGCCGATTAGCTGGATCATCTGTGGTAGAAAAAAAAAAAACATCAAAATTGCTGGACCTAGCATCACCAGGACTGAGTACCACTGACTACATAGTGTTTAAATTGAGAGAAAACAAAATTGCTCTGAGACGGAGTGTTGCAGTACAGTAGTTCCGTGCAGACGCGTGGCCCTGGCCCTTTCGGTTCCCACTTGGCCCGCTTCCCTGTGGTAGACTCCGCTGTGTGCCGCAGAGTGCTGATTGCAGCGATGGGAAAGCACTTCGGGGGCTGCCCCACATCTCAGATACACGCACACACGCACTTCACCACTGGACAGAGAGAGGGGAGCTGCTCCAGCAAGGCAGCACACACACCCCTGTACTGTCTGCCTGAAGACTGTGCTCAAGCTTCCTCTCCCTCACACACACACACAGCCATGCAGGAACAGAGGCAGAGCAGCTCAGAGGTAAGAGAAGAGTATGGGGATTATACAAGCTATTTTGGCTTTGAGTGGAGAGCGCTAAATGGTATAGGGAGGCTAACATAAGGATTTGCATGGCAAAGCGGTGGAGGGGTCTCTCGGTGATCTTTTTCTCTGGTTGCTAGTCATCAAACTCTGACAGAACAACTGCAGCAGGAAGTGTGTCGCCCTGCTGGCTTTCGTTCTCCCTTCTCTCTCTCTCCAAAACTCTCTCTCTCTTTCCCTCGATGTGTGTCTTCTCACTAGCATCTGCTTTTGCACTTCTTGGCTGTGTCATCATCTCATCTCAATCTCCTCTTTTCCTCCCACTTTCTTCAGTTCTCTCTCTCTCTCTCTTTCTCTGCTCTCTCACGCTCGCTGGTTCATACATGAGGGCATGATGTAAGGGTGCCTCCTGCTTTGAAGCACTGCAGATGGAGCATGCTTCATATGATTGTGGAAGTGCTTTAGCTTCTACTTAAGGAAGCACTTTACAGTGGTCAAGCAGCAGATGCCAGCTCTGTATGTATATTTGATGTATGTAAGTGTGTGAACATGTGAGGATGAAGGCTGTATGTCTAGTCTAGTCATGACCTGTCATACCCTTTCACTTGCAGTTGTTGTAGCTGAGACACAACACCTTGTATGATTTCAGTATATATCAAAAATCATATTTGGATAACTAATACATCCCAGTTATCAGTTATCTCAGAATCAGTTATTAATTCTAGGGGTTTTAACTGTTTTGGTTAATTCTTTGGTTTATTTTTTTATTGAGGATATGGCATTGTTATGGCTCTAGTGAGTATACATGTCAACTTGAGAGGATAAAAGCAGAGAGCAGTTATAAAACTGGTTGAAAAATGAATGGGAGTTCTCATAGCGCTCAACATGGCGTCTGTTTACAGATTAAGTCCCGCCCTTCAACAAAAAGCTGTGAGTGGAGGAGGGTCAGCTTGTTAGTGGGGAAAGCAAAGGCAAACTTAATGGATATTTACCATTGAATATAAACAAGGAACACGTGGGGCTAATGATAAGTGGGAACGGCTACAGGGAGATCAGGCTAGAAACACTGATGACAAGATGTTGTTGGGGCGGAGACAACAAAGCGAAGAACAAAGCGCAAATCTGATTTCAACATATCCAGTTTGTATCCACATAGATTTTTGATAGTCTGGACAATTAATCTGATTTTGGCAAATTCACTCACAACCCAAGAAACAATGACCATGTCACTTCCAGAGTCTAACAGTGCCACAGGTTAGTTGCTGATGCCTACATCTTTTCCACAGCAACCCATGCAGATAAGTTTTTTGATGTCAGGACACGCAAATCCAACCTGATCTCAAAAGATCTAATTTGAGAAACATATCCGTTTAGCCTGCAGTCAGAAAAAATAGTCATAGGAGCACACGGGATAAATGGCAGGCTAGGACAGACACAGAAAGGGGCAGCGACCAAATGGGAAAACCCTGACGGCGTTTGGAAATTCACTGAGTCATTCTTATTTGCATGGTTAATTAACATGCCTAGTGTTTTCTCCGTCTTGCGAAGTTCTTAAGAAGTCTTGTGAAGTTCCAACAACTTGGCAGTATCACTAGCTGCCTGGTCATTTGTATACCCCCCTAACACCTCCAGACCAACAGGCACGCTGATATCATTGATATGGATATTGTGATAAGCCATATATTTAAAATATAATACACTGCGAATTAATACTGTGACATAGTTAATGATTGACCTACATTATTTTGACCAAAATAGCTTAGTTTTATAGCAATCTTTATTCATTCTTAACACCCACTGAAACTGGATCTGGCACTAGTCAAGATGCTCAAAGCACACTTTGAAAGGACTGGGATTGATTAGAGGGCTTATTTGCATATTGCAGCATTCTACAATATCAGTCTTATAAAGGCTGATTTGCAAGAATGAAATGGATGGACTGAGGTGGAGATTATCTGCGAGTAGAGTGTGTTCCCAATGTGCATTCACACGCTCTTTGTTGATCAGCTCCAGTCTGGATCTTTGAGTGCATTCTTCATCCTGCTGCCCATCTTTCCATAGCCCGACACAATATCGCCATTGTTCACTCAGCCTCTCTTGTTACGGGCCTGCTTCCACGGCCAGACAGTGTGTGTATGACTGTGTGTTTGCTTGTTAAAGAGGGAGAGAGCGAGAAAGAGAGAGTGAGTTCATGTTACCCCTTCGCTGCGCCCATCTGACCAGTAAACATGGGCGACTAACAGATGCTGTTCCTCTCTCTCAGAGATGCAATACACACACACAAGACACCAGTACTCAGAGTACCCTCACCAACACTACCATGTGTCATGGTCAGGGCATATGTTAGCCATCACACTCTCATTGTGCTGGGTGGAAGGCTGTGGTAATAAAAGTGCAGTATCACAATATTCTGGAAAATTTTACAAGATCACTGTATTTTTCAGTACAACAAAAACAAGGATTGCCTAAATGTGTGCTCTGTGCCCTGATTGGTTTAATTAAGGGTTCTCCAACAGGATGTTTCATTGCCTGCTGCACAGCGCTATATCACTACCGCTTGAATTGAAATTATAATTGATTAATAAAAAAAGTCTATAAGCCTATTCGTCCTACAGCAGTTTGGCCCCGTCCATTTGCATTGAAGATGTTTGCAGGCAAAGTGCAGGGCATCCAGGGCACCATCTCGAAGGCACACTAGCAAAAACTGCCTATGTAATTCTAAAGGATAAAGAGAGGTTGGGAAATGGCCATGTAAACAAGAATTATGGAAGTTCTTGAGCCACAGAACCTTACAAATGTCACGGGTGGACCTCAGGGGAAAGAGAGAAGGAAAATAGCAGGACCAGGGCCCTTTAATATTGGACCAAAGGAAACCCTACACCATTCTGTGAACATATTGTAGCTACACAGAAACCACAGAAATGTACTGTATATTTACTTCATGTATTTTAGACTGTTCATTCAGAGCAATCTGAAGCCCCCAACAAATGACACAGACTGCAGCTACAATACAGCAAAAACTAAAGCTTAAAAGTGTTGTGCTTCCCTAATGCCAATGTACCAGCATAACATGACACTCTCAACAGCCCACCAGGGCACTAAGCCACCTCTCCCTTAAGCAGACTGACTACTGAGTCATGAATGAGGGGTATACCAAAAGAATTTTGAATGGATACTCCTGAAGGCCTGATTTGCTGACTTGCTGCGAGTCTCATGGCCAGCCAAAAGAACTGTTCCAACACAAGAATGGAAAGTAGGCTAGGCTCCAGTGTTCCTCGCTCTGCATAAAAAAAGAAAGACAAATACCCACAGTCATTTTTCACAGTGTGGAACAGCCATACCTGCAGCTGTTCATTTTTATAAAGCAATTACTTCAACTCTCGCAAGTTATCACTTTAGTTTTGCTGTACTGTTCTTTTTTTCTCTTTTTTCCCCCCAATTTAGCTAAACCAATTAACTTATCCACTTACTAGGACTCTCCATATCATTTGCAAAGCTCCTGACACTAGAAGGATGAGAACAAGCCTCCTCTGATACATGTGAAGTCAGCCATCGCCTCTTTTCGAACTGCCGCCAATGCAGCATCACTAGGCTGCTGACGCGCTCTGAGGAAAGTGTCGGATCCCCTGCTCTGATACATCAGCCAAGAGACGCCGGTGCCAGCAAGCATCACAGTGTGAATGATGAGGAGAGAGAGTGCCATTTACTCACCCAGAGAGAATGATTAATTGTGCTCTCTTTGGCTCTGGCTGCTGATGGCAAAGCGGCATGGCCTGGGATGTGAAAGTTTTGCTGTACTATTAAATTGTAATTATGTTACTGCGTATTTAATTACATTGTGTATTACACATAGATTTACATTTACATTGTATATCAAGAGTTAGAGTACAAAAGTTTCAAATCGGACTGAATTTCTCTACTTGCTTCATTGAGCCACGAGCGTTAAGTGCAGCTTCCAAGGATTAATGAGCACTGTTACCTTGGTCACAGTTGGCTTAATTATCTCATCATCTTGCTTTCACTGATTAAATTATTGACATTTGCTCTCAGGGGCTAATTGATGCAGATGCGGAATGTTGGAGGGTTCCTGACCTCAGGTGGGAACTGTGCAATAAGCATTTTATTTCCTGGGAGGGGATTTTTTTCCCTGACACACCACTTTTCTCCCAGCCTGGGACACTTTGTGACAGTAAGTCAGGAAACCAGTAAGTGCTTCCGACCACTAAGCGGTTGTTTGAGCCAAAAGCTTCAGCGCTTCAGTGTTAAACTCTGGCTGCGATCACACAGCTCTGTGAGTATGTGTTGTTTTCGTAATTAAATTCTGTGAAAAGCAGATTCTATTTTGGAGTTGGTGACACACCGTGACAGTAGGAGGGAGGTTATTCTGCCACCCTGTGTCCCGCTGCTTGTCCTTTTACCTGCAGTGTTCTGCTTTAGAACCTGCACCCCTGCAGTTAGCGTAACATCTCTGCACCACAGCCAGAACCAGCTACTCTGCAGTTTCTACACTTAACTCAACTTTCTGTACAATTCAGCGCCCCAGCTTACAAACCCTGGGATTGTTTACCTCTACATGACTGCTTTCCCATTACTTTTGTCACTACAGAGTTGCAATCGCCCATTTTCTTGGCACTTCTATCTGATTTGAGTGTTGGCTAATACAATTGATACGATCTTTGTGTCTTTATACATTAAACAGCCACATCATTAGGACAGATTTGCTGTCAATTAGTACTGAAGTACTGTCAGATCACCTTATATAATACATCACTCTGGGCTGTGAGGTTTTCATTATTAATTTATTATCTGATAATACAAAACAAATCTCAATGAGCATTCACTACAAGTTACTTTACCCTGGGCTTAGTTTGAGTTTTAATATTAAAACGTTTTTTAGTAACTGCCATAAACTATTGTTTTTTAAGGGCATGAATTGAAATCTCATGTATAGGCCTTTGGGCTTTAAAAGATTTCAATTTTGCAGTAAAATCACTTTTTATATGGGTTCTGAACAGATATCTTGGGCTTCTAATGTGAAATGTTCTCTCTGAATCTAAGCCGTCCACAGACAGAAGTAGTGCATGGTTATCAGGCTCTGTACATGGCTCTGTTTGTTTTGGTCTGTGTCTCCTTCGTTGTTTATGGCTTTGTCCCTCGGCTGTTTCTTACGCCGGCCTTACACCAAACAACTTTTTAAGTGATTCCACTGTCGCAGAAAACAGTTGCAGCATGCTTTTGTCATCTTGTTTGATGTAAGGTGGTCAGAATAGCGGAACTGATGTTTCGATAAAGTCAACTGTGTTTAATATTATCACAATTTTTGTCAGGATGACTGTGACCAAAAGCTGCTGCTGTTGCTGCTCCATTGTTCAACAGTCAAGTCTCTTCTTGTACATTTCCACCAGAAGCATTTTGGGAAATTATTTCAAAAGGAATCTAATTGCAGTCTTGCAAAAAGTGACCCTGCAAGATTCTCAGTCTGCAAAATCATCTGTGAGTTAGGACAGATGAGTGTCAGACTTTAGTCTTTAGTCTTTTCAAAGTTTTCTGGTGTAAGATAAGATAAGATAATTAGTCCCACAGTGGGGAAATTCACAGTGTCACAGCAGCAAAAGGATAGCAAAATGTAGATAAATTACTAAAATATACACAATATAAATAATAGAAATAAAAAAAATATATAAAAAAAACAATATTATTTCCAGATAATTGTAAATTGGTTAGCATTAGCATTTCGAGGTGTTCTCCATTGTAACCCTGCCCTCTTGTTATCTCTTTTAGGTTAGTCTCAGTGTATGTCTAATCCTGTGTTCTTGGTCTGGCTTTGTTCGTGTTTGTGTGTTTACACCTTTATGGATCCCTTTGTAGTTGTCTGTTTAGTTTGTCTAGTTATAGCCTTGCCTTTGAGTTTGTTATTCAGCCTCCAGTACATTCTATTATAATGATACTGCTGCCAGTAATTTTCTTTTTTTTTTTTTTTTGGGCTTTTTTGAAATCAGACATCATTCAGAACTGGTTTTGATGACATGGCCTTACAAAATGACAGAAAATAACTAACAGCCAAGTAACAGCTGTGTGCTCACATTTTACATGCCAGTGTTTGGAAAGGAAAAGATGGAAGGAAAGATGGCTACCAAAAACAAAGCCAATACACTAGCACTACAGGTATTACACAGTGACATTTTACAGGAATGTGATTCCAAAAACATTTCAACTCCATTAATAACTTGAACTGGAATTTTTTTTTGCTGCGTCTTTGTCATAGTAGCACAGCGGAAAAAACACAGGATCAGATACAGTACATACCCAGTCCAGTAATAATAATAATGGCCCTTAGCCCAATCCACTGGATCAGATGAGGACATCCCTACTTCTCTTGTTACTTTATAAGAGTGTGTTCTCTTTTTCCCTGCCTCAGTGTAAAATATCCTTTTGAGCGGTTTTGAACAGCGGTATATTAATTACACTTACTATTAGATACGTTCCTGATCCATTGTATTGCCTCCCGATCTGATTCCTGCTTTTTTCTAAGCAGTTCCACACTGCAGACTTTTAGACCACTCGTTAAGATCTAAAAAAAAGCTTCCCTGCTGCAAATTGTGGATAAGTCATTCTGCAGTGGCGGATCAGGTTTATTATATGTAGCTGATACTTGATACATTTAAAATATGCCCGAATCAACAACAACTCTGATCCTTCTTATTGGATTGTGACATCCGTGCGAATTATTGTTATTATTGTGATGATTATTTTTACCATCATGCACTTTCAAATACGTCTAAAAAAAATTGAGAGCCTTCTTTTGCTCTGCCTGGCTGATGTATAACAGTATTATTAGTAGGTTATTCTGGTCGGTATAACACAGCCCTGTGTGTTTAGAATACATTGTAATGTCTGCAGTTTTGTATGTATTAGTATAATCGTAGTACTAATATTTTGTCCATATCAAGCAGCCCTACTGTAAGTGTGTGTGTGTGTGTGTGCTCTTTACTGCAGGAGCAAAGGTCCACTGCAAAACTCATTCCCATTTGCATTCACATCATGTTCCAGTACTTTCTTTGGCGCTGAGCCTTGATATTCTAGCAAAACTTCCAGCACTGCTGCATGCAGGCAACAGCTCACATGAGCTCATCTGAGCTGCTGTCAGCCAGGCGGGTGTGAGCGGCAGCTGCTGGCTTGCTCCATGCACTCCTGTGTTAGAGAAGATAATTGCCTGGAGCTGTTTGTGATTACTGATTCTGCTGTTGTGAGTGTGTCCATTAGTTCCATGGCCAGTTTGGTGCAGCGGTGAGAATTGCATTGTTTCTGCTGTTTCCAACCAGCTTGTGTATTGTGAGTGTATGTGTTTGCATAGAGCAAGGGGGGGCATCTACACACTATTATATAATACTACTACGCTGTATTATGAATATTAGTAATAATAATAATAATAATAAACATAGTAAGCTGAGTAAGCACAGTGCCAGAGATATAGTACATGTGTGACACAGCTCCAGGGCCCTGAGGTTGTGGGTTCGATCTTTGCTCCAGTCTCTGTCTCTGTGTTTTGATACCTTCTTTCCATGGTTACATGTTCTCTGATTTCCTCTGATACCCTGAACAATACACATTCTAGGTAAATTAGCTATTCTAAATTGTCCTCTAGGGGAGAGTGAAAGAGTGTATGCAGTACCCTGCAGTAGACTGGCACCCTGTCCAGAGAAGATCCATACAATGTTCCCATTGTAGATAGCCTATAGACCCCCTGTGACCCTGACCGGGAAGAAACTGATGAGATAATGAATGAGTGAAGGATTACTATGAGTGAAAGATGAATTATTTTCAAAACTTTAGTCTATCAATTATGTGGGAATTGTGGGCTGATATGAGGTTCAGAGTATTTTTGGTACATATGCAAGCCTAAATTCTGGAATGCTATTGCTAGAGTTTAGGAATGCTGTAAGACCATAGTGAGTGGGGAACTTCACCACTGCACTGATAAGGACCTGGATAATATGCTCAGACTCATTTCACAATAAACACAAATGCAGTTACTTTCTGAACTAGCTAAGACTATTTAAAAAGGCAGGAAATAAAATAAATAGGGAAAAAAATGAGAAAAGAAATGAGAAAAGTAAGGGCCCTAAAACAGAGCCTTGTGGAACACCATATTATACTCTTTTGTGTTCAGAAGATTTTACACATCAGTGGCACTATTAGTAAGATCTAAAGTAAGTAAGGCAGCAACTTGTTTGTCTAAACCAACCAGCCCTCTAAGCCTGCCCATTACAATATCTCAGCCAGTTATTGATAACTGCACTCAAAATCAGCACTTGCAGAGGAGACTCTGTGTTCTGTGTTTCTAAAAAACAGACTGAAATAATTTATGCTTGTTATACTTAAAAAAGTAACAGCGCTCTTGGGCAACAGCTTATTTAGGTCCTAAATAGAGTGCAAACAGACCAAGACAATGCACCAGCTCTTAGGATAAAATGACAAAAGGTTTTGTGTAAGATTTATTGATTTGTTCCACAGTGCAGGGTTACTTTAAACAATGCAGTTGTCTCTACTTTGAATGTGGTAACTGCCTCTAACTGCGCTGCTTAGAGAGCAGGAGATTTTCTGTGATGAGCAGCCGTTTTTGGTCATGGCAGCAACACAAAAGCAGTCCACTGCAGCTGTCTGCTCAGTTCCAAGAGAAAAGCCGGTCTCTGCAGCTGTGGTTGTTTTCTTTCAAACCTTACCCAATTGGGCTAAATGCTTGAATAGGCAATTAAATATCCAGATTTAAGGATTCTTCCACATTCCTCTATAGGTAAAGTTGTGTGTTGATGTGTGTTTTAGGATGTTTTGTGTGAAAGACTTTCTTCAGATCAGGTTGCAAGATTTCAAGATCTAGGTCTGTACTGGACTTGACCATACTAATTTACAACTGTTGTTTTACTCTTCTTCTGTTCTGTTACAGTTAGGATGATGGTTTGGGCCTGTACTGTTACTCTTTGTTCAAACATGACCTTTATCAGGAGGTTTGGCATTTTTCTTAACTATCCAGAGCAGCCTGATCTTCTAGTGGAAACGTCCACATTGGTCAAACACTAGAAGACCCAGTGCTACATTCATAGTAAATGTAACCTCTAGCGATGAAGAAAGAACTACTGGGCACTTCTCTTAGAGTCGATTGACAGGGGAGAATCGACCCATCAAACCCAACGTTACTGTAACCAAGCAAAATCTACACAAATATCAAATGTAAATTGATTATCCTAATCTCCACCTAAACCTAATCTTAACCTTAATCCACACCTAATCTACACTTAAATATATTCTTACCCTAGCCTCAAACCACACCTTAATCTATGCTTAACCTAACTTTAATCTACACCTTAATCTACATCTACATCTAATCTTAACCTAGCTTTAAGATACTCCTTTATCTACACCTAAATCTAATCTTAACCTAAATCTTAATCTTAACCAAACCACACCTTAATCTATGCTTAACCTAGCTTTTAGATACTCCTTGATCTACACCTAAATCTAATCTTAACCTAGCCTTAATCCACACTGTAATGTATGCTTAACCTAACCTTAATCTACATCTAAATCTAATCTTAAACTACAACTTAATCTCTATTTAAATCCAATCCTAACCTAGCCTTAAACTGCACCTTAATCTCACCCTAAATCTAATCTTAACCTAGCCTTTTACTTTGATCTTAATCTACACCTAAACCTAACCTAAACCTGTCCTCAACCTAACCTTAACCCGGCCTTATCACTTATTCTTAACATAACCATAACCGTAGTAAAATGTGGGTCCATTAATTTGTTTTTATAAGCTCAATAAAGTTCATAAACAGCAGGACTTTATCTCTAACATTATCTCCCAGCACTGTTTTGTTTTTAGTTCTTCTTCAAATATCTGACAGACGGGTTAAGTGACTGTGATTTTGCCCAACAGCGCTTCTTTTGAAACTTCTTTTAAAGTTTGGAGGACACTAGTAGCATTTCTAGGAATAGTTGTATTCTTGTATTACAAATTATAGTGCTGAATTTTCTAGCCTCATGAGCTTCACCGGCTTTTCTTCTCTTGAATAGAATTCTGCAGTAGCAAGAATAAAATTCGGTATATATTTTTTTTCATAGCTGTATAGCGCAGCAGGCCATGCCCATACCTGAACTTTTCGTCTGACAATCTAGAATATTGTGCTGTTTGTTAAATACTTATTTTATTTATTCATTATCAAATTTAATTATGAATTATAAGATGACAGGTCAGATTTGATCACATTTCAAGAGAAATTTATACAGGAATCCAGATAATTCCACAAAGGGTTGACAGACCTTTCCTCACAGCTGTATGTATGCCACAGCTCAGATCTAATTGGACTTTACTGTCGTAATTAAACAGCATCTAAAACCTAATCAAAACTCTAATTAATTTACACTCTACTTTAGTTCTCATGTCTGCCGGCTGTGTAGCCCACGATTCCTTTGAGGCCTTTTACATGACTGTCTGCTCTGTCTGTGCAGCAGCTGGGCCCTGTCTGCTGAGACCCACAAGAGCAGCTCTTCCTTTTCAGCCTTTTAGACGCGCCTCCTTCTTTTAGATTTTTATTTGCCTTTTCTCTTTAATCTCTTGCCTTTTAAGGTGCTTTAAGAAACCTCAGTATTGATTCTGAGCCTCCAGAAACACAGGTTTGTTTGTTATCATACTGGGAGAAGGTGTAAAGGTGCTTTCAGAGTGAGAACCTCCAGTAATCTTTCATGCTTGATTTCATAGTAGGTGGAAGACATGGACCCTCACCTGGCAAGCACCCCATAGATATACTCATATGTTAAACTGCGCTATTACTTCTTAAAACTGCTTTAACCAATTTTCATAGTTCTTGCTAACATCTGCCAGAATAAGCCACCACAAGTCCAACACATCCGTCTAACTCTCTTTCCAAAGCCCCTCTCTTCAGCCATGACCAAGCACAGTAACAGAATGCAGCAGCAGGAGGTCCAAAAAAGTGCTGGTGCAGTGTGGGTGCAGTATTCAGTGATTCCTAATCAAAGCACGTATTAATACCCCATGCTTCATCCACCATGCTTTACAGTTAGGAGAACATTTTGGGTCTGTTATGCTACACCTTGTTCAAATAGGCTTCTGTATGATCCTGTAGAGTTACCTGCTGCAAAGCTGCTATGTTTATGGAGCTTTTATAAGGTATGTCCAAAGCACTCATAGCTAAGCACAAGTGGACATATATAGGCTAGGATTCCGTTTCCTTACCCAGGCAGACATTTACCAATAGAAGTAGTTGGACAAGATTACAGTTGCCCTGGGTATTGTTATATTACAATCCACTGCCCTTTAGCCTAGCCTTGCCTTCTCTTTATCCACACTGACTCCCAAGAAGACATCATGTTGATCCCTCTTACTCTACGTCATGTTCACTTATGACTGAGTGGCCAGACACAATCCATCATAAAGAATGCTGATACCACCATTATGATTAGGAGGTCATACTACTTGCAGACAAAAACCTGTCCCTGAGGATCAGCAAGTCTGAAGAACTGGTCATAGACCACTCTATGTCTACATCGGATGGGATGCTGTGGAGATGGTCAACAGTTTCAAAATCCTAGGGGTCACCACTACCACTGACCTCAAAATCCACTGCACGTTTTGCTGTTGTTAAGAATGTTCATCTGCCCCGATAAGCCAGCATGTCTGCTGAAGGACACCAGTCACCCTGCACACAGACACATTGCTCTCTCTTCTACCCTTTTGGGGAAGCGGTTCAGGACAATTGGTACTTGGATCACAGGATTTGTGGATTTGTATATGTTCCTAAGCTCAACGTGCACCATTTAAAGCTCTAAAGACCTTCACTTGATGTCAAAGTTCTTTACCAAATTTAAGGTTCAGTTACACAAATTATTCTTTGTTGAACCAAATGTGGTTCTTCTGTCTCTTCTTCAGAATTTTATTTACTTTAATCTCATCCTGTTTAGTAGGGATTAATACATAATATACTATATTGCCAAAAGTATTCGCTCACCTGCCTTCGCACACATGGGTTTAATATAATGTTGGGCCACCCTTTTCCACTGTTGAACAGCTTCAACTCTTCTGGGAAGGCTTTTCGCACCATAATCCCCCCTCCACCAAACTTTACACTTGGCACAATGCAGTCAGACAAGTATCCTTATCCTGGCAACCGCCAACCCCAGACTTTTTCCATTGAATTGCCAGACGAAGAAGAGTCCGACACTTTGCATTTGGTGATGTAAGGCTTGGATGCAGCTGCTCAGTCATGGAAACCCATTCCATGAAGCTTTCTACGCACTGCTCTTGAGCTAATCTGAAGGTCACATGAGGTTTGGAGGTCTGTAGCGATTGACTCCTTCCACTTTGACTCCCTGCCAGTTTGTGGCTGTCGTTGCTGTCGTTCCCAATCACTTCCACTTTATTATAATACCACTGATAGTGGAATAATTAGTAGTGCTATAATTTTACGACTGGACTTCTTGCACAGGTGGCATCCTATCATGGTATCATGCTGGAATTCACTGAGTGACCCATTCTTTCACAAATGTTTGTAGAAGCAGTCTGCATGCCTTGGTGCTTGGTTACACCTGTGGCCATGGAATTGATTGGAATACCTGAATGGGTGAGTGAATACTTTTGGCAATGACTGACATGTAAGTAAGACTTTCAGGTAACACTTCATTGGATAGCACAGTCTCTAGGCTTTGTAGATACTTACCTTTAGCTTGCGCTCAGCTGCCAACCCAACTTTTTTCTTTATTTTATTTTGACAGCTGAAGTCTTTTATTAAGGGCAGTGCTGGTGTATTGTGGAGCCTGAAGTGTGCTTTTGTGTAGTTTTAGTAGAGAGTCATGGTGAAATTGCCTGGAGACAGTCTGATGGATGCTGCTCATCATTAATGCTGGAAGACGTTTTGACTGCTTAAGCCTGTGGAGCATTTTGTGGTCTGTCGACCCACTGGAGTAAACGTTTGACTGACTTGTATATGAAATGTGATTCCAGAGCAGAGAAGGCTAATTCCAAGTTGTACAACATGTCCAGTCGATACTGTTGCGTGGAGTTGATTTGCTGCAGTCTAGCGTCTGCTTCATGGCTCAGTGTAATGTAGTTCTGGCTCAGACTAGCGGATGTGCTTGTGCTTTCTCCTGTGTAAGGTGCGCTGAAATATTAATGCTGTCTGTAGGGCTTTTAGCTGCAGGTATGCTTTATTCTGATGGAGAAGCAGAAAGGGGAAAGCATGGCTTCTCAACATATTGCCTTGCACTGGACAGAGAGTACTAATACGAGAGAGAGAGAGGAATTCTATTGCACAGTGCTGAATATCTGCTGACTACTGTACACCAGGGCTGCTCGAAGTGTGGCCTCCAGGCCGGAGTTGGCCTGTGAGGGCATTTGATGTGTACCTGTCAAGTTACCCAAAACCACCCCTTTTGCAAAAATAATATATACCATATTAAATTTTGATTCAAATGTTTATGGACATATGAGTCTGTGTAACAGCAGTGATGCTACAAAGTTGTAGCTCAGGTTAAGCTCCTTTTAGGCCTGTCACAATAATTATGTTATCAACTTTGCATACAATATATTTTCTAATTATTACATAGATAGTCAATTATTCAATTACATAGATAGTCAATTACTCCCTATCATATGTAATGCTCCTGACATTGGGAGGGTGAGGACTGACACATGCCTCCTCTTACACATGCTCAACAAATCACTGATACAACATCACCGCGCAACCAAAGCACTCATAGGAAAGCTCCAGGTGCCCACTTCTAATGCATCGGCAAGCAGGCGCCCATGCTGGCCAGCAGTTACACTGTAGGGAGATGTGGGGAGAGAGAGAGCCAATTATGCTATCTCTGGCTCCAGCTGCTGATCCTCAGTTCATAGTGGCAGCGCTTTAGTCTGCAGGACCACTCTGAGCCCTACAGTGTGTTTGTTTACATAAGAATAAACATCACCAATACTTTAGCCAGTCGTGGTATTGTTTTCTCATCTGTTCTCTGTATATTGCAGTTGTACTGTAATTATTTCAGGGGAAAATATATTGGAAAATAAATAAACTAATTGTTACAGGCCTAGCTCATTTTTTTTATTCACAGTTAGAACCATAGGAACATATAGAATGACATTCATGCTACAAAACTAAATGTTTACTTTTAAAACTAAACTTTACTTTATTAAATTTCTTTTCCCTCTTTTGCTCTAAACGTTTGCGACTTAAAGTGGCATTATGCCTGAATTCACACTTTTTGCTACTGGACGCCCCTGATCCTGCTGTCAGAATAAAGACAACCTTTTGGCATCAGATGAGTTTATTTCTTTGCAGGTTAGATGACCTTTGACATCTAAAAAAACTACAAAACTCTGTGAGAGAGGGATGACACTGATAAGGTGACAATTTACATCACAATTTTTTCAAATAACATTGGCAGGGATGTATACTCTGCTGTCGGATTGTCGTTGTTTTCCCATTAGCCATGAGACAGATCACTACAGCCAGCCTACCAGCCAGCCAGAGGTTTAAAGCCAGCCAAAGATTTACAGCCAGTCAGAGATTTACTCTTGTCCGGTCTGTTGCTGTCTTGTTAATGTTATCAAAATGTGTCTTTAATGTGGTGAAATTAATGTCATCCAGTCACTGAAAATGTATACTGATGCAGGATGTAAACATCCTATCACATTTTTACATTTTATTTTATTTTCGTTTGATGTTAACACTTTTTTTTAAATAAATAAATTCAAAGCATAATTCTTAAAACAATGTGACTTTAATTTATTTATTTAAATTAATTATTAATTATTGAATTGATCTGTCTACAACATATCATCTGTTCATGATATCAAAGCAGACAACAGAAGTGTTGACTAAGGCTATGTTCACATTTAAAGTCTCAGATTGGGACACATAAGCACAGTGATGCATTTTTGCTGATGATGACAGCAATAAACACATGTGTACAGGCAAAAAGACACATGAAATTCACTCATCTCTGACTGTTCACATTCATGTTGCCCACAAATCAGATATGTACTAAATCTTGGACCACATATAAAAGTGACCCAAATCTGATTGGAAATGTTCACACAGCCCTGAAAAATCTGATTTGAGTCACTTCAGCCTGGTAATGTGTACGTAGCCTTTTGAAGCAGATCTTTGATTCCTGCTTGTCCATCAAAGTAGCTGTTAAGACTTTTTGCAGCCAAAGTGGCGTATAATGAGAAAAACGTAGGTGGGGCCGAGCTAAAAATGATGCTTTAAGTAAAGTTTAACAGTGTGCGAAAGCTGGTAACTAAAGCTTCACCTGGATGCTATGTCAATGTTTAACACAAGCTGCCCCCACAGTATGAGTCATCGTGAGATCAGAATTTCGCCTGTACTTTTGTTCACGTCAGAAACCAAATAATCACGTTTTAGGTATTTTAGGAAAGTGTTCTATGGTAACTGACTATAGCTTGTTAATTTCCATAGCCTCTATGTTTAGTTTTTTTTTTTCAGTCCCAGACTAACGAAGCAAACTTTAGACACCAATCGTGTCTTGACTGAAAGGTGAAATTGTAGATAGCTGTATACATTTTTTTGATATTTTGCCTTTACATAAAGTAGTTCTGCAGTTGTTGCAGTTTTCATGGCAAAGCTTATGCAGTTCTGCCCCTAATTGACATACATTGACAAGTGACTGACTGGCTGAACTGCCTGCCAATCCTGTTCTGACGCTGCCATACACGGCTTTCGTAATGCTGTGTAAAAGTGGTCTGAAGTTTTAACAGTCACTTAAAGCTGCCAGGAGCAGAAGCAGTCAGTGCAGTTTACACACAGCAGAGAGGATTAGCAGGCCTCTGGTGACCCATGCCCTCTTGGAGAGGATTTGAACGCTGACATTTAACCAGATGCTGAATTCTGGAGGTGCTGTGAATAATTCCTGTGTGCCTGACTTTGATAAGACTGGTCATTAGGGGGTTGGGAAATGTCTTTCGGTTTGTTTCCATACGGGCAGATCCAGCCTCAGAGGAGTGCGTGTGAGATATGGCCTCTTAGACTGGTTATGAGCGTATTGATCCATCCGAGTGTCGGAGTGCTGCTCTGCTGCTGCCAGCACTTTCTCTCAACCCAGTCATTTCCTGAAATGACTTCAGCTCCAAGTAGCAGGACTTTTCCATTCCACTTGCTTTGCTTTTACAACTCCTCGTTTTGTACAAGTAGCTTACAGCAGAAACTGTGTTTCAAGATCTAATTAGTTGTCTGGCTCTAAAAATTAGAGTGTTGTCCTCTTCACTGTCTCTGTCAACACGGTGTTCCCTGTCATTATAGTGGGACGTGAGGATGACGGCAGCGGATATGCTGTTTCCTGTCTGTGATTGAATGAGCTGGTGGCTCATGACTCGGTGTCTTAACGTGTTTAGTTTGAAAATGTCACTGCTTCTGCAAATTGCTCTAATTTGCATCCCTAAGTGTAATTACTTTCTGTGCTTATAGGTTAATTATGCTGCCGTCCAGTCATCCAGCAACAAAAGCATCTAATATGAAGCAGTCCACAGACAGATAGGAGAGTCCTGATGTGACTTTGGCTGATTTCTGATTATCACGTTGTTTATAAAGTACTTTATTTCTGCTTTATGTGGACATTATATCTATGTACACCAGTTGCCTCGGTACTGTAAACCAGCTGTTGTGTGTGTTCCAGAATGGAATTTCTGAAGATATTCTGTCAAGTCATGCCCTCTGCTGGTCATTCTGAGCGTTGCTCATGGCAGCAGAGGATCTCTTTTACATGTACATCACTTGTATATTAGTTCTTAGTTTTATTAAAACTTTTTTTGAAAGTGGTAACTGCCATTTACATCATTTTTTTACGCATGGACCAATAGAAATAGTTCAGGTTTACTTGGACTAAACATCTAGTTACATTAACAAGTTAAACGATGTTAAAAACGTGCTCTTTACAATTTTCACTTGAGGGATGAGGGAAGCAACGATCTGCCCTGATAAGCTTTGTTACATTCACTTTGGCCACTTTATTGGAAACAATGAGCTTGAACAGAAAATCACTCCTTAAAAACACATTAAAAACCTAGTAATTCTGCTGAGGAAGAGATCCTCATACCAGTGCCACGGTGCCTGTCACAGCTGTGTTGAGAATAGTACACCACACAAATAATCTCTGATCAACATCGGTCCAAGTGCTGGATATGGGTAACTGACCAACTCATTGAGCTGTTGCCATTACTGAGCATGTTTGGAGGACGATGTAGGGTGTGTTCAGACTTGGCAAAGGTCTGTGAGTGTACTTCTTTACAGTAAGTAGAAGCACTCAGTCATTTGAACCCTGCAGTGATCTTGGCCTGCTTCCAAATAAACTCCGGTGCACATCATTTGAGCTATGATCATGACCCAGAGATGTATAAACAGACCAAACACAGAAATCATTGTTTATTATTTGCAGACCTTCTTTGCTATGTTTTCTGACACTGCTGCTCTATAAGCTCTGAATTGCCATTTTAAAATACCTGATACACACATATGACACCACATCAACTAAATTATATATTAATGCACAAACTTTGTTTTGCTGTTTTATAAAATCAGAAATGCACTTGAGGGCATGTGTTGCCAGTGATTTCAGGTCACTTGCTGCCATGGGAAAACCATGTCTTACTCAGCCTCCTGTGGCTTATTGCTCTAGAATATCAGAAGGCAGATTAAAGCAGACACACAGTAAGTACAGTAAAACCATGAGCAGTACAGCATGGTTCAGATTTTCTTTTAAATGGGCATATAATGAAAAACTCACAAACTGTGAAATAAAGCAACTCTATTAGGTTTTTGGTGAAAGAAAAAAAACATTCAACACACTGTTTGGATTTGGCTTGGCTTTCTGGGTCACAAGCAGTCTCATTAGAATCCAGTTGGAGTAGCTCCAACTGACTACAAGAGAGATGTGAACTCAAGGTGAAGTAAATGTTATCTAGCTAACAAGTGAGAATAATCTTAGAGGCAAAAATTTGTGTAGCTGGTGGAGAGGAGTAGTCAAAATAATGGAGGTGAGGTGAGCAGTCACTCATTATCATTTAAAAAAAAAGTTCAAATTCAGGTTTACCATTCTTAGCAGCACTTGTTGTGGCAGGGTAAAAATAGTGCTGTTAGTGTTGGATATTTGTATTACTTGTATTATTACCCCTTAAGGCTCTTTATGGACTCCGTGTTAAAGGGGTATGTCACTTTTAATGGATATAATGGCTGTTATTATTGCTAATTCCATATGATCTGTATGGCTTTTCAGATATGCCAGATATGTCAGTGTGAAAAGCATATGCAATAATGTATCATGTGAATTCAATAATGTATCATTTTCTGCTTAAGTCTAGACCAAAGTAAGCGACCTACAGATAAAACCAAACACCTCCTTCGCAGGATAGAAAAACGTTAGTTAGTTAGTTAGTCGTTATTTTAGAGTTTTGCTTGAGTTTGAGGTTTGCATCCACGTTTGGGGACACAGTGCACCTTCATAGGCAGAAGCCTGACTTGCCAGACTGCGTCACAGCACGCTCATAGACATCATCGAACATAAACTTTTTTTTTTAATCCATGGCCTATATTTATTGTGGCTTATGACTGTCTTTGAGATTCCCGTGGGTTGTGTTGCCTGGAGACATGAGTGTGGGATTGTGTGCTTGTTTGTGTTTGTGGCTGAGTGTCACACACTCCATGGCTGAATAACCCCAGGGGCTTGGAAAGGCAGGATGATTGGCATATGGGCAAATTTGTTTTAAATGGTGAGTAATATTTTGTTGAGTAAAGCCAGATTTCAGTGCATTTACCGTGTGTGTATTTTAAATAGTAAATACAAACAATACTGACTGTTAGTCATGCAGAAGACCTTAGTGTTTACTCTCTTGCAGTTTCATAATATATTAAAAGGGGCTGTATCCAAAGTTTCTCTTGTGTTATAAATACATTTCATATATGTTTTAGTGGTGCCAAAACCTTTAATCGTACATGCCTAGTTCCCAAACTGTTTGTATCATTTACAATTAAACAGGCTGTTTATGTTACTGTGTATTTAGGGCTGATGCATGTAAATGTGCCCTGTTCTGATTGGATGCCTTATATTATGCCTGTTTCGGAAGCAAGTCCGTGCTGTCACGCTCTTTTTAACCAATGGCTGGAGCTGGACTGCTAAAGGCTGAATGGGTGAATATATGAGTTGTTCTTTGTCAATTTTTTTTTGTTTTAATGCATTTGTTTCAAATAGTGCTAAATTACAGGATGTTCAAAGTTTTGCACTAATTTAATTTCATGTACATTTTCAAATATACTGGTTTAATCATGTTTATTTTCCTACATGATTTTTTATTTTATCAAAAATCAATTATGTTTGCATTCTTATCTGGAAAAAACTTTGGATGGGCGCAGTGTATGAAAGGTGCTATATAAACTTTCCTTGTCTTGCCTTTGATGTTAAGTTATTATTTGTTATTTATTACATATTTGTAAAATACTCAGACATGATTTACAACCCTGTTATTTTGCTTTTGAATGACGCTGATACAGCACTACAGTGACTCACACAAGCCACATATTATAGCATAGTTTTAACACTGTAACAAAAATACTTATTCCCGAGTCGTACTGAGATAGGAGCAGGTTAGCTTGTGGCCTTGCCTCAACTCCCAAAGTTTGGGTAGTGTCTTACCAGTAAAATATAATCCAGTGCTTTCCCTTTCTGATGTATGTTTAACTCCAGTTTGAGTTTGAGCTTCCCTTATGTGGACATAACTCCAGAGAAAGTCTAGCTTTAGTATTTAGATGTGTGTTACTGTGTGTATGTGTGTTTAGACACTGACAGACTGAGGTGGCTTGCTGGCGTATGTGCACATGTGTGTGCATGCATGAGTGTGTGTGTGTGTGTGTATGCAGGGACACCTACCTGAGGCATCATTAGCCATCACGTAAAGCTGCTTACGCTTAACTGCATGACACACTCTACAAACTAATGTGCACACTATGTACACTCCATTTGCACACACACACACACACACACACACACCTTATATAAACAAATGCATACTCTGTACCCCTCAAAGCCCTGAATTGCTTGCACACAGTGTGTTCCTTCTTTGTTGAAGTAAGGATTAATGATAATTAGCTCCAGCCCACGTTTGATTGTGTTAAATGGCGCCAACTTCAGCTCTCCCACAGCTTTGGACAGCGCTAGCTGATCTCAGATACACACACGTTTAAATGATTATATATTATTATTGTTTTTTTAAGCATCCAGGACAAAATTTGCTATAAGTGATCGATACACCATGAAGAATAAATTGGTTTGGTGAATAATCTCAGATGTATGCTTTAAGAACAGTGATCATTATCCATGTACTGCTCAGTAGACTACATGCCTTATTGATGTTAACATCAGAAAACTGATGCTCACGACTGATTTCGGTTCATTTGTACTATCACTAGTATACACTATTAGCCTACTGACAGTTTTGTCTACTGATTATTGGTGAAATATTAATATTATTGTTTTAAGGGTGATATTGAGAATTTGTATTTGAGTACTTGTTATTTTTGTATTTGGTGTTTGTTGGTAACATTAACAAATAATCAGTGCCTGTAAAACTGCAGTTCAGACCAGCTGTAATGATACTGTAAATGATGCTTCATTAACTAAATTTTCTTACTGGTCTTTCTTAGATCCATATTATATGTATGTTAACACCTTGGCTTTTTATTCATAGTGTAAATATTTGAATTTGAATTGTCTGATTGTGAATGCAGATTGGGGAGCACACAGAAAAGCTGATTTAGCTGATGATGGGTGGTTAGGGCAAGTGGGGCACTCTTTTATTGCTTATGGAAGCACAAACTTCTCATTTTCACCTGCATGTCATCTTTGTGCCGCTGGCACCTGCTAACACATGGGTGTTGTGGCAGCCTACACACATACCGTTTCATTAAGGTGGTACTGTTATTAAATAGGGTCTGTTCTCTCTTAGCACAGCAGATAACACTTTATGAATATTAGCCTTCATTAATGACTCAAATATAACCCTTGCTTTAGTCTTAAGCGCCCGTTATGTTCAGAAATAAAAACATTAGGTGAATTTTCATGGCTTATATATGTCAGTTGGCTAATTGCATCATTTATTTATTTCCTTTTTTACTGAATCACTGTTGTAATTATTATATTGGCATGCAAATGTTTGGGAACCCCTGGTCTAAATATCTGTTCTATAGACAAGAAAAAGAAATATCCTTGAATATGTATTGCTTCTGTATTTTTAAGCAATGCTACTTTTTTATTTCCATCTTTTGATTTTTTTAAATAATAATAAGCATTGAGCACTCTGCAGCTCAAGGTCAGTACTTGGTAACACCCTCTTTGGCATATAGTAATAATAATAATAATAATAGCTTGTGGATGCTGTTTGTAGCAGCTCATTAATTCCTCCTTACAAACGAGATTATTGGGTCATCTTGCACAGACTGTTCTTTTGAGGCCTGTCTGCCAATTTTTGATGATTTGTGGTATGGGTGACCTTCCATTGCATTTGGCATTTTTAGGTGTGTTTAGGATCATTATCCTGCTGTAGAAGCTGTCCACAAGAAGCTTTTTAAATCTGTTCTTCCCTCTACTAGTTAAATGCTCTCTGTGCTGCCGGCTGCAACACAAGCCCAAAGCATGCCTGATCCACCCTGATTGTGCTTAACAGTTGGAGAGGTATTTTCTCATGTAGGTCATACGCTCATATTTGTGCAGGTGTAGCTGCACAGTAGAACAGTGCACCAACACTCTTATTTTAACAACTTCACCAAAGAGGAAGCTTGCAGCTTCTGTTAGGGAACACAGGGCAGCGTTCTGTGAAGGAAAGTGGGAGAAAAAAGGGGGGCAGAATGATGGAGATATGACAGAAGAGAGGGAGAAGGATTTAGAGTGCTGGGAAGCAAGAGAGGGAGAAGAGAGGAAGCTGAGCAGTGGGTGCATCCATCCAGGCACTGTGTGTGTGTGTGTGTGTGTGTGTGTGTGTGTGTGTGTGTGTGTGTGTGTGTGTGTGTGTGTGTGTGTGTGCGCGTGTGTATATGTGTGAGGCGGACCCTTTGCTCAGTCAGGAGTGAAGCGTCTCTTGCCGGCTGGATGTGTGTGCTTTTGCTTTTTCTCGACGCCAGTGGTCCCGGAGCGAAAGGCACTCTCTCTCTGGCGCGCCGGTAGTGGAATGTCTCCCATTGTGAAAAATCCGGACTGCTTCTCGCCCATGCTGTGCCACTGCAAAGTTGCCTGCCACGACAACACCCTGTCTCTGATGTTCGGATGCAAGGTACGCTCCTGCTCTTCAGGCAGTGCTGGAGCCTACATGCCGCTTGAAGGATATATCAACTTTCCGAGCTTTGATAAGAACGCCAGTGCTCCGGTTTGAGGGTGGCTAGTGAGACATGTTGGTGCGTTTATGTTGGCGAGTGTAGTCCTGGTCTCAGGTTTGTTGGCTTTGGTTCATTCACTGACCTGTTCGGGATGGAGATGTATTAAGTGTGTAATTGTAAGATGCCAGACTATAAGCGAGTTCTTTCCCTGCTTCGCTGTGCCTTGTGTTCCTGTGTAATTATTACTGTATCACTCATGTACCGCTACTGTTGTGGTGTACTGTAACTCTGTACAGGGATGTGTTTCGCGTTCCCCGCGCATGTTTTGTCCGATTATGCATGGAGCAAAATACTCTGACCCTAGTGAAGGCAGGTGCTAAATAGGTGATTTTTTACTGAAGAAACTGCATCATTCCATGAATACAGCAAACAACATGTATGATTTCATGTTGCAGTGAATAGATTTGAAGTGGAATGTCTAGCTGTAAAGTCTGGCAAGCATGTGTGTCAAAATCACCTTGTTCACTAATCAAGCGTTTAGTATTGTGCTGGAGCTACAAGGCTAATGTTCCTGACGCCGTATGTTCTCTAAATTCAGACCTCACACCAGTAGACCTCTACTACTGTTGTAGCAAAGGAACCAGGGATGGACATAGCCTTTTGCCCATTTCTCTTGGTCGCAGCATTTCGCCATTTTGGCCTCTAAAATTAGACCTAGACCTAGACTACCGTGACTACTTGTCTTGAAGTTTTGTTGTTATTGTTTTTAGCAAAGCACCTGATGAGCTGAGTTTACATATTCACAAAAAATCCAACATTTAGGCTAAACAAAAATGGACATAGGGGACTAGATGCAAAAACAATTGGCTCTTTTTGGCACTGTAACACTCAACTCACAAACCAGATGGTCACGGATAAAAGAAAAGAAGAGAGATGTAATAGCAAAGGGTGAAGCCAAAATGATAGTACAAGACACAAGGCAGTGTTAGAACTGTGAGGCAAAGTAGTAACAACATGGGCTAGGCTAAAAAGGGTCAAACGAGAGAATAAGCAAAGTTAGGCAATAAAAAGACAAAGATAGAAAAAGTAGTTTGAAAAAAGAGGTCGAAACACAGTAGAGTAACACTTGGTGTGTAAATGCTAGTCAAAACAATCCTTTGCACTAGAGCTGCGTTACCAACAGGCTTCAATACACTTAAGGCCCAATGACAGGCAGGTGAAAGCAGTCAGTACACAGGTGAGCCTGAGCATGCAGGTTGGCCCTCATTAGTTGAGGATGAGCACATGGGTGGTGACAGAAAGTGTGCGTGCTCCTGGGAAAAGGAGTTCCCTGGATCGGCAGTGTTTGTGAGAGACCTGGGAAGCGTGATTTAGGTTTACAAGGTGCTATTTGGTGGAGTGTGACCTTCTTAGCTAAATTATTCTTGAAGCTTCAGTTTAAAACTAAAGAAGCGACACATCTTTGTTGATTGACTACATTTGGGGTTACACTGAACTAAACCTAAAATCTGCAGCCTAACCTCAGCGTGGTAAGCCTTTCTCGCTCTGTATGTAAATGGACTGTTTTAAATTGGGCTCTAATTAAAGTACATCTATGTCTGTAAGGAAAAGTGTGTGTGTGTGTGTGTGTGTATATATATTGGAATTAATGTTGAGTGTACGACACAAGTATGAAAGAACAAGAACCTAGAATGTGGCATGGGTTGATGAACTGTGGAAATGGAAGAGCTTTAGCCATTCCCGAGCTCCCGAAGAGTGGGGTTTAGCTCCAGGTTCTGTTGTGACATCCACACTACTCATGTCAGTGCCCTTAACATCAGTGCAGAGATTTACAGTGACCTCCTCACGCTGCAGCTCTTGAGCTTGGGAAGGTCCACTGCATGTTCAATAACGAGAGCGAGAGTGAGCAGAGATCAGAGTTCTTAAAATAAAGGTTACTTGGAGCAATGCCATAAAATACCACTTTTTGGACCCCTGGAAGAATGTGAAGTTTCTGTACCAGTTTACGAGAACTGTATGTTCAGTAAATATTTTTTCCTAGAACTGTATGTTCAAGCCAAGACTCATTTAGGTACCTTTATTTTTAAGCAGTAGTGTGTCTGTCTGTAGAACCTGCTGAAGTCAGCATCCTCTTGATAGCACTTTGCCTCTGTTCCATGTTTTCCTCTGTGGCCTGCTTTCCTTTCTCCCTTGGACAGCTTCAGTGGTTCACACACCACTCTTTGTTCTGTTCTTGGTCCTTGGACATATAGCAGAAGGCAATTTGATGTTGAAGGTCATTGTTGCATGAAGAGTATGTTAGAAACGCTCTAGAGAGATCATGCTCAGATGTTTAACAGGAAATCGCCAAAGGATGTTCTGTAGCCAGTGTAGAGATTAGCTCTGTATGGAGTATAGAGCTTAACTCAAGGACACCAAGTTTAAGAAGGTTAGACGCCTGAAGTATCATTTTGTACTGTGAGATTGCTGCAGATCTTCGGTGTTGACTGAAATGTATGCCTTCTACTAATTCTTTAGGTACTTAGTCTTAGGCCTTAGGCCCTTACGCACCAAGCATGATTCTTGCGTCGGAAGCATGTTTAAAACATGTGTATACATGTGTGCGATCATTAGGCAACTGCTCTTTCCTAAAAACACCCATAATTCAATTCCGCTCATCACGTGTCGTTTTTAATGAGGCAACCAATAAAATGAGAGTTCAAATGTGTCGCATCCAGTGAGATTAGTTTGACACGAAAAAATGCATGTGAATATTTAGACCATCATTTGTTATTGTGATACACAGTATGCTTTCCTAAGCATATTGAGGATATTGTTAGTGCTTAAAGATCACTGATCAACTGCTGCTTTCATTACAAACAGTGTGTGAGTATAGACTGTTTCATTAGATCAAGAAGTGCAGCAGATCACTGTATAAATCACTGTATTCAATACGGGAGAGTATCCGAATAGTACAAGAAAATCTGTCGCTACTGATGTATTTTGTGTATTATGTATTGTGAAATAGTGAAATTGTGAATATTGTGATATAGTATTTTTTACCATATCGCCCAGCCCTACAAATATGTGTGTAACGGGTTTTAGAATTATGTTTCGCAACAAACACTACTCACTGCTGAATAGTCAACACAAAAATAATATCTAGTCAGTGGTTGTCCTGTGTGGCTTTAGTCCATTTATGGATGACAGATGAGAAATGCAGTGCAGTACCTGTTACCTCATAAAATAACAAGTAGTACAAAGTAGCTGTATGTCTTTGTGCTTCTTTGACGGCTGCCCCAAATAATATATACAGTTGAAACCAGAAGTTTACATACACTATATAAAAAGACACATGCATTTTTTTCTCACTGTCTGACATGAAATTAGAATAAACTTTTCCCATTTTAGGTCAATTAGGATTACCAAAATTATTTATTTTTGCTAAATAATGAGAGGGATTTTTAAAGGCAATTTTTATAACTTTGTTCGAAGTCAAAAGTTTAAATACATTTCATTAGTATTTGGTACCATTGCCCTTAAACTGTATGACTTGGGGCAAATGTTTTGGATATCCTTCCACAAGCTTCTCACAATAGTTGGCAGGAATTTTAGCCCATTCCTCCTGACAGAACTGGTCTAACTGAGCCATGTTTGTTGGCTGCCTTGCTCTCACATGCCTTACCGGCTTCAGCCAGCATCTTCACAAAGCCTTTTGCTTTTGTTCTCGGGTTGATCTGCACATTTCAGACCAAAGCACGTTCATCTCTGGGACACAGAACCTGTCTTCTTCCTGAGCGGTATGATATCTTGCTTGTACTTGCGTATAATTGTTTATACAGATGAACGAGGCACCTTCAGGCATCTGGAAATTGCACCCAAGGATGAGCCAGACTTGTGCAAGTCCACAATTCTCTTCCTGATATCTTGGCTGATTTTTTTCGACTTTCCCATGGTGTTACACAATGTTTTTTTTTTTAAGCAGCATTATGTGAGAATTTGGAGAATTGTGATTACAGAGTGCCTTAGCCAATCAGATTGCGGGGTTGGAAATAACTGTGGTATCATATTATTTAGTGTATAATATTGAGTGGTTTTGAGAGTCAATATTCAGGTACTCGGTAGGGAAACACTAGTGAGTATTTAAAGCCTATACAATGGTGTGTGGGCCAGCCTTTCCTCCTTTCTTCTAAAGCAGATCTTAGGATAGGTTTGAAGCCTTTTCTTGGACAATCTCAAAATATGACACATTATTTTTTTCCTCAGGACTTTTTATTCATTTCCTGAAAGCTCAGTACAACTGCTTTGTAGTGTTTCTTAGGCAACTTACCTGTTTAGTGCTGTATTTTGTTTAGAATATGCTGCACTGTGTCTGAACGTAGTCATTTATCTCAGTAAATGCTGTTAGAATTGCTGTACTACACCTGCTTTATTGCCATTGCCTCTTATAGTGATGGCTCCAGCTGCACAGCCTTCAGTAGTTATACCTTCAGTTCAGACCGTGTGTGTGTGTGTGGGTTTGTGTGTATGTGTTTTTTAATGTCTGTTTTGCCCGCTGACCCTTTGAGCTCCCAGATTTGCCTACCAACTGCTGAAGCAGCCGGAGGGGCGGAGCTTTAGTAGAACAATTTTTTTTTTGTGCAGATTGCAAAGGCACAGATGCACACGTCTGTGTCTAATTAATGCTCACAATGTCCGGCCTTCACCTGCTACAGTTGCAGTAAGCTGTATATATGGTGGCTCGTATGTGCTGTATGTTGCGTTAGGGATGGCTGTTTGGCCTGTGGAGGAGGAAGGCAGAAAAGGGCGGGCAGTGCACTGGCTTTCTTTAACCCTCTATCCATCTGTGAGCTGAGTGGAGTCACGCGTGATGATGAGGAAGAGGATGAGGATGCTGATGACGAGTAGAGTGTATACTAAGCCGCAGAAAAGGGGTCAGTGCACACAATCGCACGGAGATTCCACACAATCCTACTCGGAGCCTAGAGCCATGCCACCTCACATTGCCATCTCCTCTCAACTCAGAGAGGAAGAGAGAGAGGGGAAAAAAGAGAGAGAGGAAGTAGGAGGAAGAGGAGGGGTGAAAAAGGGAGGCCAGATGAACATGAGGTGGAAACAGGACACACAAACTAAACACTAAGTAAATTCCTCCAGTCTTATGCTAACACACCCCAGTCATCTTCTGCAAGCTTCTTTGCTACTGAGGACCAGTTTACACAAACATAAGCTAAGCCTACACTTACACTAATTTACTCTGCTAATCAGGGATCTCCACTGCAAATCCTTTTTAGCTCTGAACGTGGCTGATTGTGGCTTCTAGGTAACAGTCAAATGCTACAGCGTATCTTTTTTTTTTACACAGTGGACTGTAACGACAGTATGTCTAATCAGAATGCCACCAACGAAAATCTAGAAAATACATATAGAAATCATTGCTTTATGTAAATGCAGATTCTGTGTATAAAAAGCCTGTGATTTTTCATGAACCTAATAACTATTGTACATTATTGTAGCCAGTGCTAGCTTACATATATAGTGCACAGCAGCAATGAACGGATGAGCAATGTGTTTGAGTACCCAGTGCTAACCTGGGTACAATAAAAAATTATAAATACATAAATAAATAAATACTTATGTATAATGTATTGTCACTGTCAGATTAAAACTAATTATTATTTTTTTATATTTTTTTTTTACATTTCAGATAGCTATTTTGTACAGTGACTGTGCCTAAAACTGAAGGCCTTGCTGCCTATGCTGTCTCATAAATCAGTACCATAGAAGGCAGCATTGTGATGAAGGTACCTTAAAGACAACGATACGTCATGATGCAGGAATATCAGCTGATGGTGTAACTAATTAAAATCATTATTCATAAAAAGCCAAAATATGGCTAATATATTGAGAATGTTTCCTCAGAAATAAAATATAATGGGAAAATAATTATTTTACATTTCTACTTGCCTTTTTCTCTTGAGACAAGTTGCTGTTAACCCAGAGGATCAAGGGATTTAGGATAGATCAGTGCTGCCTTTACAAATCTGCTGGATAAAAGTACCTTAGCATTTTATACAAACATTCGATTCGGACATGGCTCTGTAACTTCAGATACAGCCCTTGTGTGAACATTCTAAGTTGTTAGAAATCCAGTTACACTTAAGGTTGAGTGGTATCTACTTTACGTTGCTTTTGTGACGGATCTCATCCTTGTTATTTTAAAACTGAAAAAGAATAAGTTCAGTTTTAATGGCAATAACTCAAATCTAAAGGATAAGGTCGAGCAACTGGAAAGATGAAATCAAACATTTTTCCATGGTGCTGGATTATCTAGCTAGTCTGACTATAGATCCAAGCGCCACACAGCACAGTTCAGATGCAACTCTGACGACTAGTGCTGGACTGACATAAAGTATGATATAATGATGTATACATTTGAATCAAGGAAATTCAGCATACTTTGAAGAGTGTACTGTGACTGACTTACTGACTGTGTGTGGTAGAGAGAGAGAGAGAGAGAGAGAGAGCGAGTCTGAGAAATGTACTCGTATGTGTGTTATCAGCAATCTCATGGAGAGAGGAGAGCTGCCCTGAGGGTCTGTGGCTGTATCAAGGGCTTGCTCATAGAATGGCCATCAAGGAACTGTGAGTAAGTCCCTGCTGCTTTAGAGGCCGGCAGTTGTGCACAATAAGCTCAATAAGCCTCCCTCAGTGCTGTACTGCTGTTTACTTTTTTCACCCCAACACATATACATACACACATCTTTACTTTCCTACTATGTATGCACATGACGTGAATGCTGGTCAGGATGGCTAACAAGTAGGCGTGAACAGAAATCAATAGCATCAGTAGTGTCACAAAAAGGCTTTGAAAAGAACAACATATTGTTGCATAATAAAGCTTAGTAATGACAAGTGGGGCTTAGTGGGGTCATACTTATGTTTCCAGTATATGTAATTATCTCCATAAAAGAAGAACCTGGAACAAAAATAACACAATACAAGAATACAATCTCAGTAACCAAAAAAAAAGACTTTTGTAAAATGTCTCAGGTGGTAAAACCGTCTAAGCATTGACTCTACTATTGGGAGATTGCAGTTTTTGCCTCCAAGCACGGATGGCATTGTGTGATGGCGACGTCCTAGCTACTGGATGGCAAGAAAGTCAGCCTCAGGCATGCAACAGTTCCCATGGGTTAAAGGACCCAGGTATCGAACCCACAGCCCTTTCATCCATAACCCAGCACTGTAACCGCTACGCCACCACTGCCCCTAATTTGGTTTCTCTACAACACAAAAAACACACACCTTTACAGTATTTCAGGTCATTCTGGCTCCAGCAGTCTCTTCCCTGTCTTAACCTAAGCCATTCAGCCTGATGGCAAATGTCTTGCTATGCACTGTGCTCAATGGAAATAGCCCTCATATGGTATGGTTATGGGCTTGTAATTGAATTTGTATGACATGGAAGTCTGAATGCATTTTCTTCTCTGCAGTACAAGAGCAAGCGTGTCTCCCTAATGAGTTGAAACCTGGAGTATAAATAGTCTCGTTTCCCCCTGAGTCCCTCATTAAGGATACTTGCGTTCATAAAACAAAAGGACATTTCGAACAGCTGTCATATGGGCTTTCCTCTCTTGCCTTGAGCGCCAATCACTCGCTGTTAACCCATACAGTAGCAGTCTGAGCACTAGGCTACATAGTGTTAGCAGCCTGTCATTGTGCTGTTATGTAAGTAGAATTATGTTATAGAGCCAAATACTTTTACTTTCTTCATGTCTACCTGGAGATCCTGTTGCCAGGTGTTTCTTGGATGACCTCTTTTTCTGTCTCCTTGAAAGTTCCACCTTAGGGATTTCACCTCCTGTGGGTAATTGTGTAGACTTTTGCAAAATTGTTGCTCATCTTGGCTAATGGGCCTGAATGATTTTTAGGCAGTTATTGATAAATTGCATTTTGCTGAAGTTGCACATTATTACAAACATGATTCTTTATGGCATTGCCCCAAGAACCATTTGTAGCACCTTTATTTTTTCCTTCTTCCCCAGTAGTTTGGTAGTTCTAGTTAACCCACTCATTCGCTACTCTCCCTAGCAATAGCAATACTCCCAACACATGTCTCCTTCCATGGCTCAGGATCATCGTGGTAGCACATTAGATCGCTCAGCCACTTGGAGCCCAAATGCCTGCCCTGGCCTTGCCATCCTAATTACTAATAATATAATAATAATAATAATAATAATAATAATATAATGCTTTCCATATAAATAAAGGCTTCCACCTCTTCCAGAACACTGGGAGGGTGGTCCAGCACATTTTATCTGTTAGGGCTTGTTTTCTTTATAATGTTAGATTTAGCACATAAACTGAAATTCAGCTCTAAAAAAAAGGCCTGAAAATGCCATGGCTCATATTTTACATAAAATATGTTGAGTTATTTTCATTTAGAAAATCTAAAACACATAATTTGAACTAAACCTTTGGATACAACTGTTGATGTCATTTGTGTTGTGACCGAACACCAACACAGATTTCTAATACATGCTGTGTAGGGAGGGAAACTGTTATGGTTTGGTTGTGCATGTGTGTGTTTATTGAATGTTTGAGTGGGTTTGAGTCTGTCAGAACTGTAAATAGTGGCATCTGTGGCAAGGAAACCCAACATTGAGTCATATTAGTATCCCCCCACCCCCCGTTCTCTTCTCTGTATTCACTTTCTGATCCACTCTAATTCAGTCCCTGAGTCTTGTGTCTTTCTGCGAAAGATATAGTAGACTTTCAAAAAATGTCTTGAAGCCTTATGTAATTTCCATAATGCTAATTGGTGGCTATTTAATTATTAATATACTTATTAGCTTTTCAATATAAAAAAATAAATAGAAATATATTAATAAATAAATAGTAATGCATTTGACTGAAGTACACATCTAAAGATGTTCCTAATTTCACAATTGAGACTCTTTAAATAATAACTGATTTTCTCATTTTATTTGTCACACAACTGACATTATGTCAAAAAGTGATAAACGGCAACAATGGACATACAAGGATTTTGTGTAACAGCAAAGACAATATGCTTTTGTCCTTGCTGGGGAAATATTGCAGTGCATCCAACAATAACAACAACAACAGCATTGTCATACACACATTGAAACTACTCTGATGGACAGTATTTACAAATAAAAGGGGACAATCAGTATCTTTGTCTCTGTTCCTTTGTTTACATTCCCCATAGGCTTCATTTCTGCCCTGCCTTGTCTTCATGGTTGCCACCTGTGTCTCCATTTTAGGCCTACCCACTCATCATCTATCCCAGGTGTTTCTAGTCTAGTCCTGTGTTTATGTAGTCCTTTTGTTTCAGTGTTACTTGGTCTGATCCTACGTCTTTATGAGCATCAGCTTCTGTGTTGCTGTGTTGTGTTGCCTGTCCGCACTTGTTTGTGTTGCACTTGTGTTTTGTATGCACTGTCTATGTTGCACCATGGTCCTGGAGGAACGTTGTTTCGTTTCACTGTGTACTCTGTATGTAGTTGAAATGACAATAAAACCCACTTGACTTGACTTGAGTTGACTTGTGATATCGTAGCTGTGTCTGAAATCCTACATATAGATCCAGATCACTATATAGAGCATTATATAGTGAACAGAATTTGACTATTTCTGACACCTTGTTTTGTGTGTGAGCTCATTTCTGTGCAATTTGATGGATTATGTTTCATGTCTGTTTAGTGTACATTGTTTGCGGAACCCCAAATTAGTGCACTACTTACTGAAATGGTATTTGTGGGTAATTGTTTTTGTGGGTAATTTTCTTCTTCTTCAATAAACATCTCAACCTCAAGTTTCCATAAGAAAAGGGTGTGACTTCTGATGGACTTGTCTTTGCCCATTTAGACTAGGATTGGTCAATTCACGAGTTTAAACAGGCATAGTGACATGGCACACCAATGTAATGAACAGATCCTGAGGCTATGTGTAGTACTTATATGGTGATTCAAGTGAGTGTTAAGCCTTGTGTAAGTGTAAGTACCTGTGTGTTTGAGAAACATAGTAGTAGGGCAATGAGATGAAGACACAAGTGATTAATGAAGCTCATCCACTGTAACCTGCCTGAGGAGAACTTTAATCCAGTAATGCACTTCATAGCGGTGTCAAAGAGATACAGCTCTTCTCTCCTTACTTCTCATCAAACTCCTCAGCAACTTTAACACCTTAAACTCTCGGCCCATTGTTCACTTTTTAATCCTAAGACTTGCAGTAACTTGAAACCTATGAAACCTTTGCGTAAGATATGCCATTTTCAGAGTGAGGATTTCAAGTCCGGACCTGCCAACAGACCTTCAGAGTTTAAGACTGTTTAAGAAAAAGGTTAAAACGCCTCAATAACTTTGTTCGTTGTTAAATCTGACTGTGCAGCTCGCAAAAGGAAGTGCTCTGCATCACAGATTATGTACTTCCTTAAAGAGAGCAAGGAGCTTAAAAAGTTATGTCATAGAACAGTTTTTTTAGTTGATCTGAAACCCTGTTTCAGAATGTACCATAGACTGCAGTCCCTATAATCTACCTATAGATACTAAACTGCAACATGCAGATGTCATAAAAACCAACAGTGTTTGGGGCGAAAGCATTTTTCCTTGATATGCCCATCTGCTCCACAATTTAACAGTTTTAATTTAAGGGTATTTGCATTTCGGTTTCACCATGGTGAAATTATAACACTTTTTTTACACAGGGGCATGTGTTTTTACATTGTGTCAAAATTTCATTGTGAATGTATTGATAGAAATGTTTCAAAAGTAGTTGCTTTTTCCTTCCCTCGTTAATTCATGAGGTGCATGGCAGTATGTCTATGTGTGGCCATTGCTGGTATTGGAACTCAAGCTGTGCATGTTCTTCGGGCCTGTTTACACCTGGCATTAATGTGCATTATAGGTGATTGGAACATGTTCAGATTTCACTGTCAGAGGTGGTCAGCGACGGTTCTTATCCACATTTAACAGAAGTGTAAACGGAATGCGCTTTCTGTGATCAGATTCCATCAGTAAAATGGAAGTACGCCTATCAAAAAAACTTTAATGCAAGAAATAATTACGGTACACCTCTCTCTTGCTCTATCCACCTCATGTTCCCTCTCTTATGTGTGTGTGTTTTTTTTTTTTTGTTGTGTGTGTGTGTGCTCATTTGCAGAGTGTGTTTCCTTGTGGTTTAAATAGTCTATTGCATTTTCTGATAGACCTGATAGACCTGGAATGCGAGAACCATCTGTTTTGATGAGATACAGGAAGTAAAATGGAAATGGTGTATGGGTTGGTGTGGTTTTTTAGGCAGGAGAGTAATATCAGATCTTATCTGGTCAAACTGGGGATGCATTTTAATGAGAAGTGCAAACAGAATCCAGTCAAAGTGGATCCAGATGATATTAGGATACAAAACGCTTGTTAGTGCCATGTGTAAACAGGCCCTTAGACACGTTCTTTCCCACAGTGTCCTGTAAGTAATTTTAATAACCACTAACACACCTAATCCAGGCTTTCTGGACTACCTAGCTCAACTAAATATTTCCACATTTGCAAGAGATACCAGTGTTGTAAAATATCATTTTAAACAGTCTTAACAGGTTTACTTTGACATATGTGTAAATTAGCAGTTTTGGAAGAAAATCTATTTGATTTGATGATAACCTTTCAGTTAAGCATGCCCTTAAATGTGTGTTAAAAATAGGGATTTTTTTTGTTAGTTAATTTATCTTGACATGTTTACACAATGTAAAAGGCAGCTAGTATTTCTTAAAAAGGAAGTAACAAGCTTTTCATATGATGGTGATGAAATGCTAATGTCACATATTATTTTTGATATTTTTTTCAGCGATTAAATATATTAACCAGTATCAATATGCCAGTATTATGTTCTTTCTTTTTCATTTTTTGCCCTTCAGTTTATTTTTGATTGTTTATTTGTCCTCCCTGTTAAATAAGATCGCTCGAATATGTTTTTTTTTAATGTTTAGGCAAAACTTTAGCAGGATCTGTTCTCACTAACACTGTTCATATGAAGTGAACAGTAAGGCCTGTGCTTAGCTCAATAAAGGTGCGTTATTCACAGCAGAACAAAATAGGGCCTTTTAATAGGGGAGATCCCACTGCACGACCTGGCTCTTATGAAAAACCCCATAGAGACTTCACTCCTCCACCAGTAATTACTTTCTATTCATCCCATTCAGCTGTGCGCTCATACACATATAATAACTGCCGTCTGAGGTTCTGTTCATGTGTAAAATACCACACAGCAGGTCCTTATTCTACCTATTACTGGCTTTAAATGAGATATTACAGTCTTTTATTGGGTTTGTCCATAATGTGCTGTGTGCTCGCAGTAACTGGTAGGGTCTGCTTTTAAGAGTGGTCGTGTCTCTATTCCAAAAATGTATGTTCTGTTTAATTTCAGTATCACTGTTTTGTATTATAAGCTAGTAATTGTTCCTTTCCGCAAATCCACCTAAATATCTACTAAAGATCTCAATGTTCAGACACATAGATATAAATCTTGAGAATTGGTTGATGCTAATGTTACTTTGATAATTTTTCCTTTAAAACAAAACTTTTAAATCAAAGCATTCCCTTAAAGTGAGCATCTAAAAGTAGGCCACCATGCTTAGACAGGTAACAATATAACATTGTACATTTTCTTATTATGTCAGCCTGATACCTAAACCCATTGATATTGATATGTCATTACTAATTGAAATATCACATTTAATACATGCAATCATTGAAAATATGAATAATACATATATACATATTCTACTGTGGAGTATATGAGCATATTAAATCTGTTAAATTATTTTTTTTATTCAGTTTTTTTAAATAATGGAAGGTTTTTAGACAGCAATGCAGGGTTAATTGACTTTAGCATGATAGAAATAGAAATGTAAACATAATCAAAAAGAGAAAAAGAACTAAATGGGGCAGTGGTAGCTCAGCGGTTAGAGCGCCAGGCTATAGGTTGTGGGTTCGATTCCTGGACTTTGTTGGGCCCACTGTTGGGCCCTTGAGCAAGGCCCTTTACCCTCTCTGCTCCCCGGGCGCTGGAGTTGGCTGCCCACCGCTCTGGATGTGTGTGTGCTCACTGCCCCTAGTTCACTAGTGTGTATGTGTGTGTGTGTGTGTGTGTGTGTGTGTGTGTACCACAGATGGTAGTAAATGCGGAGGACACATTTCGCTGTACAGTGTACACTGTACAGTGACAAATACGTGCACCTTTACCTTTAAATTAAAGCATGTCTAATAGAAGGTAAATAAGAGTTTAAATAATATTAAAACAGCTAAATCTAACAGACTATTCCTCATGTCCATATATAGCTCATGGCCGGGTATAGCTTAAGTCAAGGCTAAGCTAAACTAGGACTAATAGCTAAGTAAAGGCTAAATGTAAATGAGACACAGAAAACTGACAGGAAAAGCAAATGCCAGCAGAGCTAGAGCACACAGGAGGTGCAGTGCTATGTGGAGAATGACTGAAAACCCGGAGTGTGTTACATTCCTTATAATGAGGTGAGAACAAGCTACAGGTGTCAGTACTCTGGCGCTGCCGAGGGTGAGATGTTGAATGTCTTGCATCAGCATTCACTAAACAGCTTTTTAAAAAGAATTTTGCAGGCTAATTACTGAAGTGACACAATCTCCTTGAAGGAGAGCATAGTTTAAGCCTTGTTTGGCTTTAGCTTAAATTGCTAAATAAATGCAACACATTTTGAATATTGAACACTAATTTCAAGTGATGTCTTCAGCTGAAGCAGAACTGATGTGTTATCCAGCATATTATTGCTGTCAAACAATTATACTACATATTACATACTACATGTCCAAATGTTTGTGGAACAGATAGACATAAACCAGATGTGGGCTAGAGAGGTTTTGAGCTGTGGAGCAGTGGAACTGTGTTCTCTGGAATGATGGTGCTCCATCCAATACTTTTCAGATAAGTTTAGGAGTTGGGGATGAGGTGGGGGATGTTTATCCAACATCCTGACCTCACTGACACTCTCTTTGCTAAATGCAATCAAATCCTGACAACAGTACTTCATCATTTAGTAGAAAGCATCACCTAGTCAGTAGAGACAGTTACTACAACTTTATTTTTTTAATATCCTTGATTTCAAACCATGATTGAGCAGGTGTCCTAATGCCTTTGTCCATACACTCTAGCTTAATGCATATCCATGCATGTCAACTTTACAGGTGAAAACTTAACTTTCAATGGAAGTCAATGTAAAAAGATTTTTATTCCATGTTATTTCGGAGCATTTCTATCGGCCCATTTGACAAAATGTAAAGAACAACTACCAGATTCGGATTATGCCAAAAGTGAAAAACAGAGAGTTATGATATGCTGAATGAATAGTGGCAGTATGTAGACCTTAATGGTTGCAGGTAAACCTCTGCTGGAATGACGTGCTATCTAGATTTTATGTTGTAGTTTTTGTGTGGATGTACGAAGATGATGATGAGCAATAGGGCTTAAATGTCAAGTCATCTCTCAGTGACTCTCTCCCTTTCTTTCTTTCTCCTGTGTGGAGGTGTGCAGTAATTACCCAACATGGAGTGCTTATTGGATATTTTTGGCACTGTGGATAATACTAAACCTCTTAAGGATGTTGTGGCCCTGTGCAGGAGTTGTTGATCATTCACAGCACTGTGGAGCTAAACATGAAGGCCTTCTTTTCCTGCATGTTAACATGCACATCCATTACGTTATTCTTCTGTAAAGATTTGCACCAAGACGCAGAGAAGAGGTTCAAGCAAGGGTGTTCTCAGACACCTTCGTGACTGCTTGCACATATTCACAGATTCACAACAGTAGTATAATTAGACCTTAAGGGTTGGTACTGAAGCTCAGCTGAAACTACACCATGTTTAGCTCTAAGAAAGAAACCACACTTTTGCTCTGTGTCTCTTTTCTTCAAGCGTGTTTTTGCATCTGTTTGAGAGGCTCTCCTTAGGCTGCTGCTCAGGGATCCTGAAACTTGTGCCTAATAATAAACCAGGCATGCTGCCGGCAGGGCCACAGCCACTGACGTGCTGCTGCTGCCAGGGGTTAACACCCACACAAGTCAAAGCATGCAGAATCAGTGCTGTTCCTGCAAAACGTACAAAAGCGTACAAAAAGATGGACTTCCTGATGTTTTATTGTGACAGTGGGGTGTTTTTTTGATCTCCGCTTCATGAAATGCTCTAAAACACAGACCGAAATCATAGCTTAGATATTTTGTTGGCTTGATAAAGCTGTCATCATGGCCAATCCAAATTTCAGCAACACTTCTTCGCTTTGCCTTGGTGCCTAGCAGCTTTTGGCAACATTCAGTTTCTTGATCAGCTGAAATGTTTTGATGCTTCATGGAACCACTTTTGTCAATGAAAAATATTTATTTGTAGGTTGATTACACCTTCTATTATCTATAATTTGCATGTCAAATGGCATAAAAACTTCTTTTTTTTTTATAAAAAAGTTTTTTATAACCCAGTATAACAGTTTTTTTATATCCCAAATATTCTTAACCCAGACTGACTGACCTACCTGACCATTTAGCTCCCAGATCCTTTAAAACACCTCCTCCTGTTCAGTGCTGGTTTACAACTAAAGAAAGGAGCATGGTTCTTCGCTGGTAGAACGGAGCGTTTCCACAATTGTCTTGTTTCTAATCAGGCGTAATTCAGGAGTAAAGTTGTGATGGGACTTTATCTTCCCAATTGGATAAAATGGAATAGAATATCTTTGTCGTTGCACAGCTACAACCAAACTGGATGGTTTTGGTGGTGAGAACATGAACAGTAAGAAAATAGACAAACGTTTTTACAAGAGAGTGATTAAATCATCCTCTTCTGCCATATTAAGCTGCTGTTCTAAGTGCTGTAAGTTAGTTGCTGTGTCATGTTTATAACAAGGCTCCAAGCTAATAGCTAAGCTGAAGTTGTCCTCTTATCCGAATCGTAAAGAAAGCAGCAGTTACGTTCTGCAGGTGAAATGTACACAGTTGTAACTGCTGCACTATTTAAGGTGAACCGGGAAGTTTAAATCAGAAGCCAACTTCAGCCTTGTTTTGGCTGCTACCTGAAGGTTTTTTTTGTTCCTTGTTTGGGCAGCTGAGAGTCATGTCGTTTATTGGCACGTAGCAGATGGCAGATGATGCGCTGCTACAACAAAACTTTGGGCCGCACTTAGTACAATATAGGAATGATTGAGGAAGTGTTGCAGGTCATGTGCTTCTGATATACTGATATAAGAACACTGTGTTCTTAGTAGGAATGTAACGATACACAAGTCATGGTTTGGTACAACAGGAAAAAGAGTAACAAAACCCCCTGAATGCATGAGTCTATGTTTCTTTTCATTTATTTTGAACATACATAGCCCCTCTAGGTAGGTAGGTATTTGCTATAGCCTATAATACATTAAGCAGTAAAATGTGAACATTGAACACACACTTTTGCATTTGTCATATTTTTATGTAGGGCTGGAAATAGAAAATAAAGAAAATGCATTAGAAGGAGTGTTTTTGTTCCACTTAGGCTATGTGTAAACATGTAAAGCTTAAGCCTAATCATCTCAAAGAAAAGGCAGAACAGCAAAGAAGCAGATCTTCAAGCTCTTGGGTGTCATTTGCACTTGTTGTAATCAGACACCAAAAAAGCTTGAGCTAAGCTTAGCATACATTACGTGTGTCATATAGTCATATAAATAAAGCCTTAGATTGTGACGTTTGCACTTTTGTGTGTGTGTGTATGTGTGTGTGTGTGTGTGTGTGTCTGTGTGTGTGTGTCTGTGTGTGTGTGTGTGTGTATGTGTGTATACTTTGTGCATGTACGTTCATACTGTATGAACTCTGGCTGGTCACAAATCGAGGCTTCTTCCCATGTGGTTGTGTGATGCCTTAAGTCGGTTCAGGTTGGTCTTAATTAGTTTGTATGATATTTGAGTGACTGTGGTTCGACATTTACGATTGGACTCCTATGTGTGTGTGTGTGTGTATGTGTATTTACAGAACAGGCCGCCGGCGGTTCAGGGTAACCAACAGCAGACCCATTCTCCGGCCTGTATGAACCCCAACCCCGCCCTGATGAGCTCGCCCTGGGTGAGATAGAGCCGGCAGCCCCGTCAGTCCGGAAAACTCCCTCACTCCACCCATCCTTTACACTTAAGGGGCTTACGCCCTACTCATGCATACCGTACTGCTTTCTCCTTCATGCTGCTTCTGTTATGCTTTGGTATAGCACAAAAGAGAATGATGCATAGGCAGCTCCATGACACCTTCATGACATCTCTCAGACTCACGTGGACCCACGTGCAAGTGTTCTTGTCTCAAGCTGGGACTACGCTTAACAGAGACTACACTTGCTCTGCCCATCAATTTGTCATTGATGTCTTAAGACAACCTTGTGACTCGAACCAACTTAAAATTAGGTATTTAAACAGTGCCGGACAAAATGGCAGTATTTACTATCAGTATCGTTATCATGATTTAATCACAATATGTTATATTGCAGCACACTTATGTGTGAAATTCTAAATAACACTATTTTTTCTCATTTTTTATAGGATCTTCTTCAGTGTATCACCACTGTTTTTTTTAGTCCATTTGAACTTATCGTATGTTGGAGAAATACAACAGAAAATATATTTTATGCTTTTTTTTAATTCCATATCACCTATTCCTAGTTTTAAATCCTTTAACACAGACCCATTAGATAATGCAAATATATACACAATTGCACAAAAATATGCATACTTATTTCCAAAATTAAATTAAACATATTGTCTTCAAAATTAAGTGACAAAAGTAGCATAATTCATAAATTAAACTAAATAATATACAAAGTTGTTATTTTAAATGAATAGTTTGTATAATACCATCAGTGACTAGCATCTCCAAAAGAAGAAAATAAAAACCTCATGTCATTCTATTTTATACTTTTATTTTTTTCCATGCCATTTTGATGAATTTGTAATAATCCATTTAATCAATAATAGAGATTATAAAAAGGCCTAATAACGTTTTGTAATTATACTACAGCAATCATTTTATGAACACCAAGGGCTGTTTTCTTGGACATAGTCCAAGTCTTAGGCCTAGTCTTGATCTATATTGCAGAAATTGTTTTAGTCTATACAAAATATATGCTGGATAACTGCCTCCTATTATTTAGCTTAATATTTTGTTGAAATACAAAACAGCCTATTTTTTTCAATTGTTAAAGGTCAGAGTATTGAATGATTTGCCCAATTGCAGTACTGAAAATGTATTGAACGTCTAGCACTTTATTAATTATATTGCATTAACAGACATTAATACCACATTTCCAAATAAAACAAGGTTTACTTATGACAGCAACGATGTGCTTACTCACACAAGCATTTCTGCCTTGCTCGCGGTGCGGTCCTAGACGTTTCTCTCAACCATGGCTTACCGCCACTTGTATGTCTCGCCCGTCACATCCTCTTTGGTTTCAGAGCCATGTGTCCAGTGCAGAAGCTGTGTGTGAAACGCAAAGATGTCCAGACTGTTTCATCCATGCACATCCAAGCCCACGTGGTAGCTCACACATCATGGGAGTCACTTGGTGTGCTCAGCAGTTTTTAAATGTCTCTTTGCATCGTTCTGATTGGCTTGTCTGTTTTGTTTTTGTTTTTCCCTTCTTGTTTCCTCTCCCCAATCTCTCTCCTCCCCCCCACTTCTCCTCCTCCACTTCTTCCTCCTGGTCATAGTACCGCTATCAGGATGACGAGTCTCCACCTCCTGAGCACGGCTTCCCACGGCTGACGAATGAGGTGCGAGCACCCGAACTGGTGCATGTGTCGGAGAAGAACCTGTCAGAGATTGAGAATGTGCACGGCTACGTCTCCCATTCACACATCTCACCACTCAAGGTCAGTTTTTTATTACCGGCCACACCATGAGAGACTGCTGCCATGGTCTTTCTCTCTTTCTCTCCCTCTATCTTTCTCTCTCTCTCTTTCTCTTACTCCTTGGTCTTTGTCTCGACCCACACGTCTTGCCGCTTTCTTTCTCTTGCTTCTCTCCCACCTCTCTTCCATTCATTCTCTCCCACAACCACCCTCATACAAACATACAAACACAATTATGAGAGGCATCAGGTTGCAGTGGAAAGGGCTTCAGTTCCACATACAGCTTAAAGCTATTCACTATTTATCTGGGCAGTAAGCATTTTAAAAGTACTAAAACCCTGTTCACCAAATCAAAACTTAAAAAAAATGCTATGGTTTCGAAACCTCCCAACTTTTATATTCATCTTAAGATTTAAAATTTGAAATGGAACAAAATGAATGTATTTGTTGTACCTTAAAGTTAACCTTTAAAAGCTGCCTGTTATTGGTACTTTGATCAAACAAAGCAAAAACAAGCTGAATTGTGTTCTGAATATGTGCGCATTCACATACTTGAACCACTTACTTAGTTATATTATCATTATGTCAAAATCAGTAATAACTAATAGGTAATTATGGTGGATTATGTAAATGTAGCAATTAATTATAGTCCAATGATGATTAACATTATTTAAATAAATAAATAAATAAATAAAGGAAACTTTCACTACCACTGTAACTCTATGACCAGTGTAAACATGCTCCAAAACTCTAATAAAAGTAGAAATTATACATAAGACCTGACTATATACATTATATATGGCCATATTTGTAATAGATCTAGAAATAATCTATTAAATTCAGAGACATGAGATTCACAACAGTGACAAAATCTTGAATGCTGAATGGATGAGAAAGGGAATCAAGCTCATTCTAACCAATCATATTTTTATTCATTCAAAAGCTGTATAGTGGTTTTTTTTTAAAGTAAATCCAAATTCAGAAATTGCACTTACTCAATACTGTATTGTACGTTACACTTTTCATCACAGAGTTTCTGAGATTACCCACTCTTAAGGCTACTGGCAAAAAGTTTCTAGCAGCACTGAGTAGCGTATAGGACCAGGTATAGATCTTGTGCATAAGAAAGGGTCCAGTGGGAATGCCAATGATACGAATGAGTGAATATACTAGCCAGATTATTGGAATAGCTGAACCTTATTAGATACTAAGGATCAGATTTGAGATGGATTGCGTTTAACAGTAACAAAACCTTGTCATCTACTGTCAGATTTATAGTATCTGAACACTGCAGTGATGTTCACATCTTTAATAAAAACTGCTTTCAGTCATTGTGGACTTTGCATGTGTTCTTGCCTGACACATCTGGTGTCCATCTGTCTATTAAACAGGTGAATTATCAGCACTGCAGTGTGCCTGTCATGTAGTGTTAGGCATGTCAACTCCCTCCCCTGTGCTTTTAGAGGAACACCTGGTCTTGCAGATGCTTCTTGCATCGGCCTGCAGGTGGAGTACCGCAGCCGGATATGTCAGTTACATCACTGTTGCCATGCCGTCCTACTCAGCATGCCGGTGGGTTTTTAAATTTAGGCAGCTATGTGAATCTAAACGCAGTTCATTTGGATAGTCTGTGTGTGAACAGCTGGCAATGGAGATCGACCTCTTCAGTAAGTTTATCTTGTTGCAGTGCGTTATGCCAACACTAGATGGCGACCAGGCCACAGGCTGAGTTTGGCTGGTACTCATAATCTAAAGTGTTCATTAAACAGACTTTAAAATAGTTTATGCCTTAATATTACAAGGAGGATCGTGATATAAGTGTATAATTAGACCCGTCTCATGTCATTGAGGTCCAGTTCCAGTAGTGTAGATGCATAAAGATAGATATACTGTTCTACTATTATTGCTCTAGTCGATTTGAGTGTGAAAACATTCTTCGGACAGTGATTCATGTTTGAAATGTACAGTGCTTTTGGATAGTTGGTGCCTGAATGGCTGGTAGTAAAGAGCTATTTGCACTGTGCACTGAATTTAGGGCTATATAGAGTATTAATGCATTTAGCAGACCTAAGCTGCCTATGATAATGATGATAATACATTTATAACCCAATAACAGCTACAGAGTAGTGAAAAAGTATTGATGTTTTTCTCTGTTATTGCATATTTGTGACAGTGAATGCTTTTAGATCTTTAAACATAATGATATAATGGAACTTATTAGATGTGAATCATAGCACACTCAAGCCACATTTTTAAATCATTTCATTAATATAAATCCAACATGTGAATTCCCTATGTAAAAAAATGTACCCACTTAAAAATAACACCAATTACAAACCAACATTTTCTATGTTATGAACCCAATCTTTTTGGCAGAGCTGCTTTCTTTCTTTATTTTTTATTTATTTATTTATTTTCTTTTTTGTATATTCGGGGTTTAATGGGGCATTTACTTTAACTAAATCATTGATCACTAATGGGGTTTCCATTCTTTATGAATTTTGAAAATGCATATTAAAAAACTGAAATAAAAAGACAGAAATTCCTAAATATGACCAAACTTTTACTCTTATAATGTAGAGAAGTTGGTTTGGAGATAAAGAAATATAAAAACAATGACTTTGCGAGTGAAGACATAGTGGAGCATGTTAGGCATCAACAGTCATAACTGTTTGTTGTGGTGATGTTCCCACCCAGAGGGTTTTGTGGGCGGCGGTGAAGTGGAAGAGCACTTTCAGCCCTCATTAAATCTTCACCTCACTTTGGACTGGTCTGTCAACAGAACATGATCCCAAAAATTTTTTTGTTTTCTTTTCTTTTTCAAATGTGAAACAAGCAGTAATGTTTATTTTGGGTTGCAGTTTTTTTGTTTGCTCTGCTGCTCTCCCAAAAGCACACTTTTACTCAGTTCTTTTTTGTAGTCATGAACACTGACCTTAGACAAGGCTAGAAAGACCTGCAGTTCCTTGAATGTTCTTCTGGAACATTGGGAGCTTTCCTAGATGATTTGCTGCGGCACATTTGGAGACATTTTTCGCTCCTTGAAAGTGTCTTAGGCTTCTCTAGAGTTCAGTAATATTCCATGACATGGGGCCAAATTCACAAAAACTTACAAAGGAAACATTAAGAAGTAACAATGTTCTCAACCACAATTCTCCAAAAAAATTGTTACATTTTACAAGTCATTGTTTTTTTTAATCTTATGGTAAGTATGTTATGCTGTTTTCACTGTTTATCATAAGCAATGGGAAATAATAACAGTTTTAGTTTTACAGTATTCAGTTACATCATTGCAGTGGATAGAGAGCAAAATGTACAAAAGCTGAATCAAACTAAACATTCAAGTTTTTTCAGAAAACAAGAGCTAGATGCAAATTTTCCTCATGTTGAAACTAACAGTTCTTTAAGAACATTACCCATGTTTAATCTTATTAAATTAGACATTAAATTATCTAGTAGTTCAACTATTTAAACCAATCATTTTATAGAATGACCTTCTGAACGTCTAAGACAAGTGTGAAAAATATTTTTTGAGAATACCATTTGAAAAATGTCAATTTAACTTTTCTTTGAGAAGAATGTCTTTATAAAGACACTTTTGTAACATGGCTCATGGTTATGTAACTTTCTAGTCTTTCCAGACTGCTATGGGTTCAACAGAACTCATCTGTTCTGGATTTTCCTTTGATCATGGCCGTGTGTGCTTGTAAAATCCATCTGATACTAAAGTCCAATGTGAGGGGGTTTTATATTCAGAGGAATTGGCTGCATTAAAAGCAGTCTGTGTTCAATCAACTGGATCTCATGAATTTGTTGTCTGATTAACTATTAAAGCAGTTATTTGTTCATACAATTTTAATCCATATATAAATCAATTAATTATGTATTTTAAATTATTTAAGCATGATTTAAATGATTTTTAAGCATTCACTGTCCCAAATATACAGTGATAAAGACAATCATAAGGGGGCACATACTTTTCCACAGAACAACATGCAAAAGTTGATCAGGAGGTGCTTGGGGTTTCTTTAAGTAAATGAACGCCTGTAAGTGTTGACATTTAAAGGAAAGAAATTAAAGGTTAGGAATATGGTGTTCTCAGGCCCTATGAAGAAGAAAGCTCCTTGATTTTCCTGGAGTGAGAGTTTGTGAGTTCCAAGATTCACGGTGTACTTTGCACTCTCCGTAACTACTTTCCACAACTTTCCATGACTAATCAGCCAAGACTTCAGACTCTTAAAACCTCAACTCATTCAATCATCTTATGATGGGAGCAGCCGTTTTATTTTGCGATGTTGTTCCTGTGCTGACACAGTCTTATCTTAGAGATGAAATTCCATCTAATAAACTCTCATTCATCTGCACGTAGCGCTGGAAATCTCTTGAGCTTTTTTCAGAGCTCCCAGCAGAGCCCCGCGTTAAGCTTCTTTTAAGCTGCTTTTTTGCTGGATGACATACTTCCTTATCTAAAGCATTGCTTAAAACACATTAGTTAAACATTTCTCAGATTTTGGCGTTTTGGCATGCCTCTTAACTAATACGCCATACTAACATAAAAGACCCATTTTCTATTAAGGGTCTATAATAACTGTGTTGTTACACATAAATAGTACCGGTAACAACAGTGTTACCACTGGTAAACGATTCACAAATACATGTGGACTACAGTAGTACAGCTTGTGTTAATTCATGTTTCAGCTTAAGTTTGACTCTTGTAATTACACAAATGTATCTGAGTAGCTGTAACAGCATATGCTCTCTATTGTGGTTATAAATGTGTAATAAAGTGATGGTAATTAAATTGATTTGAACTGCAGCTCTTCCTGGAACAGCTGTTGAGATTGAGTTTACAAGAGTGAAAACTGAAATGAATACACAAACATTAATATAGGCTACGTTACTCTGATCCATCTGTAACAGTGAATACCTCATCAGTAGTTACATTGTTATTACATTTACGTACATAATGTGTTACTATTTAATATAAAGTCGGACCAGAAATTTTTGAATACAGAGGTAAATCAGTTGCTTGATCCATGATGTCATCTTTTCTAACCCAACACAGTCTACAGTTAGGTACAGTTTTGCCTTTTATTGCAACTACTCTATATGGACAAAAGTATTGAGACACCTGCTCATTCATTGGTGCTTCCGAAATCCGGGGTATAAAAGAAGACATTATCCTGCTTTTGTAAGTCTCTACTACTAATTGTCTCACTACCCCACCTCCAAATATGCCTGGCATTCGGCGTGGTGCCAATAGGTTCATGTTTATCTACCCCAACAAATCCTATTCTAAGGGTAGTGCCTCTCTACACGGATTAGACAAGCTGTTTGTGTGCATTTGCACATGTTTATCAGCAACAGGTGCAACTTAAAGTAGCTAAATACATTCATTAGAAGAAGTGTCCACAAATATTTGAACATACAGTTCATTAGCAATTGTTTTAATTAACAGATGCCATTTGTCAACATTACGCCCCATTATCCGTTGAAGAAGTTAATGAATTGAACTGTAGTCCGCACATTAGCCTATAGGGGCGGGACTTCAGTCAGTCACAAATTTTCAAACTAAATGGGAAGAAACTATTTGCAGCTGTCAGCTTACATACACAGTTGCACAATCTAGCTATAAAGACATTCATGGTGTTTTTTTTTTATTATCAGCTCAAAACTGAGGACACATGTGTCAGCTTACTGGACATTTTGGACCAGAAACCAGAGTTGGTTATTGTCTAACAAATGCACCTTTTCACATTATACTAGCCTGAATGGCTTTGTTTACACCACAACAATGTAATTATGGAGAAATCTTGAAAAATCTGTAGAATGTTCCTTTCATGGCCAACCCCACATGAGGTCCCATTATAGCCCGGCATAATCACCATGCAATTAAAATGTACCAGTACACTGTTAGCTGTTAGTCAGGGCTGCACAGTGTTTGGCACTACCAGCTCAACTCTGCCATTCAGTACGAGAAACACGTAGCAACTCTGTGGGCGTCTCCTGCTGAGTTGTGAGCCGTGTGAGATGGGTGCACCTGTGTTTTCACCCTCGCTATGTTGACAGATTTTAAAAAGCTTTTTTTGGACCATTTCAGAGTCTAATTTGTATTTGTGCCAACACCAGAAAAACAAGCACATGATTATAGATTAAAAATGTCCCCAAATTATGAGGAGGACTGAAGCTTCACAGGAGTAATTGGACCTCTACAGACCTCTGTGTTGAAGTGCAGATGGTTCTGTCCATGGTCTTTAGAATGCTACGTCTACATTAAATGAGTTTTGGCCCAGCTGAAGCCATGATTTGTAGTCGATCAGAGTTACATGCTAGTCCACAGATTTTTGAGCAGCTGGAATCGACTGTTAGCACAGAAAATCGAGCTGTGAAGGGCACAGACTGTTAGTGAGAGTTAGAGTCTAGTCAATGATTGTGTATACTGCTCAAAGTCTTAAGTCCATAGCCATAGATAACTCCCACTTCGTATATCTACAGCTAATTTAAGCATCAGCTACTTATGACTTCAGTGTACATTAGCTTGCTCTGATTTTATAGTTTTGGCTTTGATAGGAGGGAAAGAAAGATGCTAATTTCCTCCACTACGTCTCACCACCCAAAACTTTATCCAAGCACTCTTCTTTGCTGAACAGGAGTAAATGGAGCAAGCAGCAACAGCAGCACGCTTTTCTACCTCCATATTTGTGTTGTTTTTAGTGTCTATTAGTAACAGGGGAGCATTTTCTTGTGCAGGATTTTTCTCAAATTATTTGTAAAGTGTGAACTGTTTTTTATTTTATTAGGATTTCAAAAGCAACAATGTGTAGCATTTTTATCATAAAAAACAGCTAAAATAAATTTTAATAATTGTGAGGCTCCACTGACTGCAATAGGGAGAATAACATCTCTATAATTGCCACTATAAGCTGAAATGCTGCTAACCTTCCTATGTAACATTGGTGGAGCTCCACGAGACCCCTCACGAGAACTGCCTAACACTGCATAACCTCATATTTGTGTCATATTTGTGTAAAAACTTTTACTCTTCGGGCATCAGTCCACTTCTAATGCTGGTTCTGTATCTCTCAGCTTGTCAAAAGATGCACCTTTATAGCTGTCCATGAGGGGGCGCTCAAATTTACAGCAGTGGTGTAAAAGCGAATGACGCTTATGTAGAGGGAGCCCAGAAGCAAATAATTCTTCCAATTCTCCAATAATACTGCATTAAGACAACCTTTATGGCAACACTCAATACTGGTTATCTAACGGTGTCTCATCTAGTACTCTAGTGGTGCTTGTGAGTAGCTTAGGCCAGGTAGATCAAATGAGAGACAGATACACTCTCACTCACTTATCCATCTGAACCTCAAAACCTCTTTGTTTCTCTCTCTCCCTCTCTCTCTCTCTCTCTGTCTGTCTCTCTCTCTCTCTCTCTCTCTCTCTCTCTCTCTCTCTCTCTCTCTCTCCCTCTCTCTCTCTCCCCTTGCTGTGGCTCATGCCGTGTGCCTGCGTTCTCATCCCCTTCCACCCCCTCCCTTTCCTCTCCTCCCTGGCCGGGTCTAATTGCTAGTGATCCTTTTTTTGTTATTTTCTCACCTGCAGCCTGCGCTGGTTACCCGGTTTGATCTAACATACCCGGGGGTGACCGCCGCAAACTACCTGGCAAGTTCACCATATTATTTTGAATGTCTTTTTTTATTTTTGTGGATTTTTGTTGCTCATGTCTCTAGAGGAACATTTCATAATGTGTTCTTGTGGACGTTCTGGTGTCGTGGTCCCATCTGCATGGAATTCTTCAGAGGGTCTCTGATAGCAAGCTGCTGAGGGTCTCTGGAGACCCTTAATATCCCTTTGAAGAAGCTCATTTGTGTTTTGCAATCGTTTTTACTTTCAGACTTTGGTTCTGTGAAATCAGACCAACTCATACACAAATGTTCATTTGATAATTTCCAGATTTTTCTTTTGTGACTTTGTGATGTTGATGTGATGTTTGATCACTGAATTGGTGTGTTTGGTGTATTTTTGGCACATTTATGTCTGTATTGTGTCTTTTGCCTTCTTTGCTCCTGTGTGGCTTTGGATTTTTGCTTATGCTTTAAGGTTAATTGGTATGGTAATAGTTTAAATGGGACAGTAATTATTTTCTTCTAGTTGTATCAAATGCAGTTGTCAATACTGTATGTAGGGTATGTGCAATCAAGGAGAGGGATTGTCATCTTTCCCATAGAGCTTCCCTTTAGCACAGTGGCAGAACTGTGCAATACCTCAGTTTGATGTTCTCTTCTGTTCTGACTTCTCCTCTCAATAACTCTCCTCTTTTCTTCTATCTTAACCTAATGTATCTAATCCTATCCGATCCTGTCCACTACTGTCCTGTCCTGTTCTGTACTATCCTATTTTACCTTATTCTATTGCATCTTGGTTGTCCTGCCCTGTCCTCTCTTAGCCTATCCTATCATGTCCTATCCTATCCTGTCCCATCATATTGTAACCCACATGACCCAGTCCAATTCTGTCCTGTCCTGTCCTGTCCTGTGCTATCCTACCCTATTCTATCCTATTAAATCCTATTCTGTCTTGCGTTGTCCTGTCCTGTCTTGTCCTGTGCTGTCTTGTCCTGTCCTGTGCTATCCTACCCTATCCTATTCTGTCTTGTCTTGCCTTGTCCTGTCCTGTCCTGTACTGTACTGTCCTATACTGCCCTGCCTAGCCCATCCTGCCCCACTGCCCCACTGTAGATCTCTTGTCCTGTGCTATCCTGCCCTATCCTATCCTATCTTGTCTTGTCTTGTCCTGTTCACCCTATCCTGTTTCATCCAACATTATCCTGTCCTGTCTTGTACTACTCTGTTCTCTCCCTCCCTTCCACTGTGACTACTGCACCTTTGCCACACACATCTTCTGTCAGATACATTCAGCCCACAACTCTGTATTAATCCTATTGCTGTCAAATAGCTGATACAACATTTTATGAAATCCCCAAATGTAAGCCATTCTTGTATACCGCAGTCAGAGTTGGCAAGACCTCAGCTCATTCTAATGCCACACACCCAAACTCTTGATTAAATCTCTATCGACTTTTTCTGCCTGTAATTGCCAGGCTTGCCGCCTCCTCGCGGCTCAGAAAAAGGGAGAGAAAAAGGGAGAGAGGGCCTGTGTGAGCCCTTCTGCTGCTCCTTTATGCAGAGGCGGGGAGGTGAGTTAGCTGGAGCTCCATTATATTCTCCCTGAGTCATTGCTAGGCCAAGCAGCGCCATGAATCAGCAATACCCCCCGCACCCCACTCTGCTGCGTAGCCTTGGGACCCATGTGCTAAAAGACAGCTTCAACACAGTGCTGTTATTGTGCTCTCTCAAAAGCCACAGATGTGCTGAAGCAGTGGCTTACTCATAACAATATCGACCCACACAGTTTTCATCTGCCACCTTTTACTTCTGAATATGTAAACACAGTCACATTACTGCCAGCCCTTCATCAGCGAGGCGCTGTGAACTTTGAGGCTAATAATGTGTCTTAATGGCTAGGGAGCACAGCAGGAGAGGGAGAGTGATCTTTATCAGGTGAGTCAGAGTGATTGGAGGGCCCTCGTTCTTCTGCGTGTGTGTGGAGAAGGTTGGAAGTAGGGTTGTATTTGGGGTTAATGGTGATTGTTTCGTTATCTCTACACCCTGGTGAAATAATTGCAGCAGACTCACAGCCACGTTCGAGCGCAGTGTGCATCCAGCGATCCGCTGATTGTCTGGGTGATGAGAAGTGGGCTGGAATTAGAAATCAGGCCTCTGTAGAGAGGAGGGGAAGACACCGCTCAAAGAAGAGATATTAATGATGTTCTTGATTATCCGTAATGAAAATACCAATTAATTTTATCTCTAGATCGTTTTATTATTTACTTATCTCCTTCTTTTTAGGATGGCATCTTTATATGACAGAATTTACCCCCTATACATTTAGTTATCCAGTGCATGCATTTTCATCATAAATATCAGTGTCAAGTCATATCAAAGACCACATAAGAAAGTCTAGAAAACATCTGGTTTCAGACAGCATGCACCTTGGCCGTGTTTACTATTACCCTTACTAAGTACTAAGTATTTCTGATTTTAGGTGGTGTTATTGTAAAATCTTCATCAGTATTGCATAACCTTGGTATACTCTTCGATTCTCCTCTTTCTTTTGAACCCCTCATTAGGACAGTGGTTCAAACTACTTTTTCACCCTCGGTCGTCTTCTACCCAGGCTCACTGCAGAAGATGCTGAAACTCTGGCCCATGCTTTTATATCGTCCGATGTACACACCTAAAAATATAGGTGCTTTAATGGTTTTTTTGAGCTATGCTGTCAAAGAACCACTTTCATCATAAAGAACCATTTGTAAGTGTGAATAACTGTTACAGTTTTACATCAAATTAAGGTTCTTAATTTTTAAAAGTTCTCCACACTCACGCATCTCATTTACAAACTGGAGTTTGCTGCTATAGAAGAACTAATATTGGCTCCATAAAGAACCACTTCTGTTTGGAGCCAGTATTAGTTCTTCTATAGCAGGGGTGGGGAACTCCAGTGCTGGAGGGCCGGATTCCGTCTCAGTTACGTTGTTTTTCTGCTCAAGCACACCTGATTTAACTCACCTTTTAATTGGCAAGTTTAGTCCCTGTGTTAGAGCAGGACAATCGCCAAACTGTGCTGGACTCCAGCCCTCAGCTCCCCACCCCTATTCTTGCACCAGTGTATAGGGCAACTCTTTCTTCATCAATATTCCTACACCCTAATTCACTCCCAGAACACTGTACAGTGTCACACCCCCTACATAGCTAAACTCCTGCACCAATACCGTCCTGCCTGTATACGCTTGACTTTTCTCTGTCCCTAAATTCAGACTGGTCTCTGCAGGGGGCAGATCTTTCAGTTCCTTGGCCTCCAAACTGTGGAATTCATTACCACAGTCTTTCTGCCTCTGAGCAGAAAGCTTTGCCTTATTCTTCTTATTATTATTATGAGTATAATTCTTACTTGTTTACAGTCTAAAACTAGACATTTGATCAAACTGTTTGAAGCTTATGTAGCTTATTTAATTCTACTTTTCCCAATTGTGATACATCCAGACCCTTTTGTCCATTTCATAAATAACAGATTAAGGCGAGTATGTGATGTTTTTACATGAAATATGTGTATAATGTAATAAGTAATGTCTATCTTTAATGTCGTACAAAAACCTTGTCCAAAAACATCTCCAAAAAGACAACTTTACAGGAAAAACCTACTACACTTTCAATGATAGTCAATGTAAAAAGATTTTACTGCAGATAATTTTGGAGCATTTCAGATGGTCCTTTAATCCATTTATTTTATGTTACACAAAGTAAAGAACAACTTCCAGATTGGCATTATGTGAAAAACAATAAAAATGGAAATACAAGGTTTTTGTCCAACAAAACAAAAACTAAAGAAGCAATTATTTAATTAATTAATTCATTAATTAAATAATTTAATTATTTATAATGAAGTATATGCTGTTTCAGGGAGTGGGGAAGAGGTTTCTGTCTAGCTGAAGCAGAATGAGGCTTTATTATATTAAAGCATGTACTACCAGGTAGATTGTCCCATTAGCATACTAATTGTTTTTTGCTCTTCCCAGTTTTGGCAGTTAGAGTGAACCTGCTCAGTGTGGCCCTGCGGCCTGAGCTTAATGAACGCGCCCTGTAGGTCTCTAATAACACTGAGCTCATTACTCCTTTAAAAGACTCCCTCAAAGAGCTTTAGGAGTCATAGTGCGCAAGCTATGCACACACACATACAGCCATGTGACAGAAAGAGCAATCCTTGCATCAAAGTGAAGAGAGTAATGGAAGCCAAAAACAAGTAAAGCCTGTTTGTCCTAATGTATGTAATCCTTGGGATGTATGAATTTAATTGGATTGAATGTGAGTGTAGGCCTTAACATTAAGGAACACTGTATAAAACACTCAAATAGATCTACTGATAAATTGAACCCAAAGGCAGGGGCACAAAGATTATTATTCATAGTCTTTTTTGTTTGTTTGTTTGTTTGTTTAATCAGTCATTAGTACAAAAGGCATTTAATGACACTTAAAGGCAGTTAATCACACCACATAAAAACACAGTTCTGAATAAATGTATATTTCCGTTCTTTCTTGGACACAAATATGTACATAGCTTCACGACTCTGGGATGGAATTAAGTCTAACTGCCTGCTTGTCAATAGACTGGAGATAAGTTTGAATCCTGTTAACACTACAGCCCTCCATGATAAGGAGTCTAGGAGTAGGAAGGCCTCAACATGTGATGTGGTGGTGTGTGTGTGTGTGTGATTGTAACCTGCCAGTTGGAATTGACAGTAAACAAATTGGAGAGTGGGAACACAGACTTAAAACAGCACAACATTTAGACTCAGTTTCAGCTGCAGATCATTCACTAGTGAATTTGAGGCTCAACTCAATGTGTATTCTCTAAACTGAAAAGCAAGTAAAACTGAAAACTGTGTTAGGAGAACTTTTGACTGAATTAAGTTGAGTTAACTCAAAAAAAGTTTGCTCAATTTATTGGGCAGTTTTTCACAAATTTACAGAATTTCTGTTTACAGCTGATATAACTGCACAAGGCTGCATTTCCCAAAGATATATTTTACATCTCCTGCCTTTGATTTCTATGACGATGCTTTGGTAGGTGGCAAACACCAAATCTTGTCAATGCATGAAAAAAACGTTCTGTTGCAAACATTTGCATTTACATTTATGGCATTTAGCAGACGCTCTTTTCCAGAGTGACTTACAAAAGTGCTTTGTTATTCACCCAAGAAAAAACTTAGCTAGTTAGAATTGACTAATAGTTCAAAGATACCTTTAAGCTTTAGACATTACTAAGCACAAGTCAATAAGGTGACCATAGTACTCTAATCGTCCAAGTATTCCCTGAAGAGGTGGGTCTTCAGTCTGCGTTTGAAGACAGCGAGCGACTCGGCCGTTCTGACACCCAGGGGAAGCTCGTTCCACCACTTCGGTGCCAGGACAGAAAAGAGCCTGGACGCTTGTCTTCTGTGGATTTTGAGGGATGACGGGTCAAGCTGAGCCATACTTGAAGCTCGAAGGGCTCTAGGTGCGGATCGGCTTTTGACTATTGCCATCAATTATGGAGGGGCTGGTCCGTTCTTGGCTTTGTAGGCCAGCGTCAGGGTTTTGAATCTGATGCGGGCAGCTACACGAAAATTTCCTAAAAAATTTCCAAACAGTGCTTTAGCCAATAGGAGACAATAAAGAGAGGGATTCTTAATATAAAGTGCACCAAGTTTGGAACAGCATACTTGTTATACAATATACAATGTTTTTTGCCGTTCTTGCCTTCGATGAAAATATCAGCAACCTCTCGCACTTTTTATACTTCTAAGCTTTCATGTTTGAATGAGTTTACAACCAGTTATAAACCCAGCACTGCCGCTTACCATACCTTTCAAGTCCTCATCATTATAAACACCCTACAAAACAGGGCTCATCCTGGAAAACTGCATCAGGAACACCGAGTTAGTGGGAGGAAAGATATGACAGCTTTCACTCAGACGCCGTCAGTATCGGGAGGTGCCATCAGCGTTCAGGCTTGAAGGAAAGTCACAGTTCAGCACTGCATTATCTCTATCTGCAGCGAGGCCATTAGGAATGTGCTTCGCAAACACAAACAGTTCTGGCTTCTTCACGCTTCTGCGACAGCTAGGCACGTTTCCTTTGCAAACTCGGTGTCAGTGCTGAAAAGAGAGCGGCAGTGGGCTTGGGTGAGAAACGTTTGAAAAGATTCTGCTCGCAGATTGATGGCTGTTGCCATAGTAATGGTGTTAAGCGGTGCGTCTTTTGGATTGGATGCACACGGGCGAGCAGGGAGCGACTTCGGCAGGTTCTGTTCTCCAGAGCAGAGGTTCTGATCCTGGCTTTGAGAGGAGGCTCCTGTCTTCTGTATGCACTCTTGTCTATGCTTCCAGGCAAAGCATGAGGAACTGTTACTGCTCCTTGTGTGATTAAATTACCCTTATTAGTTTATTACTAAGAATTACTGAAAATGCATTTAATGGTAAATGAAAAGGTCATAGTTAGCAAAACATCATCTCTCCCTGTTTTTCTATCCTGCTGTCTTTTAATCCTTCTGTTAATCTTACTTTTTCAGTCTCTCAATTTGTATCTCTGTTTATTTATCTTTTGCTCCTGTACATGTGTATATATAATACATAAAGTTACTGGGTTCATTGGGTTTTTCTCATCTCTCATCTCTCTCTCTCTCTCTCTCTCTCTCTCTCTCTCTCTCTCTCTCTCTCTCTCTCTCTCTCTCTCTGTCATTTTTTCTCTTATTTTTATTTTTTTTTATTATTTTTATTTTGTCTGTTTCTTTCTCGTCCTCTTTTTTCTTAATCTCTTTTTTTGTCTCTCAGTCTCTATAGTGGCGTCCGAAACTCTACCCGATTCATTATACAGTGCACTATTTTAAGGGTTCTGCCATTTCGTAGTGGTGTAACAATCCCACCGTGCACTGTAATATATAGTGTACAAACAAAGTACACTAAACGGATGTGGAATACCCATAATCCATTGTTTTGTGAATACAAAACGTGCAGCTTCTCTAAGGAGGAAGCGACCGCCAGATTGTTTTTATGCAACACACTCTGCTGTCTCACAGCAGTGAACTCACACACATAACGAGGTGCCTGAAGTGGTTCACTACCCTGTCGAATTCTGTTCCCCATAACAGTGGCCTGATGCACTGGATTTTTGCATGTAGGGTCTGGTGAATGGTGGCAACGATAGTGACTCTGTTCTCTCGATTACTCTTGTTAAGTCAGTGGAGCATTACAGTGATTCTGAAGCTGTTAGGTTAAAATGTTACATGCAGTTATTATCTCTCTCTCTCTCTCTCTCTCTCTCTCTGTCATTTTTTCTCTTATTTTTATTTTTTTTGTTTCCTTATATTTCTTATTCTCTTTCTCTTTTACTGTCTTACTTTCTCTTGCTTTTTTCTCTCTCTCTTTTAATTCCTTTTAGTCCTCTGTTTTTTATCTGTCTTTTATTTTCACTCTCTCCCTCTTTCACTGCTGCATTCTCTCTTGTTTCTTTCTCATTTTCTGCTCTTTATTTCTCTTCCTCTTTTTCTATTTGTATTTTTCTCTCATTCCATTTTCATCTTCTGTCGATTTCTCCATCACATTTTCTGTCTGCTGTTCTTTCCAGCCTTACAGCGTTTGTTACTTCTTTGTACACCATCTTTCTCTCTATCTTTCTCCGTCACTCTCTCTCTCTTGCTCTCTCTCTCTCTCCCTCTCTCTCTCTCGCTCTCTGTCTGTGATCACACAGCAGATGCTGAGAAGGTCACAGCCGACAGAAGTAGGCACAGTGACGTGGCCTGAATACAAACTAAAGGACTTTGCACTTCTTTAATCGCAAAGAGAAAATATCTTGACTCGGTCGTGTCGCAGGTTTGTTTTTGTAACAGTCTTTTGTAGCAGGAACTGAATTGTACAGAATTGTAAAAAACAGTTAGGGTGCAATTAAAAACGTTTTAACTGCCAAAAAAATAGAAATCAAGGCTGCAAAGAGCAATGTGAGTGTGCTGGTTCACTGTGAAACACAAAAGCTAAGCTAACCTTCGTAAATCATGATGTTCTTAAACCATGGTCATTCTTTTGTAAAATGTATCAGGTGATAATCCTGTCTATTTACTCACACTGGCTATTTTTTTTTTTAAATCTGTTCCTGTGGTGAATTTACAAAAAATGCAACAGAATACTTTTAGTAGTTAATAAGTGATTTAAGTGAATAATCCAGTAAGTTCCAGCCTAAGCTCTATCTGCCTCACCTGTAGTGCTTGATCAGTTTATACTCACACAATGATTTTAAGGTGTTTAATTGTACTTTCAGAAAACCCTCTTATAATAGAGGCTGCATCACCTGCCTATTAACTTCAATATAATTAAGTTTCAGGTCAACACTTTTTTTGTTTATTTCTCTTTGAAAAAGTTCTGTAGCATTTTTGGCAATATTAATGTTTCCAAAACATGGGACAGAAGTTCTCCTTTGACCTTAAATACTTGGGTAATGATTTAGTTATTAATCCTAAAGTGAAAAGTTTTGTATAGTTGATCTTTTAACCTTTGTGAAGTCTCACAGGGTTCTATTTTAGGGCCTATTGAACTGATGTAAATTATCACAGTAATAAGGTATAGGCTTACATGAGTTTAAATGGTTTAAGGGGTTAATACACTTTTCTTTGTAGCGTCTTGACATCAGTGATACACCTACAGTTTATGGCCTTGAATAGTTCTGACCTTTTAAAGTCCTGCAGTTTGCAGTCCTTGACAGCAGTTGTTTGGGAACAGGTGTGTCCTGGTGGAAGGATTTTAATAATCAAACCCACACGCCCCTCTGTGACCTTGCTATTAGAATGTGGCCTAAGCATGTCTCCTGCGGGTGTGTCTTCACGCCAGCCCGTATATATGTGTGTGGGTATTTTCTCCCTACATCTTTAATGACAGTGTGTGTGAGCAGGTATGACAGGGTCGCAGCGTTCTGTCAGTGTTAGGTGATGGAGGTGTCAATATGACAGTGTGCTCAGCTCACTTTTCCTGTCTCTTGGGAAAAGAAAGATGGCAGATGAAGCTGAACTTTTTTACCAGTTTCTTTTTGTATTTTTGGGCAGACTGTTTTTTCTAAAAGTTGTGAAAGCAAAAGATTTGAAAGAATTCGCAGAGTTGAGCTGTGAGCTACTGCGATTACTTGAAATATTTCTGATTCACTGTAATATATTCTGCATAAAGCAAGGCACATGCTCCAGAAACACTGTATATTTGGAAACAGCCCCATGCATATCTAGCTGTCACACCGGGTTACAGCGATTCTTTACAAAAGGGTTCTTCAATTCTGCTTGTGAAGGAGGGCTAGTGTCCTGAACAGTTTGAGGATTTCTCTGCTGAGTACTGTTACACTATTTATAATGGCAACTACCTTTTTTTATCATGCAAACATTTTCACAATGAATTGCTTCAAAATTACTTGGAATAAAATGTTGTTTCATTGAAGTTCTTTTTCTTAATACCTGTTACTGTACACAGGTTTGTACACTCAACTGTACACAAGTTTGAAAAAAAGGTGCTTCTAATTTTTTGAGCAATTCTTTGGTTCTATTAAGAATCATGTTTTTTATGTTTTTGTTTTTTTTTGTCAATTTTTTCCTCTTTTTACTGCCAGTTAACCCACCCGCCGGTAGCTCTCCTGAACATTATCAATGCTCTCAACACTAGTAGGGTGAGGACTCTTCTCCGATACATGCAAAGCCAGCCTCCACCTCTTTTTGAGCTACAGTCAACGCGGCATCACATGGCGTCTGACATACCAACGTGCTCGGGGGAAAGTGGCGGGTCCCCAGCTCCAGCTAACATTCAATAGTGATGTGGGGAGAGAGCACCAGAAAGAGCACCAGAGAGAGCTTGGTTCATTGTGCTCTCTCTGACTCCCCCAGGTTATAATGGTAGCACATTAGACTGCTGAGCCACTCAAAGCCTCCCCCATAAAAGTCATGTTTGTAATAGATGTAATTCATAATATAAAGTAATAGAAGTCTCGATGAGAGCGCTTCAAATTGTGCTCTCTCAGACTCTCAAAGCAGCATGGCTCTGGCTGTACTGGTAGCGCATTGGACTGAAACACGCTAAAACAAGCAGTGTTTCTTTTTACCTTTCTATCAACACATCATCCTTACACTCACACATCACTATTACAAGCATGGTTATTTATGTAACCAAAAGTGGTTCCTCTATGGCACCACTCAGTGAACCATTCAAAAATTTTTATCTTCCTTTTTGGAGCTTTTGTAACTTGGATTGTATGACAGTGTTAGGCCAGTCACATGACAATCAGATGGCATTGTTAAAACTGCTTTTTCAAATATGCCTGGTCTTGTAGAGCACTTTACTAACTATGTTTCAGCATAGATGAAGGGCCAAAGTTTTCAAAGGTATATTAGTGTAGTCTAAATATATACAATCAGACTCTGTTTAGGCTGCAGTCTCCTTTCCTCTTCTCTTCTGCTTTCTGAATGCAAGTCCCTTATTGCCTGTACTTCACTACCGTGTCACTGTTGTGCACTCTGATTTGTGCTTGACTCCCTTTATCTCCCTGGGAGCACCTGGAGAATCGAACCATACACCCGTCACTGCTCTTTCTTCTGCTCTGTAATGAGGCCCAAATTTATGCGAGGGACCATAAAAAACGAAATGGTGCTTTCACACATACACCTCAAGTCTGTGTGTAGTACGGACTAATCATATAACTTAAAGTTAAATGTTTAGTGTGTAGCTCATGTTTGAGCTGTAAAGAGGAAACCGAAACACCTACACAGTTAAGAGCTTGCGTTTTCAGCACCACGGAGAGCTCCAGTGACCTCCTCGATTGTGAGTTTGTTTATGTGTAGGTTACAGCTTTTCTACAAAAGATGCTGTGGAATGAGCTTGACAATGGCTACAAGATTTTCCTTGAGAATAACACATATTAAACATTACCTAATTAGACTACTGTCTGCAAAAATTGCTGACCACAAACACACAAGACAGAAATCCTACAAACACAGTTAGTGTAACCATGAATTTCAAGGGACAGCATTTGCAGATTATTGGTATCTAATAAACTGTAACTTTGACCACAATCTGGCCATGTACATCACTGGACATAAGGCAAAAGAACATTTACACTATAAATGGGGAACAATGGGAAAATCTAAAGCTAGATCCAATGGTAACATGACCTATTGACAATGACTGCATATATTGTTATACAGCTTTAGACAGCTAGGTTAATGTTACACAACCTTTTGGAGAACTTCTCATGGAATTCTTTCCATGTTGCCCCTGTCAAGCTGGTTCCTCCCTGAAAATTAAATTTATTTTTATATAAATTAAGTAATTACCATCATGATGGTGTAAAAACTGCAATTGCTCTAGGGTTTCCCTGCTATGGTGGGATTCATGCATCGTCCATGTCTGATCTGGAAGTGTGAAAAGGATCTTGTAAGTTATTTACCAATGAATGCCTTCAAACATTCTAAATGTTGTTGTGTTTCTGTCCCAGGCCCAACAAATATTTGAGAAGGGGTGTTTGAACTCTGTGTGAATAGTTGGGTCCCATTGGTGTCAGAGAAATATTTAAAATGCTATCTGAGCTGCTTATCAAACCTGAAATCCTGCAGCAATATTCTGCAAATCACCCACCAGGGAGAGAAAAGGAGTAAAAAAGAAGTAAAAGCAACTCTCTATCTGCCATCAGCTGTGTAGAAGAAGATTCACCATTCACCATTTAATGTGTGTGGCACTGGGAGACTTCCTACAGGAGTCCATTTGCTGTGCTCTATCTCGGTTTGCTATATCGCCCTGTTGTGGATACTTAAGTGGGATGAATACAGCTACACTATTCATACATCACATGCAAACACTGTAAAAAACAAGAACATTTAGTTGATCTATTTGCTAGGGACAAATGTGGTTTCTGCTTGTGGCTCTTGAGCTTTGTTTCTTTTGTATATGAGAGAGAAAAAGATGTATCGTGCATATGCACTCTGCTGCATACGTAAAGGTAAATTAAGGGTATTAGAAGCATCTATTACCCTGACTGGGGCTACTTTGATGTAACCCCCCCTGCAGTCTTTAGTCTTTAACTAGACTCTGCATGTGTCTGTTCCCTGCTGTCTCCTTCCGCTTCGGAGAAGCCGCTTAATGTACAGCTGCTTTACCTATACCCATGGCCGTTGTCTTAGATAGAAACCTGGGTACAGTTCAGTGGGCTGCAAGTCTGAGATATAGTTCATATACAGTGCTATATTTATCACTTTAGCCTCGCTATAGCTTGGTATACTTCCAAAGCTTGAGACATCTCCTATAACTCTGCCATTGCCTTTGCCTACTCCAGCAACCTGGGCATATTTTTAACTCAGGTCTCACACACACACACACACACACACACCTACACCTACAGCTGGTTCACTAACACTCTTGCGGCAGTTTCCAATGCAAATAGGACGCATTCCGCCCATGTGTTATGTATTAAACTAGCATACAGACGTTTTGCAGCATCTACATGGAAAAACAAGAACTGCAGTCGAGGGAGGGTCATGTAAAATGTGGGTAGAGATATTAAAAGTGTGGTTGATTACATAGTTTGTTTGATTAACTTTTTCATGTTTTCATGCTGTCTGTATTGAACACCACAGGAATCGCAATATTAGAAATTGTGCAAAATTATAGTTTTGAAAACTGCAGCATTCAGTTTTTCAGCAACCACAACTGATAAAAGTGTTACAGTGGTTTAAGGGCTCTGAGTGGTCCAGCAGTATGACCTAGGTCATGCTGCGTGCCATCAGCAGCCAGAGTCCTATAGAGCACAATTTTCCTTGCTTTGCTGATGCATCAGAGCTGGGTACCTGGTGCTGTCCTCTGAGTGCGTTGGTTGCCTGGTGACGTTGCTTAGGCGGCATTTCAAAAACAAGTTGATTGTGCATGTGTTGGAGAAGCCAGGTGTCAGTCCTCACCCTCTCAGTGTTGGGAGCATTGCATGTAATAGGGGGGGAGTCATTGACTATCTAAAAGTGGGGAGAACTGGGTAAATAAAAAACCTTAAACAATACCACAGAAGAACCACATTTGGTTCCATTAAGAACCATGTTTGTAATATAGATGTGTAAATGTAAAGAACCTCTTTTAAAAGAAAGAAACATCAGGTCATCTACAGGTTCCTTACACTTGCACATCTCTATGAAAAACATGGTTCTGTATGAAACCAAGAGTGGTTCTTTAATGGCATCACTCAAAAAAACTTTGGTGCACCTTTATTTTTTTGCTCATGTTGTTTTGTATTGCTTGAGTTTTCCATTGCGTACATCAGGCCGCTGACCACTGGTTGCTAAGTAACAACAATGGTCACCTTACTCTAAGCTGCAGGAACTATTTTTTTTTCCTGGATAAAATGACCAATAATAAACATAGATCTGAAACAGGGGCTTTAGTGCTAATCTTTTTTTCCTTTTTTTACTCCAAAAAACACTAAAACCTTGAGGTTGTGTGTTTTTGTAAATAACAGCACTGTTTTTTTTATTTTTCAGATATATCAGAAAATTTATTTTCCAGATATGCACTACTGTTTCAAAATTGGGATGATATTGTTAAAAGCCCCAATATCACAGAAACCTACAAATGACTTCACCAGTCTATAGAGTCTGTATACAAACAAAAAACGATTTATTTGTCACAAAACCAAGACATATGTGTCTAATCCAGCCTAAACCATGCATGGATAAAGAACATGCAAAAACTGCCTGTTTAATTATAAGAGATAAAAATGATAGAAATGAGCCTATAAAAACAAATTATGGTTGTTTTTGGTACATAAAACCAATAAATGGAACTCGCAAGACAGAGTCATTAGCAGAGAGTTCTAAATCAAGTCCAAAGTTATAAAATTAGTGACTCGATTCCCTGGTGGGGGAATCCCTGAAGACACCTGAACACACCCTCACTCTCTTATTCATCTCCAACTATTATCACCTTATTATCGGCCTAATCCAGAAAGTTAGAAATAGACTGCAGGAATGCAGGCATGTATATGATTTCTAATTTTAAGAGTTGCTTAAATTTTTATAATCGAATAGGCTTTTATTTTTAGGAGTCAAAGAGCCATTGCCTCGTTCATCTAAAGCACTGAGTTTGGTGTCTTGTCTGATGTCTTGCCAAAGAGAATTGTTTAAATTTAGATGATAATGTATTCCATTAGATACATAGTTATCAGTGCTGTAACTGGTGAGTTGAGTGGGTTGGAGCCCCATCAACTCCATGTACTAATTTCATTAAAGGTCATTCCATTTACACCATTGTACCTGTTGATATTCTAGCACTAGCTGTGCAAAGGTGTGGACACCCTAAGCACCTTTCTGAGAAGGCCTCAGACTTGAGACATGTCAACAATCGTAATAAGGAACTGTGAACTAACTTACAGGAAATCCTGATGCTTCAAACCTTGTTCCAACACTCATCAAACATGGGCTCATGGTAAGGCTATACGAAGATACAAGGCCATGCGTTTTCTACTGTGCAGAATGTTATTAGGCAATGGCAGCACAGATGAGACTGTGGAGGTCAAGATACGACCAAGAAAGACCAAAAAACCTCTTGGAGAGAAGTGATCATGTTAAAAACTCCCATATGGCTGCCAAGAACCTTCATGCAAGTTTAGAGTTAAGAGGGTGGTGCTCTGTTCCACTCTGCAACATTGCTTGCACAAGCTTAATCTGTATGGAGGAGTCCCATACAATGGGAACATTGGGAGCACCATGGACTGATGATAAAGTCAAAACAGCACTCTTTGGCCACAATCAAAAAAGGGGTATTTGGATAAAAAAGGTATTGCAAAAATATGCATTTCATTACCAGTACATCCTGCCAACTGTAAAGCGTGAGGGTGGATCTGTCATGCTTTGGGGTTGTGTTGCTGCCAGTGGCACTGGCAGTATTTAGAAGTTGAATGCCATCTTTATCCACCTGTTCTTACATCACATTGCACTTGATGTGACATAACTCTGAATGTACGTGAATATCTCTGCATGTGCATGGGCGTGTATTGTGTGTTGGGTGTGTTTGTATTGCACAGGATCAATGAAGTCAAGGTCATGATGCAGGTCAATATTTTTATGAGAATCAATGACTGCTTAGCGTGGTTGAATGTGTGAGTGTGTGAATAGGGCTATGACTCCATTAGTCTGTAGACCCACTAGAGCATGCATATGTGTATGTGAGGGTGAGTTATCGCTGCCAAAGCAAATCTTTGTAACAAAACATTCATTTTAAAGGAAAAGAAAAAGACAATCTTGTGTAACAAGTTCATTTCAGTCATGTTGGACCATTTCTATTGGCCCGATTATCATGACAAACAAGTGCAGCTGTGAGATGCATGGATGTGCTGCTGTTTGCAAGCTCATTTCTTCAACCAGTCACACAATGCCTGAAATATGGACCAATGGCAGGAGTGTGTGGGTGCGACATATGCCTAATGTGCCCTTCCTCTTTCTATCTGATCCCCCTTCCTTCCCGGCTTCCCCTTGTCTACACTTAAGTGCACTTCTAGTCCTTCCTGTCTGCCCTTTATCAATGTGCTCAGGGCGTTCTGTATTATGTCAGCTGTCCTCACTGTAGACGGGAGATTTCTATTTGAGTTCTGTGTAGTGTGTGATTGTTCTCACTTGTCTCTCGGCATGCACACAGCTGCTCTGGTTGATATATAATTGATTTTAACATCATCACCCTGAGAGACACCTCTGAGCAGGCAATAACTTTACCTTTCAGCAGAGGAGCGCTTTCTGAACACATGGACGGAATCTCAATGGGCTGTAGCTTGTGAGGCTGACGTGCTTGGTGGTATCTGCCGCAGTGCTCCACCGATAGACCTCAGAGATGTATTGTCGTTTTGTGGTCTGCCATTAGTGGACAAGCCCTGGGTCCAAGCTGTTTTTGTCCATGGGAAAACATGTTGAAAAGCACCTCTGTTGTGTGTATTGGTTAACCAGTGAGTTCCAAAGCTAATACAGTTTATCCATTGTACATTAAAAGATGATCAAGTGGTCAGAATAGGAATATTACTGCATGTAAATACACTATATGGGCAAAAGTATTGAGACACATGCTCATTCCTTGTTTTTTCTAAAAGCAAGGGTTTAAAAAGAGCTTTCTACTAGATTGTGGAGCATTGCTGTGAGGATCTGATCACATTCAACAACAAAAGTGTTGTGAGATTATCACCACCCCATCTCATCCCCAAAAGTGTTGGATGGAGCACCACCATTCCAAAGAGTCACAGTTCCACTGCTCCACAGCTCAATGCTTAGGTGCTTTTTACCCCTCCAGCCTGGCATTAGACATGGTGCCAGTAGGTTCTTGTTTATATGCTCATGTGTATCTGCTCTAGAGAGTCCTGGTCTATTGGGAGTACTTTTCTACAGGTACTAGATGAACTGTATATCAGATTTGCATATCTGTGTCATCAGTGAGTTCAATGTAAAGTAGCTAAATGCATTGATTGGAAAGTAGTGTCCACAAACAATTGGACATATAGTATGTTTAGTTACTGTTATATAGTAGTGTTGCTTTTAGCCTTTCTTCCCGTGTCTAGACTTGTTGCTAGACGTGTTATCTTGCTTGTAACGCGTGTATGGATCTATGTAGCAATATTTGTGTATATTTGCTTATACTGCAGCTTCCTTTTGGTCTTGTAATTCACATGATCCAGTTACATTTAGTGGAAATGTGGGTTTAGGTAGGGCATGTCAGCTTTTTAAAATATATATAACAGCACAGAAACAACCACAGTGCCGCTTCACTAACAGACAGCAATAGCAATGACAATACAATGATGACAGGGACAGTAACAATGTTATAGCAAGATGCTAAGCTAACATACATGGATGTGTAGTGTTTGTGTATAAAAATGTTCAAGGGTAAATGCATGTGTTCGAAGTGACATATAGAAAATTCAAAAGAATGGAAGAGTTGTGCAGGTGGTTCTATTTATGTACAGCTTGGCTGTCATCTTCTTTTCACGTGGTAGTCAAGTGACTTTGGCAGGAGTAGGATATTTTTTCAGTATGTGAAATGCTTTTAGAGTGTTAGATTACATTTAACATATCGCTGCTGTCACACAAAACTAACATAATTTTTACCATTCAAATGTGGCATCATTTATATTGTTTCAGTATTTCATGATGAATGGACCAATAGAAATGCAATAGAAATGAATTGGAATAAAATCTTACTTTCAAGATTTTTTTTCCTTTTGGAGACTTAGTTTTTTGTGTGATGATGATTAACTACTGTGTACAAGTCAGAGACCACCCCTAATTCATTTAAACTGCAGTCAGAATAGCCAGTAAGTACAGACTATTAGTTTTTAAGCGTCAGTAGAAAGGCAGAAATGTATTTTTATCGTAAATACATAAAACATATATTTCATTTTCCTGGAGGCTCACTTGTTCACAAAGTTCAGTCTCAGAAGTTGGAGCTTTTTCTGCTTCTCACCATCCAAGCAATCCCAAACACATGCAGTGACGTAGAACCACACTGTAGGGTGGTCAGTTAATTGCTATGTGAACAGCAGCAGCTTCTTTGTTTGATTTGCATATTTTCTTTTCTCAGTAAGAGCCTCTTGATCAGCTCCACATCCTTTCAGACCCACAGTGTTGAGTCGTCTTCTCACAGTGGAAGGATGGACAGCAACAACTGTGGACTGTTTCAGAGCTCAAGCAAGCGTGGAGCTTAGGTTTTCTTCTTTCTCTTAAGGATTAAAGCTTATGGTGGTTATCTGGTGGGGGCAGTTTTGGTGGTCTACTATGTCGTTCATGGTTGTTAGTGGTTTAATTTTCTATCTTTTACCCTTCCAGTTTGGGAAACTCAAATCTTCTCAGAAATATGAACATGGGATGGAGTACAGTCTGTAATTGTGGAACTAAAAAGTGCTCCTATAAAGTCTATGTAGCAGTATTCATTTTCAACTACTTAAAAACCAGTGGGACAAAATGTATACGCTTTAGGCCATTGAGTTTGACAGGAGCAATATTTGAAAATCCTCATGGACAGAGCTAGCTAGATCCCTGGAATGGAGTTCTTATTTGAACATCTCACTAACTACCAAATAACACTCTCAGAGGCCTATGGGGCTGCACCATATGATGCAATACCAGTCTGCTGTATAAATAGCAGAACTCTTGATATTAGCCCAATAGGTTATAAAAGCTTAATGTTTTCTCAATGCAAAATCATGAAGCCCTTCAATTGATGGGCACGTCCACACACTTAGCTAGTGGAGGCTGCTCCTCTGCAGACTATCTGTGTGTGTATAGGTGCTGCCCTAAACGTGAGTGTCAAGCTTCTGTCAAGTAAGTTTCAGTCTGTACCCTGAGACAGCACTCGACTGAAACCACTTCCTCCAGATGGTCCATGGGGACTCTGTGAGCAAGTCTTTTAGCCCACTGTTCATCTCTCTGTCATATTAGTCTTCAGGAAGCGCCCACTGTGTTAACACGGTCCAGTAATGAGTAGTGAATGCTTTCCCATGAGGTGGCACTGATGAAACACTTGTGGAGGAGCAGCTGTACGTGACTCAATGAAGTGTGTTTGGATCACTGAGCAATCGTGCTCTGAACCCACCAGCCCTATTAAACAGAATACATTTCTGCGTTGCACTGTGGACTAGTGCCCTTCTCCATCATCATTCCCACGCAAACACATTGAGGAAATTGCACTGTGCACACAGAGCCCCTCTGTGCATGAGAATCAATACAGCACTGGACTCGAGTTCAATATCATAGTGCATTTGTTGGAGAAGAACTGCAGGACTCAGAATAGCCAAGCTAATGAGGAGTATCTAAGAAGCAGCCTTTATTGTGGGTAAATGTTAGCAACCATTAGCATGATCTATATTCACATTTTTATTTTTAGCTATATATATATTTTTATAGGTTCTGTAGGTTCTAGGTTAATGTGACAGAGAGTAGCCAGTGTTATTTAGAATACCTAAAGGTGCTAAAGAATGCTCAAGGCCTCTGAGAGTGTTATTTGGTAGTTAGTGAGATGTTCAAATAAGAACTCCATTCCAGGGATCTAGCTAGCTCTGTCCATGAGGATTTTCAAATATTGCTCCTGTCAAACCCAATGGCCTAAAGCGAATACATATTGTCCCATTGTTTTTTCTTCAGTACTTCAGTACAGTGCTCTGATGCAATTTAACAAACCTATTTACAACCCTGTTATTTACCTCAGAAAGAAGGTACATAGAAAGTAAATGACATTTTCCTTTTACAGCCCACAGCTACAAACACGTTTTCTGTAATTATTCAAGATAGTGTTGCTGTCCTTGCTGGGTCCTAATAGTGTCCAGTTGGCACAGTGTGCTGTTAACTAGGTGAAGAGATTGTGTTAGCGTTAGCTTTTAGCATTTTCAGACACTTCAGAGGCATTGATGTGCTGCCATGCAGTCCTCTGATGCGGATATCCAGAGCACGATTTGTTCTTTTGCACCTAGCATTAGCTTTTCAGCCATTATCCCATTTCTAGCCTCGTTTCCACATTCTCCTGCAGTAGCTGTTGTGTTTCACAACATGTAAGGGTAAAATATAAGGGTGTAAGTCAAGTCAAGACTGTTAGGAAACAGTCCTAACTATTTTAATCTGTTTTACTCAGGTGGGTTTTGCTTTTGAAAGAGAACACAGCAGTGTTTTGGGTCCACAATATGTCATTGGACATTTCCAGGTCCTGCGCTTCTGTTATTCAGCTATTGTTCAATAAATTCTTCTATTATTCAACAAATACAGTTTGACACTCTAGTGCCTCTTTTTTATTTGCCATTACATTTCTGAACAATTGGCAGTTTAAAATGCATTAACAGAGAGTAGCAGTTGAAAAGAACTATTCAGTCTGATTCGTTTAATTCAGCGTTAGCCAAGGCTGACAAATAAAACAAGAAAGAACAGCAGGAACAAAAATCTAACAACTGATAAAAATGCATTAATAAAAGAAGGTGACTGCATAATTGACTGACACCCAATACACTGGTTATTGTTGTGTACAGGCTCATGAATTGACCTGAAGCTGTTCCAGTGCACTGGTTCTTAAACTGGTCCTCAGGAATCCACAGATGGTTCATATTTTTGCTCAACTTACAGCACATAGTGAAAGAGCGGAAACATGGACCATCTTGGACTCCCTGTGGACCGATTTAAGAACCACTCTTCTAGAAGTACAGACAATAACCCATGATAAGACTCAGAAAGGTGCATTGTGATGCTGTTCATCACGATAATGATAACATACTGTCATAGGGAGTGTACAGCTTTTCTAAGAAGACAATGAAACAGTATTGCTGTAATAATAAACGGTCCTGTGACGGAAAACGTCAGTTTAGCTTGCCGGTGCTGAAAGGAGTTGTGTTTAATGGAGTCTATTAAAACAAAGCGTATCTGACAAAGTAAAGTGGTGGATATTCAAAAGGCATACAGTATGCAAATGAGAGTGGCCCTTAGGCTACAGCAAGAGAGATGGAGGGCGGCAACGGGGAGCATTTAGAGCAGCTCCTTAATTAACTTCAGTTGAAATGGTGGTCCGCCGTCTTTTCTTTCTGATAACAGGTGCACAAAATGGAAACTAATGCACAGTATCTGCAGCAATTAGACTTGCGTTGCTCATACGCGCCTTATTTGTCAAATTTCTATCCCAGTTGCCTGTGCATGGTTTGTGTGTAGCAACATGGGGCAGTATTAATTATTCATGGACTTCACCTTTAATCCTAATGTGTGTATGTGTGTGTGTGAGTGAATAAATTAGTGTCTTTAAGAGCCGTTCTTATCTTGACAAGCCAGTCGCTTATTGTAGGCCTTGTGTAAATTTGGGAAAGTCAGAAGCTTGGAGATTTTAACGAATGCAGCGTGTGAATGCTTTTTAACAAGGGGCCTGTGTTTATTTTAAATGCCAGCTGGGACGGACCCCAGAGCCTGATGTGAGTCAGCTCAGTAAAACTAAGGTGCTTTCTGGTGACCGTGACCATGAGGAGGTCATATATCTATGTCTGTCCTCAGGGCTTGTCAGTCATCCATACTGAGCCACTAGCAGACCCAGGGAACCAGCTTTAGATGGAGGATTTGTCGTCTAGTTTTCAATTTGTTTTCAATTATCTTTCCAGTAGCCAGACATACCAAAATGTGCTCACTTTCTCTGACACTATAGACTCAAAGTAGATTAGACTCAGTATCTGGGATTCATTTCTGGTCTTAATGGAAAGCACGCTGACTCACGCTCTTCAGTGCGTTAGATAAACCTCTTCATTTCAGCATAGGAAATGTTTATTCTGCTTGATACTTTTTTTAAAATATGGAAACAAAAAAAGCAAAAGACAGTAATTTCACCCACAAGCACAACTGCTATTGTACTGTCTATGTCTATGAATTATTGTAAAAGGGACCAAAGCAGTTAAACAAGAAGGGTCCTCCACTTTCCACAAGACCAGGCTCTTTGTGACATTTATTAGGCCAGTCTTCTTTTGTATATAATGCCATGTTATTGACGTAAGTTGGTGACTGCTTACTCTCCTGTATATTGCTTTTCCCCAGACTCCTCTAAGGGTTACGTCACGTTTGATTAAATATAGTATTTCACTGAACTTTTTCACCAGCGCTCAGAGAGATGGCTGCTCTTATCTGATTGTTTTCTCTGATTCAGTTCTACTCATAGGTCTATGTAAGCTCTGCATTTAATGAGATCATTGTCATCGAGAAATTGAACTCTTTGTGTGACTCATGATCAGACCTAAGGTACAACAGCATTATAACAGAAGAGGGTACATTGAGACTATGCTTTTTTTGCAACATTCTTAAAAATAAAGGTGCTTCAGAGGGTTCTTTGAGCAGTACCAATTTCAAAGGTTCTCTATTACAAACATGTGTCTTCATGGAACCAGAAGTGGTTCTTCTATGGTATTGTCAAAGAACTATTTAAAGGTTCTTTATTTTTGAGTGCAAATGCAGGTGTAAAACACATTCACATACAATATTTGGGCAAAAGTATTGGGACACCTACTCATTCATTGTTTCTCTTGAGATCAAGGTTATTTAAAAAGACTTTATTCTGCTGTTGTTGGAGTAACTGTCCAGGACAGAAAGCTTTCTGCTAGATTTTGAAGCATTGCTGTGAGGAATTGATTGCGTATGGCGACAAGAGAGTTAGTGAGAGAGTTAGATGTTAGTTGATCATCAACTCATCTCATACTCAACTCATCCCAAAGGTATTTGATAGATCACTGTTCATCATTCCACTGCTCCACAGCTCCCATGTTGTTATACCTCTTTAGCCCACACCTGGCATTAGGCATAGTGCCAAAAGGTTCATGTTTATCTGCTACAGCAAGACCTTATTAAAATGGCAGTACTTCTCTACAGATACTAGACAAGCTGTGTGTGCCCCTTTGCATCTCTGTGTCAGCAATGGGTGCAACTTAAAATAACTGAATGTTCTCAGTAGAAGGGGTGTCCACAAACTTTTAGTCGTGAATTCTGTTGTTGCTTGTTTGTCACAAAATGCAAGTAAAACAGTAACTTTGTTGTGCAGCCTTCAGCAGTAATAACATCAAACAGCATTTCCTACGTCTTCATATAAGTCTTTCTGTAATGGTTGTGGAGGAATTTGAACTCAATGTTGTACTGTTTTTTTTTTTCTGAACTGCTCATTTGAGGACCTGCCACAGCATCTGTTATTGGGTTCAGGTCAGGACATTGACTAGGTCACTTCAAAACATTCATTTTGTGCCTTTTTTGCAATTCAGATGTGGATTTGCTTTTCTGTTTTGGATCAGTATCTTGCTGTGCAACCCAATTATATTTCAGCTTCAGCTCATGAACAGATGAACAGTCACCGAGCTTAAGAATTCTCATACACAGAACAGAACTCATGGTGCCTTCAATGATAGCAGTTTGTTCAGGTTTCGATGCAGCTAAACATTTCCACAGTGTCCCACTACCACACCTATGTTTTAATGTTGGTATGATGTTCCTACTGTGAAGTGCAGTATTAATTTTAAGCTAAAAACATTACACTTAGGACTGCTTTATCCTTTTACCCTATCCTAAAAGCCTTTGGGATTGTTTAGGTGCTTTATTGCTAATGTGAAATAACCATTGGAGATTTCTACCTTGTGTTTTTTGCTCTCCCATGAATGCAGTGTTTTGTCCAGTCCTGTTCTTACTGTGCAGTTGTGGTACTAGCTTAGACTAAGGTCAGCAGCTGTACTGGAACCTTTGGTGACCTTCTGAATGAGTTACCAATGCACCCTTTTGCCAGGTCAGCCACTACAGGGGAGATTTGTTCCTAGGGGTCTTGATTTGTAGATATCTCTGGGTCTTGCTGTGGTTTTATCACTTTCCAGTCTTTCCAGACTGCTGTACTTCAGCTGAACTCCTCTGTTCTGGAGTTTCTTTTGATGACCTTGTATGCTTGTGAAAGCTTTGTTGGTGACTACATCACTCTGATGATGAACTTCAATATGAGTGAATTTTACATTTATTGCAGCTGGTTGCATTCAAGCCTGGGTCTCGTCATTATTAAATAACCTTGAATAACTTCTTAAATCAATTAAATATTAATTTTAGAAATGTGTTTGATAAAGTTCTCTTTGATTAATATTGCAATATTTTAAGATCTAAAACCACAGGAGCGCCACCCTCATTCCCCCACCCCCTAATTCATGTAACTGTACTCAGAAAACTGCAGATGTGAAATAAGTTGATCCCAGATCAGCACACTTAATCTCAGCAGATGTATACATGTGGGCCTGTGTTCCGAGTGGGAGGTTATATTAACGTGACCTGAGTGTATATCTGTGAAGCTGTTACTAGACAGAGAGCTTTAGTAAATCCCCTGCCAGCCGGATCATGTTTCTGCCTCTCCACCTGTCATATGTTACTCTTCTGTTGAACACAAGTTCATCTACGTCCGTACCAGAGGCTTTGAGTCCACGAAGATCACAGCGTTCCTGTTCTACAAGCTGCTGCGGTCTTTTATAAACCTACCTGCCACATCTGGACTGGAAACAGACTGGAGTCTATACTACAGTGGATGGTAATAGAGGAGAAAAATCGGCTGGTGTCAGCTTAGAACTGTGTGCTGAAATGGAAAATATATAGAACTGTATCATTTATTTATTAAGTACTTTATTTGTTTAATCTGTTTAATGAGATTTTATTAAAAGTAATTTTGGACCAGGGCTCAGAGTGGTCCAGTGGACTAAGACCCTGCCACTATGACCTGAGGATCCAAATCCAAATCCTGGGTCATCCGCAGCCAGCGCCTGAGAGAGCACAATCTGCCTTTCTCTCTTGTGTTAGGTAGATGGTTGTCCTCTTCCCACATCACTTCAGTGTGATGCTAGTCAGATACTGGTCAGAGCTTGTTTGCCCTGAGACGCTGCAGTGGCAGCACTACAAAAAGAGGTGAAGGCTGGTTGCATGTGTGTCGGATGAGACAAGTATCAGTCCTCACCCTGAGTGGGTTGGGTAATTGGCTTTCTAATTAGGGTAATAATTAATTAAATATGTAAATAAATAAATAATACATTTTGGACCTATGCAAAAGGGAGTCTGCATTTTCAAATGGTGTGGAAAATGGACTACTGGAAAACTAAATGGACTAAAAACCTTCGGATATGACAGAAATGATGTACAATACAGTCTGAAGTTTGGAAGCACCTATGGGTATATTGTCTTGTCTTTGCTGTAGGCGTTTTTAACTATGATGATCAAAAACACACAATCTGAAATATTGGGTTTCCATCAAATAGCTCTATTTAGAAGTACATTGTCTCAGCACATCTGATTAAAAGCATTTCTAATTAACATTTAACAAAACACACAATAATTAGAATCATATAGTGAATGGGTTTTTTGCAGCGCTTTTGGTAGGTACTGACCACTACATTCCAGAAAACCCCCCACAAGATGGATCTTGTGTGCCTGATCCATCACAATTTGGTCATTGTCAGAGTGTCAGAGAGTTTCTTATGCTTGCCCGTTTCCCGCTTTGCATATCTGTGTCAGCAATGGGTGCAAATTAGCTGAATGAGTTCAATAGAAGGGGTGTCCACAAACATTTGGACATACTGCCTGCTATGTGGTAGTTTAAATTTTAAACCTAAAAATAAAAATGAATTCAGTGGTCTCGCTCCAAGGAACCCTTTTTGCCACCTTTACTTTGCACTTTTAACTCTATTCCATTCTTCCAAATGAGCCTGAATAAGGCTTTATGCTCTAGTTGGTCTTTGCAGTTTGAGCGGCATTTCTTTGTGTTTGTACTGGTGTGTGTAAGGTTGCTTTGGATGGGATGGGATGGGATGGGGTGGAGTGGGGTGGTATGGGGTTGGGTGGGGTACAGCATGTTTTGATGCTTCAGACGCTAGCCTCAACCTCCCACTGGCAATATGTAAATACATCTACAAACAAGAAAGAGCAGAATGGCACACAGAGGAAAAGCACACACACATGTGTGTGTGTGTGTGTGTGTGTAACAGAGAGAGAGAGGGAGAGGGAAAGGGAGAGAGAGACTGTGGAGAGGTTTCTCTAGAGATGCTTAGAGTGTCTTGCCCTCAAGTCCCACTCCTGCAGTCTCTCTCTCTCTGACTCTCAGTCTCGCCTTTTCTTTTTCACTCTCTCTCTCTCTCTCTCTCTCTCTCTCTCTCTCTCTCTCTCTCTCTCTCTCTCTCTCTCTCACACACACACACACACACACACACACACACACACACATGCTCTCTGTCTCACCTGCTGTGGGCAGTGCGTGTGTGTGTGTGTGTGTGTAATATTACTGAGAGAAGAGCGGCGCGAGTTGCTTCTCTCTCTCTCGCTCTCTCCCCCTCTTTCTCTCGCGCCGGCTACTGCTCATGATAGCGACTGCACTAGGCTGTTTACTCATAATTCATACAGTGGGGTTGTGCTAGGATCCGCTATGCTCGCCTCCATCTGGTACGCCAAGAAGCTGGGGCGCAGGCTCGTGCAGAACGCCAGGAAAGCCAAAATGCAGAAGGTAAGAGCGACAGGGACACATTTTCTGCATGCTGGTCTGACGGCTGTATGTGTGTGTTTCTTTGTATTTAAACATATAGATGTAATATGTATTTTTATATATAGACTTATTTATATGACAGAATGTCAAGGCTGATGCTGAACAGGTTTCCCTAAGGATTCTGTATGTGAAGATATGAGTTCTGATCTTGGATTTGAGTCTGAGTCCTGTGGGTTGGAGAGGGATTCCCAGATTCTTGGAGTTCTGTGAGCTCTTTGAATGGGTTTTCCAGTGTCGTATGGAGCGAGCGTGAGTGTAATAACAGCTGATCCTCATTGACCTCGTTGATTGTGGATGGGTTTATAAGGTTGTTTCGCTTTAAATACAGCAGATCCTCTTATGCTGCTTCATATTCTCTATTACTGTCTTTCTGTCTTCGTCTTTCTCCCTCTTTAAAGAGGCAGTCTTGTGCGTCCTCCCGGTCCATTCTAAGAAGGGCCGATGTGAGTTAAGTACCCATCATTTTAAGCCATTTTAGAAAATTATGACTTAGTTAAGGTTTTAGGAGTATTCTAGAAATCACCTTGGCAACCCCATCTCTTCTCCACTAAAGAGCCCTTCTCTTTCTGCTGAGTGTGAGCATTTATTGGTGTTAAGAAGAATGTGCCGTGTGCAGACACGTGAACGATTCTATATTTACTGTTGTGTTCTGTTGTGCTGGTAGGATGTGATGCGATGGCAGGGTTGCCAACTCTCACGTGTCGGACGTGAGACTCACACGATTTGCTCCAATCTCACGCTTTCACGTCACACTCTTCATTTTCACACATTTGCAATAGCCCCTCAATCCCTTCTAAAACATTCTGCAGATAAATTTGACTACTGATAGAGTTTCCTTTAGCTGCTACTCTGATTTGGCTGATTAAGCACACTCTGGAATGAAAAAGGAATGAAAACGAGTAAGCTTAAGCTAACTAGTTAGTCAGTCACGGCCATGAGTTAGATCAGGGCGCGCAGACTGGTACCCACAGCAACAGCAAACCAGACAGTTAGCTGTCTTGAAGGATTGCAACCATATGTGCAGAAAACATTTGGTAAACTTGGATGAGAACTGAGGAAAAGTATAAGGGAAAAACAAGACTAAATCGGAACTAAAGTGACACATATCAACAGAGTTTACGGTAGGGATGGGCAATAAATTGAAAATGAATCAAAACCGACATTCAGAACAGTGCATGGTGGGTAAACTGCAGAGAAAAGTGTGTAGGCTATGGTTTGTATGTGATTCATGGGCCACCCTTACACAGATTTTAAATTCATAACCTCTACTGAAAACCCTGAGACACCCCACGCATAATAGATATTAGCATTGGCCTTATATCAGCAGAAAATGCTGCCTTGGATATCAGCGGGAATAATGAATTCAGTCTGATGCTGTAACAAATCTAGCCTGGAATGGCACACACTCGCAGTATGTGATGTCATATTGCTAGCTGTGTGTTTCTTCCTGTGAGGTAGTAAGTTAGAGGCCTGGTTGACTCATCACAAGTGTGTCATACCTGTGTTACACAAGTGGCCACTCGCTGCAGAAGGGCATCAAGGGACAAATCATCTGCGTTAGCCTTGGTGTGTTAATCAGGCAGGTATACAAACTGTGCAATGCAAACTTTACTGGATGACTTATGATGTTAAATGGTATTGTTAGCAGTGAATTTAAAATAAGGAAGTTGCATTAGCAGTTACATTACAGATGACATTTAGTCTAAAGCATTAGCAAATTGAGTGTTATGGTTTTGAACTATTAACCAGTTATTGGGTTAGAAACAGCTTTGTCTGCTGCGTTTAACAAGGTCTGAAAAGGGAAAAGCATCAGGTTGAAATGCTCCTCTCCTGCTCCTGAGAGGTCTCACAAATAACATTTTTCTTCAGCTAATAAAGTAACGACACTGTAGGTGCACAAGGTGCCAGGGATTCCCCTGATAGGAAATGGCACAGCCAGGTGTACAAGGGCGTATTCAAACCGGTATTTAAAACAGAGGCGAATGTCTGAGTAGTTTGAGCATGTTAGCCTTCCTTTAGATGCTCGCAACTTTACTTATGTGAAGTGCTTTGATTAAAAACAAGATTTGCTCTGAACAAAGAAATGCCATTCATCGACAGCTTTGAGATCTCGCAAAAGCTTTTCTAAACATGGAACATGACTTTCCGAGGACTACTGCGCTAAATATTTGCACATTTAGCATTAAAAGCCAAATAGATTGTATGTGATTTACCATTCAACTCGACTGTATATTTAGCTCAGCTGCTATTGGATAATTATATTTTACTCTATGAGAGAATCGGTGTCTCCTCCCCCCACAGGTTGCTTTGAAATTCAGCCCGAATATCTTGTAGCGTGAACCAGGCTTTAGGCTGCTTTCTCAAGGACATTTTAGCACTGTGGAAAAAGTGTTCATGACAGGTTCTGACCTCAGAAAAGCTGCCCCACATACTCCATACTCTCAATGTTAGACATCAGATTAGTCCTTGTCTTAACATACAGTATCTGATCCTATGTATTAAGGACAGAAACTCAGCAGTGCTACTATGGACATCAGCAAACATAATGGACAAGACTTATAAAATGGGCAGGCAGATCTGCGGTAACACAATTGCTCATCTATAAATGAGGACTACTGTGCTGTTGCTTCTGATATGTAGCACCACCACACTTTTCGCAGGTGCCATTAGGGTTTAAGAACAGAACAGTGTTGCACACATATCATTGTAAATTTCCCTGCAGGAAATTCAGTTCAATTCAAATTAAATTTATATAGCGCTTTTTACAACGAATGTTGTCACAAAGCAGCTTTACAGCAATCCAGGTCCGAGCCCCTTTCGAGCAAGCTAGTGCCCAGAGCAGGACAGTGGGCAGCAGGGTAGTGGAGAGCCAGGTCTTGCGGTACCAGGATGGAACAGTTGGAATTAGGCATCTCAGTACATGGGAAACTGTAGTAGATTTTACATTGTTCAATATACAGTACCATATACAGATGCTTTAGGCATCTAAGCACGTTATGCCAAATCACATCAAACAGATGCTCATAGACATAAAATACAGTACAGCGCATGTTCTCCCGCTGGTAGAAACAGAATGAAAAAGAGTGTTTCAGCAATTGTTGTTCAGTTATATATATATATTCAGATATTATTTTATGTTTTTAATTTTCCACTGTAAAATAGTGCCACACTGCAGGCTCTAAACTCCTTTACTTACCTTCTGAGAACGCTCTGCAGTGCTACTGGCTGGGCAGTAATGTTCATTAAAGGCTCTTTGAGGACACTATAAACATTGTGGTTAAAACAAATAATCTGAACTGGATTGGGATTGAAATATGTCCATTAAAATATGCCTGGATCGGCCCTGACACTGGATTGGACAAGAGCAGCCTTAGTTTTAATGAAACCTTCATTTTTACACAGTGGTGTAAAATCACTACTTTTTGTATGAATGTAATTTGTATTTATTACTGTATTTTGAGAATTGATACAGTATTGCAAAACTTTATTTGTTAACGATATTATGATAGTTCAGTTTATTAATATTTTCTCACACCCCTACTCGACACTGCCAAGGTGACTTCATTAATAGGACTTAATTAATTGCCACACGTTCCATGTGCCATAGCACCTTTACTGCTGACTTATAAATCTGGCCTGTAATCCTTAAACAAGCCTGCCCTTTGATTCTATATCCTTTTTCTATTGGTGTTTATTTGCTTGCGGACTGAATGGAGCTTGCTGAATGCATAAGCCTCCTGCACTGTGGTTTCGGCCCATTTTGTCCATATAGCACATTTCCAGTAACTGTTACCACAAAGCAGCAGTTTTGCTCTTCAGCTAAAATTGAGTCTGAAAATGGAAATGTCAGTGGCGCTCCGGCTGAATGGATCCTTGATTACATACGCACTCTGTGTGTGTGTGTGTGTGTGTGTGTGTGTGTGTGTTAGAGAGAGAGAGAGAGAGAGAGGTGCTGCCTAGCGTAGTGATGTGTTATGCTGATGTACAATAGCAAGGGACAGGCAGGGGATGTGTACATGTGTTTGAGGGTGTGGGTGAGTGTGTGAATGTGAATGTGTGTGTCAGGGCTACTAGTGTATGATTGAGCATGTGTCACTGCTTTGCTCCAGCTGGCAGAGCTTGGGAGGTTTATCACTTTCTCCAGCAGCAGCAACAGGCTTCACACATCCACACACACATGCACACACACTCTCTCTCGCTCACTCTTATACACACATACACACAGCTATAAGGAAATTCCTTTTTTTATAGGTGAGTGTGCCTGTGTGTGTTCATCGTTATTCTTTATTAGAGTATCTTGGTAATCACTCCCTAGCAACCTACAACCTGGTGTTTGGGTGAAGTAATCCAGAGCATTCAGGGTCTCTCCATCTCTCTCTCTCTCCTCTCATGCTTTCACTCATTCTCTCTCTATCTCATTCCTTCTGTCATTCCCACTCTCTAACACTGTCTCTCTCTCTCTCTCTCATCCTCCCACTCCCCCCTCTCCCACACACACACCACAACGTCACCAGCAAGTAGGAGAGCGATTGATTGGACGCTCAAGGACACATCCTGTAGTCTGTACACTAACGAAGCTTTTGGCTGCAGACAGAGCCCACTTCAGGACACACCATACTTCGTCTCTGACAGAAACTGCCTTTTCATTGCCCATGTGGCAGTGATTCATCCACAGCTGCACAAATGCTGGAGTACCCAACTCCAGTCCTGAGGCCACAGTGCTGCAGTTTTGGGGTTTCCTTGCATAATAGTAATAATAATAATAATAATAATAATAATAATGTGTATTTACATAGCACCTTTTACAAATTAATCTCACTGTACTGTACTTAACAATGAACCTGTTTTTAACAAAGAACCTGTACGACCCTATATTAAGCATAAATCATATCAGATGATCTTGATTACTAGTAATTTTTCATCAAAAACAGAAAAGCTTTTATGCATATGTGATTTTTGATCACCATGCACCAGTGGGAATAGGGAATAGGAATGTTAATATGTAATAGAATTTTTAATCTCCCTTGCCCATTACCAAACACTGAATCTAACACTAAGTCAGAGACCCTCCACAATACTTTTTTTACACAGTAAAGTTTTACACAGTTAAGTCATTTAAAATGTTTAAATGAGATGTTTGAATGTGAGGAATGTTTAAAGAGTCTCCATATACATTCCTGAACTCATAAAACACGTAGTACTCTATATTTAATTATGTTTGTAATAACAGCACCATATAAGATCATTTCTATGCAGAGAAGTATGGTATTACATTAATTATGATAGCTCTAGTGCCTAATGCACATACAGAAGATCCAGAAGAGGATGGTTGCTAAGCAGATGCAGAAGCTTCCAGAGCCTTGTTTAGTGTGTGGGCTGTCCCGGAGCTGCGCTGACCCACTCTGTGCACGATTACTGGGTAGGAGACAGTTTGTCTCTGAAAAAAGCCATATCAGGGAGGGGAGAAAGATTGGCAGTAATGGCTGCTCTTTGATTAGGCAACCTGCCTGCCAGGCTCTAGCACGAGGACACCTTGAGTGTTTCGGCTGCATGATGTGTTGAATGTGTTAAATTCAGCAAATAAATAGAAGCAATGTAAAACCTGCCCCATGCAGGGGGTGAGTTAACTCATTTTCACTTAGAAACTCAACAAAGCATGTCATTTCACCTGGGGTGTGTAAACTTTTCCATTAGACTGTACGGGTCGTAGGGCTGCTGGGTTTTTATTACAACAGAAGCGCTACACAGAACAGGATCTTGTTACTCCAGGACCAGAACTGAGAAACACTGGCCTGTCACAGCAGACCCTGCCATGCCTACAGCCAGCAATTCAGCAGAGAGGCTCTGAAGAGGCCTGCTTCAGCAGTGTGTTGTGTAATGAAAGGACTGTGGCTCCATTTGTCATGACTGTACACTGCCGCTAGCTCTGCTGTTCTACACACATTTGAGTGAAAAGTTAGCCTGGGCTCAGTGGAAGTGTGTGAACTTGCCACAGGTGTACTAGACTAATCCTGTCCACAGTGTCTCCTTCTCATTTTGCTCACACTCTTAAAAAGAAAGGTGGACTGAGGCCACAGAAGAGCCACATTTGGTTCCTCAACTAACCTTAGGCAGTATAATGGTAATACTGTACACTGCGTTACATAAAAATGTTGATATCTTAAAATGAGGACAGTATTTCAAATTACAATGTGTTCAACAGCTGAACTGAGCTGTCTGATACTCGGTGGCTCTGTAGCTGAGCTAGCTAAGCAAAGGCTATCCTAGCAAGTGGACTACAGATCCAAAAACCATGGTGAAAAGACTTTTACGTTCCACTTTCTGTCCGTCCAATACTTGTCGCTTATTATCATCTAAATGTTTTTAAGTGGGCTCTCAGTCAACCAGACTTATCTGTGGTGATCAGATTGTTATCCTGCTAAAGTTAACCAGCTTCTCTCTCCTGATTCACACCAGTTTAACATCAGCAGTTTTCAGACTGAAGATTTAACATTTAGTGAATGATTGATTTAAAATTGCACTTTTAATCAGGGACCCTCAGTTGTAAAAAGTCTTTTTTTTTCAAAGAACTGTACAACTAAGCCCAAACCATGTCAAAACCTTTATTTTTAAGAGTATGGCTACATTAAGCCCAGGGGTTGGTCTTTCATCCCATAATAGTCAACATTCCTGATTGCCCTGCAGTTCCTACCACAGAAACACTTTAGCCATAAACACATGAGAAATGGCACCTCAGTCATTTTCCCATATGCCAAGTGCCTCCTGAGGGAATTCAATTAATTTGTTAGACGTTTTTTAGTTACTTTGCTTTTGTCATAGAGCAAATCCATGCTATTAGCTCCATCAGCAGAGCAGTATTGACACACACTTCCTAACAAGGCTGTTTAAACAGACCCTCTAATGGATTTCTGCCTCTTTTGAAATTGATTTTAACTCCCACGTTGAGTCTTATTTTTAGTACAGATTTGAGTTGGCATTGCATCAGTGATACGAAAAACTTTAATTCAGCTGCCATCTGACCTCTGTAGGGTTAATGTAGGATGCAAAAGATAACAATCTCCGTCTCTGTCTTCATTTCTCTCTCATTCTGTCTCTCTTTCATTCTTTCACCTGCTTGACCTGTGCTTCCCTGCAGCTGTTTCTTGTACGTGCCTGCCTTTCCTAAACTTTTCTCAGTCCTTTAGAGCACTGTGCAGCACTGGCACCACTTAAAGGGAGAGAATGTTGGCGTGTGTGTGACCATGATGCATGGAGTGAGCAGTAGTCAGCGATTAGTAGTCAGCATTTCTCTCATGTGAAACAGTGTGCGGTTATTAGTTATTGGTATATCTTATAGTGTGGGAGGCTGTGACGACTGTAGGATGACCAAGGGCAAAACATTATTGTGATCTGTTAACCAAAAAGGGTTGGTCAGTGTTTTTTTTTATTTTTTTTTTATTGAACATACATTTTTGCCTATTTTTTTCCAAATTTGGAAGTGTCAGTGGACTGTAAACAAAATGTAGAGATAACTAGGTTTGTAACTAACAAGAGCCATATCAAAACAGGAGGCTCCCAAGTGGTGCAACTGTCTAAGTGGCCTCTATATCATCAGGCCATTCGTTGATCTGTGGCCAGGAGTCCAGCAGGAACACTCTTCCTCTCTCTCCATCACATCCTCAATCACTATGCGGGCGTCTGTTATACATAACAGGATTGGTTAGCGTTTTCTTTCAAGCATGTTGAGCTTAAAAATGGCATTGTGTTAGCAGCAGTTTGAAAAGATGCCTTGGTGCTTCACAAGCTTTGGAATGTTAGATTTTTAATTTTATGACGATCCATTTGGCCATACAGTATAACTGGCCTTCAGTGCCTGATGGTTCTGATGGTGTCATAAAATAACTTTTAAATAGCCTTTGCCTTTGAGTGCAAGTATGTACCAGCCATTAAACTGTCTGCCTTAATGTGAAACACCGTCCCTGAGGTTTTACATGGTTTTACGTGTCAGTTTTTCGGTTGTGCTTTTTCGGTTGTTAGCTCTGAGCCCTAAATGAATATATAATTTGATTATGCCAGTGTTCTCAGTATGGCTGATTTGCATAAGAGCTAGCTCCGAAGACATATAGGGCCAAGGAATTATAGAATTAAAGCAATCACTGGGGAATACACATAGTTATCAACCCCTGTGCCATGGCTGTACACCATTTAAGCTGCTTTAAATAATACTGCTGCCGCTGATGTGGATTGGTTTTAATATTGCCTTAAAGTGATCATATTGTATCCAAAAAGTTACTCTTATGACATTTGTTTGGAATTATTCACCAAATTTCAGTTTTGCATTACCATTTTACAAACTGTCCTAATGTCTTAGAATAGGACGGGCAGTTTTGGTTACTGTGCCTGTAAGACCGGCACACGATATGTAAATAATCCCTGTTCTGATTGGCTGCTCTCATTGAAAAAGCAGGCCAGGCTGTAAAACTTCAACATCAATGGGAGGGCTACAGCTGTTGTCAGCTGAATAGTTGGACATAGGCTAATACACTCTATGGACTCTAGCCCACGCCTGGCATTAGGTAGGCTTACAAACTAATAGGTTTGTGTTTATCTACTCTACTGGCAATACCTCTCTACAGGGACAGGGAATTTCTTTTTTTTTTTTTTTTTTTTGCAACATGTTTGGACTAGGGAGCAAACAATACATTTGAAACTTGTCTGCTTCAAAATTATTTTCCTTACAAATGTGCAGAAAATTCAGTTTTCCACAAAATGAGCCCTTTAACACAGTGCAGGCTGTAGTGTAAACCCTCAGGCGCTGAGTGCGAGCTATAGGTCTTAACCCGGCAGCTCTCCTGTGAGGACAAACGTTATTAAAGTGGGCCATGCCAAAAGCCTCTCCCTACATCTCTCCCTCTATTCGCTTCCATCAGGTTTCATCGCACTGAGCTGACTTCTTAAATTGGTTTTGTGGAAAAGGATCCTATCTCCCTGATTTATTTAACAGAGCCGTGCCAGGCTGCATTGTTCTCTGCATTCATATTAGAATACGGCCGTTCCTTTGTGCCTGTAAAATGAGAGTTCCGCATTAACTAAATGATGAAGGCCCCTAGTTTTTAATTTTTTTTTCTACCTCTCTCTTCCTTTGATGAATGCCTGCATTTAGCGACTTGGTGGCACAAAGCACAGTCCAGAGTTGTTCTCCGGACACTGAAAGCTGGGCCAGCTGTTTTTGGGCCAGCATGTTTTAACGTTATTGCAGCGGAAGAAAAAAAAAAAAAGAAAGTCGCATGGGCGTTTTTGAGTATTACCTCACAACTGATTTTCTAAATTAGTTATTAGAAGAAGTGCAAGGGGGAAACGTATGTGGACGTCTCCCAGTATTCCTCCATTATTGATTTTCTTAATTAAATGTGAGACAGAAGAAAGCAATGGCATGCTTTATCATTATGTAGACGTGCGCCGACATTTGATTTATGTGCATAATATTAGAAGGAGGCAGTTATGATAGCGCAGTGTAGCGCCGGGCTAGAAGTACGGCAGCTATAAAAAGGAGCTTGGCAGCTTCCGCTTGATTTTCACATACAGCCTTATCCTGCAGTGTTATCTGGAATTAAAATAATTTATTTGTGCAAACTTGGCTCGGCCGCATAGATTAACATCTGTGATATGGCTTGTCTAATCCTGTTTATGAGCCGTTCCATTTGTAAAATCTTGCCTGTTTTCCTCTCAGTGTAGTTGCAGCTGCAGTAATAGATGTTGACAGTCCAGAAAGCTTGAAGCCAGGACATTTATTCCCCCCCTATCCACCTTTTTTCCACCTCCACTGGCCGGACAGTATATTATCCAGCCCTCAGAAGAACTCTTTAAGTGTCAGATGCAGCCGTGTGATTAAGGAGACTTCTGATAGGCTGCTCCAGAGAAATGTTCCAGCATCTCAACAAGATCGCAGCTAACTGTGCTCGCAGGGACCCCTGGCTGTGATGGTGTATGGCACAGATGCAGCTTGAATCTGAATTCATTTTTTTTTTTGTACTTTTAAGATGTTAAAGTTTCTATTTGCTAGTTCGGACCATGCCTTCAGCATATCGTCGCTGTCTAATGAAAAACATGTATCTCCAAAATGACAACTCTACAGTCAGTGTAAAAATATTTGAATCCAAGTCATTTTAGAGAATTTTAATCGGTCCATTCATCCAGAATTCTTCAGGGTTCATTACAGGGTTCGTTTCATTGGGCAGCAGCAATATGATAATTTGAAAGAGACTGTAAGAGAGGGGAGATAACTCAGGGACCTTGTTCTGGAGTTCACATGGCTTCTCCTTGGGGTAGGAAGACACCCCCCTCTAATATGTAAAGCTAAGAATGAGCGATATGAGACATGAGTTAAAAAGGAGGCGACATGGTGGAGGTGGTATTTATAGAATGTTACATTCGGATGTTAAAACCCAATTTTAATTGGTCTTGGAGATATTGGGCTGTTTTTGGGCTCATCACTCTCCTCAATATGACACAATCCACATCATTCAAGATTTGTGTGAATTTCCTTACATTTGACACCTTCACAGACGTGCCACTTAAAAGCTCCTATTACCTTTAAGCTGCAGTGCTGCTGATCTGATGCACAGGAAACATGCAGCTGATCTTAAGCTCAGGAAAGCTTATCATGATAAACATACGATACTGTCAGATCACCAACCTCCAGCTGCACTCGCTTGCACATACTTTTCACAAAACCCTTTCTCACTTTCCCAGTCTTTTGGTGTCTATCTCTCTCTCTCTCTCTTTCTCACTTTCTCTCTCTGCCCCACCTATCTCTCTCTCACATTTCCTCTCTCACACACCCACTCCAATAGAATGACCTTATCAAAGCGAGTTGTTTAACTGTGGTGCTCTGCTCACATGAATCTCATTTCAGAGTGTAGGTGTCTCAGCATAATCGATACTCTAGCGTCTGTGTCCTGAGGGCGTGTGGTTTACAGCCAGAGCGCCACAGACAGTCAAAACAGAGACACAACTCACTTTGAGTTGGAGAACTTTCAGTTCGGTTGGTTACAGATAGTCTGGAGTTTTACCAATAGAGCTTATTGCTTTTCATGTTCCACCTCGAGTATGGTTCTTTTATGGCAGCTGCTGCTAAATTGTTTGGAGTACCTGAATGAGCTTAAATTAGCAGACTTAAACTAAAAATTCAAATTAGAGTGTTAACTGTAATAGAAATATGTATTTTGACTTATGCAGTCAAGCTGTTTAAACATTTTGGCAAATTGTGTCTTCATCTTTTAGTTTATTATTACTATGTTTTTCATAGTCATTTAAACTGGAAAATCAGAATTCTGCATTGATTCTAACACCTAAAGCACTGTGTATATATCATTTCAATATTTTGACGAACACTGAGCTACAATTTCTCATTAGATTGAACGGAATTTCTGTCAGTGTTCTGTAAAACTTGTCAAAAGATGCTCTGTGACTCTGTGGCCAGATTAGACAGCTAGAAACCTAAATAAAAGCCTGCTCAGTTCGTCAGATTTAACCAAGATTCCTTTTACAATAACAAAGGAAACTTCATGATCTGAAGCGTAACACACCAGCTGTCAAACGTGGCGGAGGCACTGCAATGGCATGGGCATGTACCACCACTACCACTGGAACTGGGTCACTGGTGTTTATTGGTTATATGACTCTAATTCCTAAATGCTTAATGTAGTATATTTGTTCAATTCTGTGGATTAAAGAGGAAAATCTGCACTTCAGCCACATCTTGATTTTGTGATATTGAGTTACAGAAATATTGTCACTGCTCAAATTTGAACGAGCCTAACTGCATCAGTTTTCGCTAATGAGCTTAAAGGGACATTTTATATTCCATGTTGCATCAGTGATAAAAATTTATTAATTTAAACCAGAATGACTAAAGCAGATGTCAGGCTTTTTTGAGAATATTGTGGTGTTGGAGGAATAAGCAGTGCTGTGTGTGTGCACTGGGATGGTGTTCTGTATTATTTAATACAAAGTGTGTGTGTGCAGACCTTGTAGTCCAGCCAGTGTGACAGTGCGTGGGTGCCTCAGAACCTCTCTGTTCTTGTGCCTGTACCAAGAAGGAAGGGCAGTACTTTATGTCAACTTTGTGCCTCAGAGCGCTACATTCAGAAATGTGTTTTTCTAAAGAAACTATTGTTAAGACCATATAATACAGTAAATCCTAGAGATTCAAAAATGCTCTGATGATAATGTGATTTGAACCATTTTTGGTCCCATAAAGAACATTTTTTATAGAAAAGATATGCAAATCATAATAATGATATGCACAAAAATATTCAAATTGAAATCAAAGCTATAAAAAAAGAATTTATCCTGCTTTTGTCAGAGTAACTGGAAAGGGAAGGCTTTCTACTAGATGTTGGAGCATTAATGTGGAGATTTGATTGATTCAGCAACAAGAGCATTAGTGAGGTCAGGATGTTGGATGAACACCAGCCTACCTCATCACCAACTCCCCAACTCATCCCAAAAGTACTGGATGGAGCACCATCATTCGAGAGAAAACAGTTCCACTGCTCCGCAGCCTAAAGTTGCGGGCTATATACCCCTCTAGCCCACACCTGGCATGGTGACAATAGGTTCATGTTTATCTGCTCCAGAAAGTCCTATTCTATTGGCAGTATGTCTCTACAGGCACTAGACAAGCTGTGTGTATTCATTGGCACAGATGTGTAAGTCAACAATTGGTGCAACCTAAAGTTGCTGACTGTATTCATTAGAAGGGGTGTCCACAAACATTTGACATATAGGGTATGTGTGAAGAACATCTTTACACTCACAGCTCTTTGTAGCATCTTCATTTTAGGAGTAATTAGAAAAAAAGATTACAGCACTCAAATGTGGACATGTTTGACATATATTTGTTGTTTTATAAACGAGGGCAAAATATTTCATATTTGACAGAATTCTGTGAACAAGAAGTGAATAAAAGGATGATTACTATACTGTACAGTATTTGGTAGGTGAGAATAGGTGAAGTGTCAGAGCAGCACTAACGATGGGTAGAGGCTTCATTAGGCTTCATTTTAATGAACATCCTGAGAGTGGCACCGTGTAACCACAGTTATTACTGTACCATCAGGAGGGACTGAACTAATGACACGCCCTGTCTCTGTTTTTTTTTTTATTATTATTCTCTTATTTTCTTTCATCTCCCTCTGTCTTTGTCTTTGTCTATTTAGGGACGTTGTTAGTGGGATTACTTTGCGCTCTGACCCAAATTCTGCATGTCTGATTACCTACAATCTTTTATAACCATCTTTTGTCCGGTAATTAGGTTCATTTAGCCAAGATGAAAAGTTCTGCTTTGATGTCGTGCTGGGTCTCAAAATCAATTGACTAATTTTTCTTTTTTTTTGTGTGTTTTTGCTCCGTGCTTTGGATAAAAATAACCCTGACCTGTGTCAGTATAAAGTCATTATTTGGAAACCTGTTTGGCTGACTGCTTCGTTTACCCCGTAATTGGCTAGACAAATTGTGGGGTGGATTTTGTAATTCAGGAGAGATGTGCTGTCTGCCTTTGACAGGTGACTCCGAGCGGCAGCAGCACTGTGTGGAATGAAAGGTGGGCTGCGGGTACAGCGGGGGCTGATTCCCCCTGAGCCTTTGCCGCACTCATGGCCCTGTCTGCTCTCAGACAAGCTGCCAAACCTCGCTCACTCACGCAACCGTCCCACCGCTGCCCTGCGTCTAACAGCCTGCTGACAGCTCGTGACACAGGCCAGGCAGGACACAATTTATACTCACACACACATACACTTGTGCACACACTCTGCCGGCGATTTAGCTCAGTGGTATTTGGTCAGAGTTTAGCTGCCGGTGCAGTACTCAATGGATGGTTTTAAATGACAACTTGAGAAATGTCTGTTGAATCCCAGCAGTGTTTCACAGTTCACTTCAGTGTGCAGGTTTCTGCAAGACTGTATATGTCTATGTATATCTGGTCTGACCCAAAGGAGAGAAATATTCAATTTGAGATTGGTCCTTAAAGTAATAGTCTGATGACAAATCTAATAACTATGAGTTATCACGTACCCCAGATGCAGTCAGTCAGTTTGGTGTCTGACATTTGCTGCTCTAGTTCAGAACGAGAGATGACAAACCAGACAAATCGGTGTGGTTTAGAACGCGGTATGACCTACTTCCAAAATCAAAAAAATATTAGCCCCTTAACTCCTTAAAAAATTGCTGGATTGCTGGTGGGCCAAAAGTGATATTACAAACTTCTATTACCAAAGAATAGCCCTATTAGTTTCTATAGAAGTCCCAATAGTTACTGAGTAATACACCTTAGTCTGAAAAAAGCCTTTCTTTGTTAAGGGGTTAAACAGACTATGCCCCGCTGGCGGGTGAAAAGTGTTATTACACACTTCAATTACCAATGAATAGAACCACCCGTGTCTACAGAAGTCCCTGTAGTTACTGAGTAATACACCTTAGTGTGTGATAAACCTTTCTGCTTCAAGGGTTTAATAGTCATGTTTTGAAACGAATAAAGATTTAGTGCTTGTATTCATCAAAACGATTTGTTTGGTAATGGTCTAAGTCAATTATTTGTTAGCAACGTTAGCCTAGCATCACCCGTTATATAACATCAGATATTAAACACATCTTGGCTGATCGACTGCATCTGGGATAAGTGAAAATGAAGTTCATTGGATTGTTTTACAGAACTGTTCCTTTAATTTTAATTAGTTCTCCTTGACATGGTTCAGTCCTGCTTGAAATCAGTGTGAGAGCTGAGACCGAGAAACCATTCTTAGATTTTCTCACTTTGATCTAAATATTGTGTCACAGGTGGCTTAACACATTTTAGTCAGATTAATCTCACACCAGTCTCACCTGAATAAGATTCACATCGGAAAAGTGTAAGAACTCATCATTTCTTTTATAGTTCTCTTCAACTTTGCAGAAATCGTTCAGCGGCCTATCAGAGTAGAAAGAGAACTCATACTTTTCTCATTTGTCTCCAGAACTTTCTGCAGTTAAATACTGATGTTAATCTCCTCTACTGAGGGGAGGCTTAGAGAAAGAATTCAGAAATCAGCGATATTTCATTAATATTGAAACCTGTTACTTTCTTTTCAGGCAAAAGATAGTAAGCACCTTTTTCCTTTGGAACTATAGTTGTGTTTTATTGCTTGCATAGTTCACCAAAAAATCTAATTTACTAAATTTTCTTCTTCTGTCAGTGTAGGTTAGTGTAGTTTTGCACTGGTCTGATAAGATTATTAAACCAAACAAGTAATATAAGGTAGTACAGCTTGACGAATCATAATGCACTTGTGTATTAGCCACATTCAATTTGTTAAAAGGGGCACACTGACACTATGGCCTGAGGATTGCAAGTTAGAATCCAGGGTCATACTGCTTTGCCAATCAGCAGCCAGAGCCTGAGAGAGCACAATTGGCCACGCTCTCTCTGGGTGGGAAAATACAGCCATTGTGATTCTGGCTGGAAAATGAAATTGGATGCATTTTAATGATAAGTGTAAACAGAATCCGATCAAAGTATATCCAGATACTGTCCAGATACAAAACGCATGTTAATGCCAGGTGTAAACAGGTCCTATATGATACACTGTTAGCTATAAAAATATAAAAATTTTAAAAAGTATATTGCACAGCCAGAACTAAGAAGTTTGTTAGAAATTAATTAATAGCTCCACACGCTTTAAAGCAAGTGTGTGGTGATGAAGGTATGGCGCTACATAAGCTTCCATTACATTACTTAGCTACATTGGCCCTAGCACCAGTGTGAAACTAAAAGAAGCAAACTTCACCACCAAACATGCCTTAGCTGATTGTCTACTATGTCAGAGGGGGTGGGGAATTGGATATTGTATGTAAATTGGATATTTTTCAAACTGTTACTCTAATAAACTATTTATCTGTAAATATACAGACAAACACCAGCATCCTATGCTCCCACTGGTCCACCCCAGCCCCACCTCCTGTTTTCAAGACCGTGTGAAGAGCAGCTGGGAGATGGAGAGCCATTTGGTCTTAAGTGGGTTCAGAGGGAGAGATTAGAAAGACGGGGGCTGAGTGGAAACGTCCTGCACCTGCTCAGCTGCACCTGCCTTTTTTCCGCTACCCTTCTCTTTCTTCCTTTCTCTCTCTCTCTCTCTCTCTCTCTCTCTCTCTCTCTGTCTCTCTCTCTCTCTCTCTCTCTCTCTCTCTCTCTCTCTCTCTCTCTCTCTCTCTCTCTCTCTCTCTCTCTCTGTGCTCTTCCCATCCCACCAGGGCTGCCCTGTGCTTGCAGCCTGTCTTTGTCTGACAAATGGCCACATTTCTTACTACGTGCACCCTTCTTTTTTGTAGGAGAATCATTTTTGTGCACTTTGAAGCTTCATCAAAGCATCCTAATGTCTTTGTGTGATGTTCAAAGACCTTTTGATCGTTGTAGGTGTACACCAAGTGCTGCCTTGATTGTTATACACAGGTCTGAATGCACTGATCTGATTAACCCGCAGACATTCCAGTTATCTGCGGTGAAAACAAAAGCATGGCGTAATTTAATAATGACTTATTTCTCTCTCCCTTTGAATGATTGGAAACAGGCAGATGAAGTCTGTCAAAAGTGTCGGCTCTATACTGTCATGCGACCTCACCTGCGCTTTTCATGTTGCTACCGTATTAGTGTTTGTTTTTTTATATGTAGAATACTACCATTGGAGCTGGAGTTGACTTCAGAATGTGGAAAGAAATTGGGAATACAGTCTCGAAGCTGAAACAGAATGTAAATTTAAAGCAAATGTGATGTGATAGCTAACAACGTATGGTTTTATTGCATAACTGCATTTAAACTGTGCTGCGAAACTGGTACGCTACAGTGCACGGGTGATTGCCGGGCACCGACACCGCTACCTCTGTACAATGACCAATCCAGCAGGTAATAAACAGGCCACAGTGGTACATCATTCAGTTACCTTTAACACACTCTGCCATCTCTCTCTCTCGTTTTCTCTTCCTCTGTCTCTCTCTCTTTGGGACATGTGGCAGAGCAGGTCCTGTTTGTTTAAGGAGTGGGAGTTCAGCTTGTCTATAATAGATGAAGCACCACTGCAGACAGACGGGTATGTGCTGGTGTCAGTGGGCTGATGAAAGCATAGATGCTGCTGCAGGCGCTACTGTACAGGGAGGCTGCTGTTGGATATGTGTGAGCTGTGTTCTAATGTGGATTATTCTGGACTAAATGACTACGTTTTCATCATTGTGGTATATTCCATGATTATTTTTTTCTGGGTATCACAGTAGGCCTACTTCTGACATATTGAACATCTCAATACGGATCATTTTATATTGCTAATAGGAACGCTTATCTTAGTGGCTGTAGAGATTTGTGATCTGGATGATCTGGATGATCATTAAAAAAAACTTTTGGGAAATAAGATTCTAAACAACAACAAAAATAAATAAATAAATAAAAAGAATTACAAAGGAGTGAAAAGCTAGAAAAAAGTTATCTGCCTGATCAGAAGCATGTAGGCGTTTCAGACTGCAGACTGATTGACAGTGATGCAGTCAGGGCAACGTAAACAACCCCACGGCAGCAGGCTTTTATTCTCTGCCAGTTCTCTGAATCTGAGCAGGATATCGGGTTATGGGTGGGTAGCAACAGCAAATTCCTAGTCATTAGAATGTCACCCAACTTGATCAGATGTTAGAAGGTGCTCCAAAGTGAATCCTGAATGAACAGGTTCGTACAGAGCTTTTGTGAAAAATCCTAATTTGTCAGTGATTCCTCACTTGTTTTCTTGAGACAGACCAGCATAAAATATTTTAACACTGCTGTCCTATTTAAATCGCTATTTAACCCTGGTTATAGGAGTATAACAGACATTTTGGTCACTTGTTTCACAGTCTGAGCATTACTTGACATCAGCACTTTTCAACATTGTTCTGTAAATCTTACAGAACAGAAATCTTACAGAAAGACCAATATTGTTTTTAATTTGTCAGTAATATGTAATATATAAGCTGTATGCTGTGCTCTGGTCAATGTGGGCCAAAGGGTGATGTCACATGGCTCCCTTTCCCACTCTGTACACCAGATACAAGGACCCTTAGCCTGTTCCATCTCCTCATTCTTAATGCCCCCACTCATCCGAGGGTGGGCGAGGAAGTAAGTTAGTAAGTGCAGATGATAAAGCAGAACAGAGAGAGCGAGAGACAGAGAGGGAGAGGGAGGAAGAGTCTTATCTGTGACTGACCAGGGGCAGGATAATCCCATTGCACACAATGGAGCTGAACAGGGCAGATTTCGTCCTATCAGAGTCCTTGTCTGAGTCTGCCAGAGTGTGTACACACACACACACATATAAACACAGCAATACAACAAAGACACTTGCATACAGAATTTTAATAGGGATGCGCACACACACACACACACACACACACACACACACACACACAATAGGATACGATGAATGCAAAACAAACATGTTGTTGCTGTCAAAAAATTGGAACAGTAGCAGTTTACAACTCAGACACTTTAAGAATGACACAGAACAGAAATATTTGTGGGTGTATATATAAGCAACCACCTGCCCTCCTTGAGTACGTCCCGCACGCTACCACAACATATCTGACCAACACTGACACTGTTCCTGACAGTGACTATTCAACCATGCTTCTCTTTCTTTAACATGACTGTGTGTGTGTATGTGTGTGTGTGTAGCAAGGCACCAACTCCTGAAATGCACTGGCAAACCAACAGCCCATTCATTTCCTCTGCTGGACTGATGGGGCACAGGTTGCGCTTGTGTTATTCTGAATGCTGTAATTACAGGAATAGCATCTTTAGCTAAGCTATTCTTAGCCTTTCCCTTCACCTTTAGCTGATCTGTCAAATGGAACCACTGTTCTTTTTTGAGCCCTCTCTCTCTCTCTCTCTCTCTCTCTCTGTGAGTGTGTGTGTGTGTGTGCTCCATCAGCTCATTGATTGGCTGTAATCTGGTTGTGGCCACACGGCCCAACTCCATTCCCCGCGGCACTAATTATGTGCATAGTGATTTACATCACAGCCCTGCCCTGTTCTAATCTAATCTGATTTATCCCTGCCACTCTGGCCTCATCTCCAACGCGCGCATATTGAGTTTGTGTCACTCCTGGCCCTTTCTTTGGCCTGGCAGCACCCCGGATAATGCAGCCTAGCCTAGCATAGCCTCAGCAACCGTCCAAGCCAGATTGCTGAACCATTGCTGTTGCATCTGTAGGCCAGCAGTGGTGGGACGCAGGGCAAAGAGAGTCAGTGGAGCTGTCTGCAATGGGGAGTCAGTCTGGGAAGAGAAAACACTGACTTGGAGCTGTTATCGTTACAGTCGTGGAGGAGTTTCCTCAGGGTAGCTTGTGCCAGGCACCTGGAATTTTGGCAGGTACTTCTTTTGCAACCTGGATTAGCTGTCTGACAAAGCTGTGGATTTGTTTACGGGTTTTTTCATCTTCTGGATATAAGCTGACAGACTGTAACAGCTCTAGCGAAGTTGCACCAGAGCTTTGGGACTTTGGCCATTACTTCCTTCTGTTTTGCTTTGAGAGCTGGATTAGTTCCTTCATCTTCTGGATATAAGTAACACTGATAAAGCGTTGAGATTATCCTGTGTTATTAGGAGACTTTGTGGTGGATTTGTTTATTAAGCGAGTGTTTTACTGGGTTTCCTGGGTGTCCAGCTCGGCTGGGCAGCGCCTGCGCCATCCGCTATGAACTACACAATGGTTAACAATGGCGGCTACAGGGACAAGATCCATCGAGGCAGTGCCCCTACCCTGATGCCCCCACCCTACTGTGAGACCCTGAGCCCGCGGCACATGCGCAAGCGCCTTAGCATGGACGTCCTCAGGAACAGGGCTCCCGAAATGGGGCCCATGAAATGGCCTTCGCTGGTCACCGTCTGTAAATGGAAGCAGAATCTCACTGAGAGATTGCTAAAACGACACCACGGAAGCTGTTCCCAGGTCAGCATCCACATGGGCTTTGGCCTGAGTTAGCATCAAGGCTTGTCGATAATGATGTTACCGCAATATGAATTGATGTGTCTTGGTCTTGTCTAGATGTCTGCCAGCTGTAATTGTGTAGTTTTATGACCTCACACATCTCTTATATCCATTATGGCCCTGTTTTTTCCAGGACCGTAAAATCACCTAAATCGCAACTATGTCTTCTACCAAAGTAATGTTAACCTTTCTCACATTTACGTTCCTCCTGGTACTGGCAGACGTGGCAGGCTTTTAACACTGGCACTCTGAAACCTAGCTAGGATTTGAACTTGATGAGCAGGCAGTTAGCCACTCTAGAGCTGTAAATATACACTACATAAAACACAGCTATCTAAGTGGCACAACTACAAGTGGCACAACTGTCTAAGTGCCTGCTTATTAAGCAACAGGGGATCATAGAATGGAGTCCCGTGCAATACTTGCAAACAGCACAGCCCTCCATGGTCAGGAGTGTGAGAATAGAAAGGCCTCCCCCCTGTATGGCAGATGGGAATAAAACATCTATCAAAATATTTAATCAATTCCAGTTGCAGCTGCAATGTTTGAGGCTCAATTTGAATTTTTGATCAAACTAAGATGCAAAAGTGTAAATTGTGAGTTAGTTTGACTAAACTATGTTGAGTTAACTCAAACAAGCTGTGTAATCAGTCACTTTATAATTTTAAGGCCTTTTTATAGTGTACAAATACATAGAGTGTCTGTTAATCTTATGCTTATGTTATAATATTTACCAGGTATCATGAATTGAATATAGTCGAATGTGAACAGTTAAATGGATATAGTGGGAATATTGCAATTAAGACATTACAGTCACCACTCTTGGGTCTTTAAGCTTCTCATTTTCTCTAATATTCTGTGTTATTAACCTTTTGAACAGTCTCTCAAACGGCTGTGTGATATCAGCACTTTCAGTCCCTCTTTCATTAGGTAATGCCTCTTTGTCTTTCTGCCTCTCCTACTCTCTCTATTTTATACTCTGTGGGCTTTTGGCTCTCTCAGAGAGGTTTTATTGAACCATTGAACCCGTTTCATAATTTCAGAAGTTGCTTACGCCGCCTGGCCCTCTCCCAAAAGCACACAGTGCATTAGCTTTTGAGTGTGGCTCATGGAAGCAGGGGTGCCCGGGGAGAAAAGCCTGGTGACTCGGAGCAGAGCGTGTGGTTCCGTCTGCTGTCTGAATGATGAGTCAAGTCATCCAAAATGTTTTCTTTTATTTATTCTGAGCAATTTTGTTTATTTATTTTGCTTGTTTCTCTCTATACCCGGTTTGCTAAGCAGTAATTCCCACTGCAAGCCACTATTGCTAGAGATTGAAAACCAGTAGATCTTCCTGTAAAAAGCTGGATAGAATTTAGATGCTGCTTATTGGAAACATGTAAAAGTGATGGAATAGCGTCTGCCGAAGCATCTAAATAAATTTAAGCAGTTGCACTAATGCACACAAACTTTTAAGGCCAGAGTACATCAAGCAGGCCAACATGAATAAAGGACCATATTTGAACCTTCACATAATATAAAGCCTCTATCAATGTAAATGTTTTTTCGTCAAACTCTAAAAAGGCTCTTGTCACTTAAGGCCCATTTATGCTCAACATTAAATACGGCAATTTTTTTTGTGCACGTATGGACAGAATGGAGCAGTGCCACTGGAAATCATGTGGGCAGTGTAGCCAATAGATCAAGCCAAACACGACCACTGCCATACGGACACGATGAAGGAGAAACTCAGAAAAGATAGAACAAAAGGCAGAAAAGAACCTTAAAGCGAAACCGTTGAACTGCTTTTATGAAAGTTTACACCACTGCCTCTTTTGTCTTTTTTTTACAGTAAATACCATACACTTCCCATGTTTGTTATTGCCAGAAACGTTTGACTTTGAACAGCCCTTTAGTGAATGTATGGCCTAACATCCATTGCAGTGCAAAAGAGGCATGGAAGTATGCGGGCAGTGACGATTCCATCTTTTGAAACGAGCGTATTGATTTTCATATGTAAAGGGAGTATAAATGAGCCTTTACACATCTCACCTGTGAAAGAACTGTCCATTAAAAGGGAATCTTAGAGAATTAAAAGGGTTTGATCTAGGCCTCATTTAAAGAAACCTCTTTGGTGCCTTTGTTTTGAGAGTGCACATTGCCATGTAGAAGTGTGCTTGCACAGTAAAGAGATGGAGAGGATTTCGCCCTGTTTCTACTAAAACGTGCTATTGATGCTCACTGAAATTGGAAGTTTTAGGCCTGTTAGATTATCTTAGCATTATTCAGAACATATCATTCTGACTGAAGCATTATCATTGTTATGCTAAACTTCTCCTTTAACTCTAGAAACTATACATTATTGTTGTTACACAGTGTAGTTAGATATGGATTATTTCTTACTCATAGCTGCTTGAGCAAGCAGAGAGATTGTGCTGAAAGAGGAGATTCAGAACATTTATTTGTTGCCACAATTGTTTGTATGCAGAAAAAAAATTTTTATGATTGGAATTTAATTTTGTGTGGAGTCTGTTTGTGAGAAGAAAATATCTTGTCTTAAACAAATTAATTAGAAGTGCAGACTCAACCCTGTTGATATACAGTAGATTGAATACACATTGACAGTAAGTGATATTTCTTTATGTAACTATGTTCATATATTTTTAATTATTTTATTATATTTGAATGATATAGCAGAAGCAACTGCAAAGGTTATGGTGAAGTATCATGGCCTACTGCTAATTAGCAGGAAAGAAGGATGGGTCAGGGAGGCTAAAAGGCTGGAGCAGACAGACACGGGCGGATAGATCTGATGGAGAGAGTTCTGCTACAGTCGAGATGATGAAAAGTTAGACGACATGCTGGCATGTACTTGTTGGATGATTAATAGCAGAACAGAGTTCTGTATTTCTCTTTCTTGTCGTTCTTTTTTTTGTTGTTCATCTCTCTGTCTCCGCAGCGCTCCAATCAGTGCTACACCAGCACAGCCTCCAGCTGTTCACCTCTGCCTCCTGTCATTAAATTATAATCAGCTCTCCGTTTCACACGCGGCTCCATGGAATCTTGGCCTACTCCACAGCTCCTCGCGCTTTCTGCGTAATCTAATTACCTGCGCCCCGCAGGGAACGCTGCTCTTGCCCTGCATTATTTAAGGCATAATTCAGAAGGGTGCCTCGGCCAGGGTCAGGTCGCCCTCGCTGTCAGGAAGCTGCTCCGCACTGTCTTTGCCAGGTCACAGTTCAGTTGACTATGAAACCTCTGTGCACAGAGTTTAGACTAACCAGAGCTAATCTAACAATGATAATGACTGTAGATCTAGGCCAGAAAATAGGATTCACAACATTTTGATGGTCCAGAATGGGTACTTTGAAGACAGCTAGAACGTACATTCAATTTAATGTGTATATTAATAGAGAATGCATATTAAGTAGTTGAAACCAGGGCAGAAACAGATGCTGGGGGGCTACTAGCAGGCTGGCGAACAACTTATTAGATCACACTGGCCATTTTATGCTTCCCATGCTTTTCTACAGCCACAGGGTGGGTTGGCTTAGAACTCTTACTGGGCTATATATTTGACAACTGCCTGAACGTTTTGTGCATGTTGCCGCTGTTTTCATTGGTAGGTGGATTAAGTGGATGACTCAAAACTAATACAGTCAGAAACTGCGACACTTTCTCAGGGGCTTGAATAGATGTGCCATCTTAATTTACCTTGTATATGATCTAATCTGCCTTAAAATGGGTAACTTGTGTGAACCCTCCAACAGACAGATTATAGAAAGAGGTACACCAGGGGGTTGTGACTGAATCTTCAAAGCTTTTTCAAATTGGATTTTGGTGTGAGGCTTTAGATGCTAATACTGCAAAATGTTGTTTTGTGCAGTGAAGGTCCACACAATAGTGACGGGCCCTTTTTTAGGTGCCAGCATAGTGGTTTGATTATGCATGTTGGACAAATGTGTTTCTTCTTCTTCAAGCCCACAATTCAGAAATTCACTCTCACACTGACGTTCTCCTCTCCTCTTCCTGCAGTAGAATCACATATTACTGCATATTTTGGCTGCATAATAATTATTTAAAATGTTATCTTGATAAATCTGAAGTTTCATTAGTTGGAGCTAAATCTTTGCTCTTTCGAGCACTGGATTCCTCTGTTGACACTGATGGTTACGTCATCAGTTAACACTGCGTGTTTACACCCTGTGCTTAGTGATGTTAAATTGACTAGCGCCTCTATCTTCTCTCCTATTGACTACTGTAACTCACTTTCATATAGTGTACCTGTCAAATTGATCAGTCGTCTCCAGTACATCCAAAACTCAGCAGCCAGAGTTCTTATTTCCACTTCGAGATGGTTAACTTGGGCAATAGGTTGTATGTGTAGTGGAACTGACGATAATTCAGGTTGCATTAAGAGGAAAATTCTGATTGTAATATGATTAACTCCATAATCCTAACCCTAATGCTGATGAAAATCAACTGATGGTGAACTCACACTAGGCAAATTGTACCGTGCCTGAGCACTTTTCCTGCACAAGGCCTGGTTTGTTTGTCTTGTGTGATCTATACCGCTTGAAGAGGTGGGCTCAGGCATGGTTCAGTTGGACTAGGGCACAGTACCCATCTATTAATGTAATTGCTGACCATGCCCAAACATGACGTTAGTGATGCTGCATTATTAATTAAAAGAATCATTATCTTAAAAACGTTAAAAAGGTTCTGTGCATGCGCAGTCCAAATTAGGCAATGCCTAATTACAGCAGCTGTATTGTGACAATGTAAGCATGCTCGGCCCTGAAACGTTAAACACAGTGGGAGCGCAGGCCAGTGGAGAAGAGGGGAAGTCAGGCGATCGTGCTCGGGCATGGTACAAAGCAACTGGGCCTAGTGAAAGTACAGACTGAGTTTCAGCAGCTAGTTAGTTTACAGTTCGAGCAGTTGCAGATAAGCCGTAAAGGACCATCAAAATAAATTTCAGTCCTGGAAACCAAGCTGAGTTGATTTTGGAATGGGCATTTCTTAAGCCTGCTTGTAAAACAACCAAGACTTCTCCAGTAGTAGCCTCTCAAATGTTCATTGCATAACAGTCTTCTAAGCTTTTGCTTAGTGAATGTACCCAGGTCCATTAGAGCAGCCTTTATGAGTTCTGTCGTATAGTATAGTACAGGCTATAAACACACTAGCACACACACACACACAGTTACAGACACTGCAGGCTTTTGTTGCCTTTAAAGGGCACAGCGGAGCGGAATGTGCACTCAGAGCCAGACGACAGCGCTGACACTCTTCTGATGGGGATGAGAGAAACTCGACTGTGTTGAAAAGTTCCATCCTTTACTTTAAACAAGCCTATCAAGAATGTCATTCTCTCTTTATTCTCCCTCTCTCTCTGTTTCCAGCTCACGCGCTTTCTCTCTTTTCAAGTAACACAGACACTTTTCATCATAGTGTCCTGCTGGAGAGAGTCTCTTTGGTGTGAAGTGTGTGATGGAGAAAATCACTGTCTGCATTGCATTTTTTTATTCCTCGGAGTAATGGATTCACTCTCATGTGTTGCCTGTTGTGGGAATGATGAGCTGAACATGCCACCTTGTGGTGAACTGCAGTAATGGCCGTTTCTTTGCCATGGCAGCTTCTGCAATGTAGTTGTATGGCTGTTGGGGTAGTTAGTGCACAAAGTACTAAAAAAAGGGGAGGGGGGAGGCAGTATGGACTATAGCTGCACTGTATGTATATTGTTTGTATATTGTTTAGGGATCATCATCGCTGCATCATGCGGCCTTTTGCAATACTGGTCTCGTTAAAGGCTGCAATATGCAAATGAAACTTGAAACATAGAGTGGTATGGGCATGGTGACTAACCACTCTGGGCTTTAGATGAGTAGATGAGTTTCTGTGGGTGTTCTAGAGGCAGTAAATTATTCAACAAGGGTCATAGTTTTGGTCAAATAACTACAGACCAAACCACATCATCAAGTTATGTGGCATATGTTGCAATATCTAGCAATGTGTTCATAATAAGAAATTTGGCTTGTGGTGTGCAGTACTGGGACATGGCATTGAGAAATATAAGCACGTCAGATATTTTACGTAGGAAAGGCACTAGAATGAGTGAGGTAGGTTAGGCTGGGGGCATTGAGGACATTGGGGACATCTCTCTAACACTTTCTGAAACATCCTGTTTTGTCCTCATCACTTTTTAAAAGTGTAGTTCAGGCACTTTCTACAAATATCACTTTTTTGTAGTGTACACTGTGTCGACAAAAGTATTGGAACACCTGCCTGTTCATTGTTTTTTTCTGAAATCAAAAGGATAAAAAAAGAATTGTCCCTGTATTTGTCTCTACTGTCCAGAAAAGACTTTCTACTTCATGTTGAAACATGTTGCTGTGAGGAGTTGATTGTATTTTGATTGATCCATCACTCCAGAGAAGGTAGTCTCACTATTTAAGACCTAATGTGGGCTAGCTTGGCATCAAACATAGTGATCTTATGGCTCATGTGCAGAAGCTCCAGAGCATCACATTCTATCTGCAAACTGTGTGTGTGTATATATGAAGACCTTAAAGTAGCTACATTCATTGAATAAAAGGAATTCCCACAAAGTGAAGTGTACATGTCATCAGTTTGGCCTATTAATGATTAGCCTTCTTATGTTACATGCCTACAGTAAGTATGAGGAGTGTTTCAGTCTGGACTACTTTTTGAATGAGGAAAAAATATATTTGGGGCAATCCCTAATCAGAAATTTAGATCTTTAATATCTGAAATGTAGGATGTGAACTGTTTAAAGGGAATGTCAGAGATGCTTTTGCCAGATATATTGTACGGATGTCTGAGAAGATAATTCAGTGACATTTGGTGACATTTTCCTGGTTCTCTCTAAGCGGTTGTGCCGATGACGTGGCGTCACGCTTTGCTGACATTTATGTCTACAAATTGGCATCAACAACTGCTTATGAGACATAAACACACACACATCACAAAAATGAGCAGGATTCATAAACAACGCAGACCATTTAGAGTATCTGTGCACTTTCCCTTCAGAAGTATGTTCAGATGTGTTCCTAACAACATTCTTCCAAGCGTCCACCAGTTCTTTCAGATACTTGAGGTAAAGAAGCTGATCTTGACTTAACTTGAATGCAAGTTGGCCCTAAAGGTCAGTGCATCTTTTCAGTCCAGTTGTTAGTTAAAGCTCTAGGCCTGCGTATCTTGTACAATATGGGTGAGATTGGCTGCGCACCCTTGGAGGATGAAGATACTACTTGTGATTGTGAAAAGCACATGTGCTCGTTTCTCATTAGAATCGCTCCTCTGTTTTTTGAGTCCTTGATTTCGTTGCCATAGCAACCGCTCGTCGCGGCAGACAGCTGTGTGTTTGGAGCATAATGTACGCATGTCGGTGTGTGACCGTGTATGTTGCACTCTTACAAACACATTCACCAAGTCTAATGTCAACTGCAGTTCAGTGGCAGACATGAGCATGTAGCATTTCCTGATTGCTTACACAGAGCTTTCAGCACCTACCATCCTTTTATCGGCTACACACACACACACACACACTCACTCACTCTATAACCAGTGCTCTGCCGGTTCTACCCTGAATTTAACTGCTTCAGATTTGCGTTTCACCATGGTAAAACCCAATTACATCAATACAGTTATTACTAAAAGTATGTAAAACTGAAAGACAGAATTGTGCTGATTATATTCTCTTTTTTTTTATTTATGTGGAAATGACGCACACGTTTGAATCAAGTAAATGCAGTGCATTACTTTAATGAAAGCAGGTGCACAGCAATTTTTTTGTTTCAGATCTATTAGCATCAAAGGCTTTCTTGATTACGGCAGAAGCTGCAGGCACTTTGCATTACATTCACAAGGAGAATAGGCTTTCATGAAAAAAGACAGAGTGGATGACTGGATTTCAAAAAAACTCAGTCACAGACAACTGTCAGCTGTGTGCCACTCCTTTCAAAGCTGTTCATGACTGATGCCAGTGAAAGAATGCAGTGTGGCTGTAGATTGTGATGTGATTGAAGAAAACAATGGTCAATGCGGAGTGTTTCTATAGAGCCCGCAGAGCTCACAACACACTAGTTCCGCATGTATAGCAATGAAAAGTTCTGGATACAGTGAGTGATAACACACTAAATTGGCACAGAAAATAAAAGCTAAAATAAAATAATGTAAAATCAGATACTGTCCTGTTGCTGATTGTGGCCAGGGAGTTCTTCATCAGTCCACACCAATTCTTTCCAAAACTCATTTGGTTTCTCTAGATGTTTTGTAGCGTATTTCAGACAGAGTTTTGTGATATGGTTGAAGTTAAGGTTTCCTTTTTGTGATTCTTCCATGAAGATTATGCTGCAAAGTGGAAAGGTGCACAACTTTCTTGATTGCAGTAATATGGTGGTTCTGATTTGCGGAGTTTTCTCCCAGAGTTTTATTGGTGACCTCCACAGTTCCCTTAACCTGACACTTCTTAATGAGAGTCCACACTGTAGAGACTGCAAGCTGAAGAAAGCTTAGCTATCTTCCTAAAGCTGTCTTACTAAACCTTTATACGTGGGATTAGAGAAGCCAAAGATGTGAGGAGATATAGCTTGGAAATTTAGAGTTGGTAACATGTCTCAGGCCAGACATAGGATACTGTGCCAAAAAAGACCCTTTGCGCAGTGCCTTGGGTGACCAAACTTTTTTATTTTGTTATGCTGTGAATGCTAGAATGGACATTAGAGGCTGGGATTCCTTATACTTTTAAATAAAACTGCTTTAAATTTGTATTTGTAATAAAGAGGCTCACTGTTCTAAACGTACTGACAATGACCTAGATACACTAAGAAAAAGAATGGTAATAATAATTTTGTACACTATATGAACAAATGTATTGGGACACCTGCTCATTATTTTCTGTTCCTAAATCAAGTCAAAAGTTTATCTTACTTTTGTTGAAGTTTAGGCTTTCTGCTAGATTTTGGAGCATTGCTGTGAGGATTTGATTACATTCAGCGACAGGATCATTAGTGAGAACAATCAAAGTTAGATGATCACCACCCCACCTCATCCCCAACTTAAAGTAGCTGAAGGCTCGCATTAAAAGGGGTGTCCACAAACATTTGGCGACCTGTAGTATATCTAAATCTTCCAAATACATTCATTACTTCCCCCACTCACACTGAATGAGGGATTAGCCATGCTAAAGGGTTTACGAATTTCTTTAACATCAGAAAAGCTGATTGTCTGAGTCTTAAACCCACAAAACCATGTAGTTGCGTGTATGGGCCTGAAACCAAGCTAATGAGGTGCTGTCCTAATTTGCTTGGCTTTCTCTAACTCCTAGCCTTTCAAGTCAATGAGCTTCATTCAGTAGAATCTAAATTGACATCCATATATGAAGAAATAATTGTGACATGGATGCACCGTGGGGCTGTAGTCAGTAGGGGGAGTAATGCAGTTTGGCCAGCAGTGGGTTTGCAGTGTGGAGGTGATTGTAATGTAATTGGATGGTTTATCTTGGGAGGTTTAGCATCTATTACTGTGTGTAAAGCCCCTTGTTTTGATTAAATGTGACGGAGGGACTTATAAATAGACCTGTTAATGAACCAGAGAGTGGATTGTGTGCATTCCTACACACAGCCACTAGCTGGGTTATATTTAGGCCATGAACGATTCCAGAAAGTGTTACTGGATTAATTGAAGCTTACGTTCAGAGTTCACAGTAGAGCACTGTGTTTTAAAGCCGTCATAGTGTGGGTGATACTCTGACTTACTTGCTGCATATGCTCATCTTTTTGTTTTTTTGTTCTTTGTCTGTCTTAGTGAGGACATGAGAGGAGCATGCTAAAGTAGGTACCACACATTTATTTAGAAGTGTGGAATTGCTGTGCAAAAGACTGGATTCACATGTTTTTAATAATTCAAAACGTAAGTCAAGCTGCAAGTCTAAATGATTCTACTATAATACAATGCTGTTAATAAATAAGGGCATTTTACATGTAGCCCAAAAGAAAGGCTAGCTAATACATCAAAATTGAGAATGCTGTATATTGAGATTGACATACAATATAATTGACTTCCTAAACTACTTGGAACCACCAAATGCTTTTCCTGAGTGCATTAACAGCGTCTTTATTCTAGAGTTTTTCTGGAACCAGGTCTGCTTGCTCTGAGAGTTCAGCATATTTGGTCAAGTGCGAAAGCTGATTTCAGGAGCGGTCCAGAGCACCAATCTCTGGTCCTCCAGGAATTGGTGGTCTAGGGTTCGCTTCAGTAAACTCTGGTATCCTTGCATGTGGAAGCTATCCACTCCCGGTGCTGCATGTGTGGTTGCGTGATTGGTTCTTTTTTGTCAAGTGACTGCTTCGACTTATCGCCTGCATAGCCAACCAAAAACCTTCTCTTACAAGAACAGCTCCTTGTTTGCAGGTGTTCCTGCACGGTGCAATTCCATGACTGCAGAAAGATGCTGTTTTTCGCCCCGCCAGTGTTTGTATCCAAGCCCCTCCCTCCAAACCAGCCCAGAATTAGTCCTTGGGTTGCAGACTTGTGTATTCGGGACTGTATTGTAAAATCCACATCTCTAACTACTTTTTGTTGATTAGATGTTAATGTCTCAACTCAGTGTACATCAATCCACCATAGCATTAAAACCATTGACAGGTGAAGTGAATGACATTGCTTATCTGGTCACAACTGTCAAGGAGTGAGATATACATATTAGGCAGCAAATGAACAGTCAGTTCCTAAAGCTTATCTGTTGGAAGCAGGAAAAATTGGGAAGCGTAAAGATCTGAGCTGCTTTGGCTAGACGACTTTGGCGAGACTACTGTGGCTCGGGGTGTTTGTGTAATGCAGTGGGTAGTACCTAACAAAAGCGCTCCAAGGAAGGACAACTGGTAAACTGACAACAGGGTCATGGGTGCCCACAGCTTATTGATGCGTGTGGGGATGGAGGGCTAGCCCATGTGGTCAGATCCCACAGAAAACCAAACTGGCTATGTTTTGTGGAGTTTGTGCTGTTTGGACGAGTCAGAGCTGCGTTGGCAGCACGAGGGAAACAACTTAGGCAGGTGGTTTTATTGTTATGGCTAAATGAAAAGAATTGCTGATTGCTTATGTGGGGCAAAAATTGCCCAATTTTGATTCTGGATGATTGCAATAATAACAAAAGTCATTAACATGGCAAGGGGTTTCCTTCTGCATAGTCATGATGTATTAAAATAATGAAGCTGATTTGAGGATATTGAAAAAGTCTGCGTCCCCAGAAGAAAAGAGGACAGGGTTTTATAGAGGAAGCACTGCTTGGTCCCCAGCTGTGCAAGGATAGATTGCTTCTGCCTGGAGCAGGGGATGCTGTCAAGTCCCACTGCCAGCTGAATCATCTACTGACAAAGAGCTCAGCTCTTTCTCTCTGGCTCTGCTCTCTCTCTCTCTCCGGCACATGCACACACACACACACACACACACACACAGGCGCACAATCTCCCGCTCTCTCTTTTGCTCAGTGCAGAGAGAGCAGGCGCTCGCTGCAGCTGTGTGTCCACGGCGACCACTGCTGCACACAAACGACAAGAGCAAGCGGGACAAAAAGAGAGAGGGGGAGAGAGAGAGAGAGAGAGAGAGAGTACACAAGAGCCAGAGAGAATGACTGCCCACCTGAACAAGCAGCAGAGCTGTTGTTTGGAGATGCACGGTGGCCGTGGGCCGGACGCTCCGTGTTCGTGCAGCTGGCAGCAGGACGTCCAGCGTGGATATGGTTGTCATGCGTCTTCCTCTCCGGCCATGTCCATGTCCACTCTGCCGCGACAGCGCGCCAAGCTGACCTCCTCGCGCTCTGAGAGCTCGTGGAGGAGCCCGAGCCGAGGAGCCGCGCTCCGGGCCAAGGGGGGCAGCTGCGAGTTGTGGGCAGAGTGCAGCTGTGCCCAGCACGGCTGGAGAGAATCTTACCAGGTAAACGAGACTGAAAGCTGAATCAGCTGTAATTCGCCCAGGTTGTTTCATGTACAGGGCATTGGCTTTGGTGGGTGTGCACATGTTTAACCCTTCGTAGCAGAGGCAAAAATAATGGCTGTTTCTGCTTTTTGGTAAATAATAGGATTTCTCAGGTTTTTTTGATGTTGTTGCATTTATTCTTAATATATCTTTGCTGTCACACATAAATCTTCAAAATTAGAACTTCACAGGACAAGAGAAAAATCTTCTTAACCCCTTAACACCCAGAGGCTTATTACACACTCAGTAACTGCTAGGGCTTTTGTGCAATTGGGTGGGGTTGTTCTTTGGTAATAGAAGTTAGTATTAACACTTTTGTCCCTCTGGCGAGCCATAGGCTGTTTAAGGGGTTAACTTTCAATGGAACTTAATACAAGATACAAAGATTATCATTTTGAAGTCATTTTAGAGCATTTCTATTATTCAATTTACTATTTTACATAACGTAAAAAACACAGACAGAGCCAAATTCTGTCAAAAAGTGAAAAACACAAAAATGAGATGAGGATTTTATGTGACAGTGACAATATGTGTGTAAATACGTAAAGCATAATGCAACAAAGTCATCAATTTTTATTTTGCATGAGTTCAAAACTCAGAAGTTCAAAACTCATACGTTCAGGCAGATTGCACTTGGTTTTAGGCCTTTGGGTCATGAACTTTTGTTTAGAAAATTCTGGTGTGTTTAATAAGGACCTTTTACAGTATCACAGTGCATCCAACAATAAAGGTAGCTTTGTGTTTCTCTTACACAGTGGCATACAGAATGCTGATGTTTCACATGTTGATGCTTTAGTCAGCGTGGACATATATGTGCTGCACAGTGGGCAGACAAAGTCTCTTATCACGCAAATAAGAGATGATAAACGTGTAACCTAGACAAGATTAGAACAAGTGTTTTATACGCAGGTATATTTTACTAGAGATGTCGCATGTACCAGACTTTTGAGACCCCTCCCCATTCTCAATCCACAAATGCACTCTCTCATAGCAACTGTTGCTAGGTTGAAAAGGCTTCACAGAATATTGGCAAAAATCATCATTTTTAACCTAATGAGATTCTGTAGGGCACTGTGGGACATTAGGTATCCAGTTGAAAATGATGCTCTACCAATTTGCGTAGTTGTAGCAAAACCTTTTAGGTTAGAAACAGCATTGCTAAATGTTGATTAGCATGATTTCAATAATAAATGTTCCTTGCTCTGTGCTCCCCCTACAGTCAGGAAGTGTAATTCATGCTTTGAGGATGAAAACTGAAAGTGAAAGAAGCATGTGGGCTGACATGGTTCAGTAGTATTACAGGATTTTACAGGATTTTAAGTATGCCTGCGCACTTGTCACCAGCGTTTTCATGCCTGCTTCCCCAAAGTAACCAAGTGCAGTTAGCAGCGTGCAGAGCCCAAAGTAGCAATGACAGTGACACTATTCCAGGTCCATGGAGCATCACGGCGAATTTTATAATGAAAGGTAAAAATAACACAAAATGCTGCTTTAAATCTTAATATATGTTTTATTTTCATTGGTTTAAATAAAGTAGCAGCAAATAATGAAAATGTGAAACTATTAAATAATTCTTTCATATATTTTGACTAAACCAGTGTGAAAAGTTTCTCATTGAATTCAACTAGATTTTTGCCAAAGTTGCCAATGCTTGTCCAACCTGGTGACGGTTGCTATGAACGAAAGCATTTGTAAAGAGAGCAGGAACAGGTCAAATAACAATGTACAATATAAGCATGGAATATGAAGCATAATATAAAACATATACAAGCTCTGAGAAGACAGACCACACAGTGCGAGAGGAGAGGGGGGGAAGATGAACAGAAAAAAGGAGATGGGAGGAGAATCTTGCAGTGCTACAATGCAATCAACATAATGGCACTATTAAGAGGGAAGTTGGAGAGGAGGTAAAATCAATGAAGTGGAGTTGTCTGTTCCCTGTCTTTCTCTGCTGGAGCTCCTTCAGAATGACCTAACTGTCTCAGCTCAGAGCTCAGAGACGTGCCAGAGAAGCGAGCACTGGGCTGGGTTCTATACTGTGATAGTGATGCTGATGGAGACTGTGGTGTGTTGTGTAAGAGATGGTCAAGTGTTGTGCGCTATAGGCAGGCTGCAGTATGCATGACTACATCATCTCAGGGCAGGGATCTGTGTGTAAGTGTGTGTGTGTGTGTGTGTGTATGTGTGTGCATGTATGCTCAGAGCACTGTGTCCTCTGTTCAACGGGCAGTGCACGCAGATATATAATATTTGAATAACCCTTACTAGTCTAGTTGTTGCTGTACTTTTGTTATACTGTTAAGATGTACAGTTTCAGATGTACATAATAGTTAGTTAGATAATTCATCAACAGACCCCAGTCACGTTTCTGACTTTCATCCTATGTTTTGTGACACTTGATGAAACCTGGCCCAAATAACCTGACTTGTTAATGAGTGTCCAGAATGATATATTTTTTACATATGCATTTAAATCATATGATATATATATATATATATATATATATATATTAAAAGCAGTTATTACCAGTTAATATGAATCTATGTTAAGATTTTATTTGGGAGAATATCTACCAACCTAATTAGAATTCTTTGCACTAATGTTGTTTTTGCTGAAATACAAATATTTACTGTTTTTTTTTACAGTTTTTATTACTGTGTAATTGAGCTACTGATAACTCTATAGCAAATTCGATGCCATCTACAGTCTGACTAGTTTCAACTTTATAGTTTATATATATTATATAAGTCCATATTATCTAGAATTGTTCAGTAGTTATCATTATTATTAATTTGTTTTATTCAACCAATTAAACATTTAATATTTAAAGTTGTATAATTGTTGTATAAATGATCACATTTTAGTATGTCACCAATTGCTTGTGTAATGACGAGTTTGATAGATGAATAATCTATAGATTTTTGAAACTATTAATTAATTGTTCAGATTACGATTTGCTCAGCTACCAAATTTAGCTTGGGGTTGTTTTATGCATTTATCAACAAGCAATGAAGACAATTAAGATGATTAATTAATTAATGTACTGTTTTAATCAACTTTACTGCTGATATAAATAAATAAACAAAACAAAAATATTGTTCCTGTCAAAATTCAAAACCAATGATGTGCAAAGTAGCAGCAATAAATTATAAAAGCAGTAAATCATCTCCCCTTAATCAGTTTTCACATGTTTTTGGGTCAGCAAAAAAGTAAAAAGGGAGACAAATATGAGACACTAATTTTATCTTTCAGTTTGAAAGTATTTTGTGTTTCTGCATCGTCTGTATTAGTGACTTTTATTTTGACATGGTCTGTTTGTTTGTATAAGCGCCTTGTTTTGGCATGATCCGGTTGTTAATTTGTGTGAGGGACATTTACTTTGATGCAGTCTGTTTCTTTAGTTGTGTTAGCGACTTTTGTTTTGACATGGGCTGTTCATTTGTATTGGTGGCTTTTATTTTGATATGGCCAACCTGTGTCCGTATGAGACTCCCACACCTCACACTAATAGAACTCTGCTCTACTCTCACACACTTGGAGTGGAGCCTCCATTTCATTTGTGCAGAAGTAGAGATACGTGCTTGGTCTGAACACCGGTTTCACGTGTTAATCCCTGTGATCGCGATCTGTTAAATCATCGCTGCTGTCCTATGTGCTCGATGCTGAATGCTCTATCAAAACAAAGAATCAACCTCCAAAAGAATCAACCTCTCCATGATCCCCCTACAAATTCATCCAGCGTGGAGGGTGGAGCATAATGGGGAAAAAAAGAAGATGAAAAAATTGCATTAAAGCAATGTCAAACCTTGTCACTGTGTGTGCAACAATGCAATCAACATAATGGCACTCTTGAGCAGTAAGTGGGAGACGAGGTAAAATCGATGAAGTGGAGTTGTCTGTACCCTGTCTTTCTCTGCTGTAGTTCCAGATAGTCCAAACTGGATCATTTAGGAGCTCAGAGGCATGCCAGGAAAGCTTGCAGTGCAGATCACCGTGGGCTGTGATCACGATCTGTGAAATTATCTCTGCTTTCACCCGTGACCTCATACTCTATCAGTGTTTTGATGATTAACCCTCATCGTATGTGCTACACGTGGTAATACATGCACAATTGGTCTGCCCATTCTCTGGCTACAAATGCATTCTTTCAGAGCCACTGTTGGTACGAAAGCTATGCAGACTATCCACAAACCTGTAAAAAGTGCTTTGTCTCTTCAGCCTATAAGAATTAGTTAATGTGATGACAAGCAATTGAACTGGGTTTATTTGTTTTTTAGGAACGGACAAACAGAGCAATGAGAAATTTTACATTTCATTACAAATGCAAATATTTATGAATATGAAAGGTTACACTGTTTATTATAACTGTGTAATTAATCTACAGTGTGACTAAAGATGATTTGTTTTTAAGATGATTTATAATATTTTTTAAGAGTGTAGTTTCAGTAAGCTACAACAGTTGGTAACATAGCATGTAATATAGTAATATTACATGCTACATATTACATAGTATTACATATTACATAATATTACATGCTATAGTAATATTACATACATTGTAATATAGCATGTAGCAATAAACCAAATGTGCTGAACGCAGCAGTTTCCTATTAGATTAAATAAATTTTTTGGTCTGCTTTCTGTAAAGCCCCTCCAATCTAGCATGCGTTGCTTCAGAGGAATGCATTTGTGGGCGGGGCCTGAATACATAATTTGTTTTTTAAGCTTTCAGCGATTTGGTAAAACAGGAAACAAATATTATAATTATAATATTGCAGGGTAGACTCTTGAACCTCCTCATAGGAATGGTCACTGTGGTCTTTCAGCGATGGTTACAATCACAGAAGGCTCATTATTTTCACTTTCCACTTGTCTTTCTGTACGTGACTCTGTAAGTGAAGAGTTAACTAGTGATGAAAAGCCTGCATGTCTTTATGGCTGTGCTACTAAATTTGCCCTGACATTCTTTACGAATGCTCATCCCAGTGCAGCCAACTGCATCTGAATTAACATATCCATTGAATATTAAAGTGGCTGTCACAAACTCGCCCATCAGCAGTCTCTGATGTTTCCTGCCTGCCTTACATTGGTTGCCATGCCCACCATTTGCAACGACTGTGCTGTTTGAAACGACATGGTGAGACGAGGCTTCGAGTAAGAGTCTCTTAGAAATGGACTCTGACTACTCTAGGAAGCATGAGCCCTGTAAATTTACAAAGCCTGTTCTCAAATATAGGATTGCGCCACGCTTTTCTACAAGATTTAGTCATTCAGGATGTAAACAGGGTAATTCACAGTGAGTTGATGTGAAATGCAATGTTCTACACTTCGCAGTGATAAGAATTAGACATCCATTTTTTATGTTGCACAAAATGCTTATGCTACATATGCTCCCTTATTGATGAGACATTGATTTGAGATTTGAGAGTTCTGAGCTAAGATTTGGTCTAAAACATTGTTTTAAAGACATTCCCGGTAGAAAAGGTACATGGAGGGCATTGTAGAGTTCAAAGAAAAACACTGTTTTATCATTATACACATTACATTTAAAAATATCAGAACACAAGCTAAGGTTCACTTGTCCACTGTAAGAAACCAGTTGATTAGGCAGCAATTTTGGAGAAATGTAGGATCCCACTTTAAATATTTTAGAGTATTGTTTTTCTTTGGTGCTTAGGTCTACATTTGTGTTTACTTGTGCCATTGCCCTTAATAGGGCTTATCATCATTTGATCTAGTACAGTAATGGAATTACTAGGGAGGTAATGAAACCCAATGAAACCTAATGAAACCCTAGGGAGGTAAGAGAGGTGTGGCTGTCCACAGCTTGAGTGCTGAAATCTAGCCGAAGGTGCCATTTCAGCACCATGGACAGTGTCTAGCTGTTTTTTATTTATGACAGTCTTCAAAGCACAACATATTCTTACTGCACTGTAAATGTATATTCAGCTTCGCTGCGCTCAGGTCCATTAAGAGCAGCTTTATGAACCCACCCTGATTAATGAGTGCCCTGTCCCCCTTCGCCCTCTGTTTGCTTACCTCTGGGCAGATCGTGCAGTGCTCATGGGTGTGTTATGATGTACGGCTGCTGCCTGGAGATTGCTGGTGATGGCGCACATCCGTCTTATGATGAAAGCTAGACAGGAATTACAATGAGACTCACACACCGGTATACAGGCGGTGCCTACAAGTGATGTATGGGGCCGGTCACGCAATCACAGATGACTGATCGTGGGTTGAATGATGCTTTGGGGTTTGGGGTCCTAGAGCAGCATTTAAATCCTTGCACAGCTAGTCTGCCCGGCCACTAATTGGTCATTCTTCAGGCATAGCTCCTTCTTTCTTTGTGTTACTGTTAATCAGGGACCCGTCGTGCAGGCACATCGATTAGCAAGTCGTCCTAATGAGAACACTGTATGTTTTTTGTTTTTTTCTTATGTGCATTTCCTGCACATGAAGCTCACAGATACTAAATCTGGGGTTTAACAGGAACGTCTATGTAGAATGGAGAATGGAATGAGTGTTTTTTTAATGTATATATAATATGGGATATTGAAAACAGAATATTGATCAAGTCTAGAAAGCAGCAGTGGACCCTTGCTGTTTACTCAAATGCATATCTTTCATAAAAAGAACTCCTCAGAAGCAGCTTTTGTAGCCCCAATATTGGGAATTTGCACAGGTTCAAACAGCATGAGTCTTTCCTTTTAACTTGAGTCTGTCTTCATAGATTCGTCCTTAAGCAAGCTCTGTATTCTTCTACTTCCTGCCTCCCTCTGTGTTGTTCTCTTCCTGTGCTGTTGTTGATGGTTTTTAATGTGAGCACGTGCTTGTGCATTATTGAGGCTGGTGCGGTGGCTCTATGTATAGAGTCTCTTTGGCCTGAATTATTAAGAGCGGTAAACTAGAGCAAGCACTGCAGCTGGAGCATATCTTTGAGTCTCCCCAAAAAAAGCCGCCTATGTGTTTAACACATTGACATCGTCTGAGACCCCTTTAATGCCTGCTTGAACCAGGGGTTAACATGCTTTTGATCATAATCACATAGCACTGGCTATTGAGTCTGATCAACTCTGGATCAACTTCTGATCTCCCAAGGTGGTTGAGGACACATTGTAATTTACACTGCCTTCAGATTTTAACCTACAGGCACTTTGGGGGATGTACTTTAGAATGTACTTTAATGGAAACCTGCCGCATTTTTTTAATGTAATCTCTACCTGGTGCATTAATAGCATACGATCAATAACACAGACAGTAATTTCCCTGCACTTAGAAAAGTACAGGAAAAGCACTCTAAAAAATAATCACCTGCTCTCTAGCTTTGATTAAAAGTGTGTTTCCAGTCAACAGGTTTTCAAGTGTTTTGAGTACAAGGAAATTCAACCATATGCAACCTGGTAGAGATTAGACTGAAAATACCTCCCTTTAATTCCAGGAAGTAAATGTTCATAGTGTTGCTATTCATAATTCGGACACAGATACACCATTATTTCATATCATGATTTGCAAGTGAAGTACAAAAACAGTGATACACGATATGGACAAAAGTATTGGGACACCTGCTCATTCATTGTCTCTTCTGAAAATAAGGGTTTTAAAAAAAAAAAGCACCATCATTCCAGGGAACACAGTTCCACTGCCCCACAGCTCACTGTCCCTCTAGCCCACACCTGGCATTAAGTATGCTGCCAATAGGTTTGTGTTTATCTTCTCTAGAGAGTCTTATTCTATTGGCAATACTTTTTATAGGGACTAGGCAAGCTGTGTGTGTGTGCATTTGTACACCTGTGTCAGCAATGGAGACAACTTCAAGTATGTGAATGCATTCATTAGAAGGGTTGTCCACAAACATTTGGACAGGTAGTGTATCTTCACTCTTCACCCTTACAGTCAAGTTTTTTATATTGCCAATTCTATTTGGCCAATGGTGACCGTGGAGATGAGAAACCTTGAGAAGAACTAAGACTAAAAAGGGCAGCCCATCATTATCTGGTTGACAAAAATTGCATAATATTAGATAGAGGTTGATATTTAAACGACTGAGAACAACTGATACATGTTAAAATTATTATCAGGGGGAAATGAGAATAGAGTCTATGGTTTCCATGAGAGCATGTTAATATGAATACATAAAGAACTGTGATTAAAGTAGGATTAGAGATTTATTAGTATTAATGGATTTATTAAATATCAGAAGGATGAGTGCATTCTTTAATGAACTATAGAAGTGAAATGATGTGTATAGGACGACATTGACTGGATCTTTTGAGTTTCATTAAAGAGAAATGCAATTATTATAGTTCATAATTAAATTGTTTTCTGTACTATGCTAAAGAAATACACATATTCTGTGTACCACGAGTAAATATATGGCTTAGTAAAAAAACAGTACTACTTTAGTGCTGGTCTAATTCATGTAAAGACGTATTGGTAAAATGTATATCACTAAGAACTTTTTATATTATGCATTACAGATCATGTGTTATGCACTGTATCTTGCCTCAAACAGGTTGAGGTTTGGGTTTAGGGTAGCTGTAGGGTCTATGTATATTTAGAATCAGGGGTAAGCTCTATGTGGGGTATTGATAGTTAAATGTGTGTGTAGTGGTGGATAGCTGTATATCAGTTAAACAGAGTTATACAGGCCTGGTAGTGTATTGGTCGTGTGCGTGGTGCAGGCGGCAATCAATTTAGCTGTATCAGCTGCACACTACACTTAACAATATGGGCTTAACTGGACTGACAGGTCTGTTAAGCCCTGGTTTTTCTGCTTTAGACTTTTTGATGTGTGTAGAAATGCCCTTATCTACCTGTTTGTTCAGCAGTTTCCACATAAACAGAAACAGAGAGGAATTTTCTTCACAATTAATCACAACACCCACAGTGCTCGCTCGTGTTGTTTTGTTTGTGGGTGGTTGCTGTCAGTGCGTTCAGAGATCTTTGGGGAGCTTATAAAAAGGAGTTTTGCGTCAAGCAATGGAGTGTTGCTGTTGTAAGAACTAATTGTACATGTTTTTCAAATGCTGTCTTTATAGGACAAGGAATTTCAAGTGATCCTAGGTCCGTTCTGATAGATCACATCTTAAGAAATATGTACGTTATAGTTTTTATGTGATAAAGAAGTCATAGAAAAGTGATAAGAAAGTAAAGTAATGTAATTACAATCAGGGTTCATCAGTAATTTTAGTCTGAATGCTCCATGTCAGTCATTTTTATGGACTGTGCCCTCCCGAGTCAGTAAAGATTCCGGCGCCTTTTGCCTTTTGTAAAACAAAAAATTATAATGTTATATTTTTGCTGTGGAAATGTGCTTTGTCATATCCTGTGGCAATGTGCGAGTCCCACTTTTTCTTTCACTGGCTCTATTTCTCTCTTGCCTCCATTTCAGACATTAATTTTCTTGTTTATTTATCTATATTTCCATTATAAATGTACACGTTTTAGATTGTTGTTGTTTTTGCTTTTCTTTACATTTGTAGATTTAATAATTAACACTTCTATTTGTATGTTTAGTTTGTAAGTTGGTTGATTTCCAATAGATATATTTAATAATTAACATTGACTTTATTATTATTTCTTTTATTCTTATTTATATATGTATGTGTATGTATATATGTATATTTAATGCTTTTTAGATACATCAAACATTTTATTAAACTGACTGAATCCTAGTTAGGCTGCTTACATATGTAAGACTTCCAGAAGGTCAAGAGTATAGGCTTGTTTTGGTCCCTCTTACTGTACATCAAAATCTGATTAGTTAATTCCTCTGAAGTCTTTCCCTGAAGGGATGGAAAGCCCTGAGGGTTTCCCCACTGGATTAGATAGACTAAGTGTTGGACTGCAACTGTAAACAATGAGCTTCCTTGAAGAGAGCTTAGAAAATGGTTAAGTTAACACACATCAAGTCATGATGTAATGATTATTTGTTTATATGAATGTATTGTACTGTTTATTACCAAATAGGCATGTTCTACCCAGTTAAATAGCTTAAACAAAGTCCTCTCCCTCACGCTTTCTCTCTCGCCTGGCTTTCTCTTGCTCGCTCTTTCACTAAAGTAGTCCATGGTGCAGAAGGGCTGCAGAGGGAGTTCTGCCCCAGTTTGGTGGCTCTTCTAAGCCCTGTGGGAGTTATTCAGTATTTCCAGTGTATTTACCCATACACTGCGGAGGTGCCCCCCCCCCCCCCCACACACACACACACTTTCCAGTACCCTTTTCACTCTCCGCACTTCCCCCTGCCACACTCAGAATCCCTCACACACACATACGCTCTGCATTACGCATGCAAAGCACTTAGCATCACCCTCTCAGCACGTCTAATACTCACATCCACCCCCCACCCATTCCGCCACCCCCCCGCCTACCCAACTCCTCATCTGAACAGACCATAAAAAGAGCTAAAAAAATTGAGTGTTTACTACAGATTCCCTACAGCTCTAGTGTGAGAGCACATGCAGCGGTGAGGGTCAATGGTGAGGGAACATTGTTGGTGAGGGTACAATGACATGAGCTCTGGGGTAAATATGAGCACAGTGTGTGTTATTTTGAGACAGTGAGTTCTGAGTACTGTATCTGTTTACACAGCTTCTTATTAGATTACTGCATCAGCTGCTCATACAGATACAGCAGTCTCTCTGACTCTGCTCATCAGCCGCTCTCAACTGCCAGCAAAATCACATACAGACACGCTGGCTAATTCAGGGTGGTCCAACCCCATCGTTTCTCTTTCTCTTTATCTCTTTATTTCTTATCATGCACTATACTGCTCTCCCTCTTTCTGTTCTTCTCCCTCTATCTCTGTCTCCCACCTTCTCTTCTGTCCTCTCAGTTTTCAGTTTCAGTTCAGTTAACTTTGTTGACATGTCAGATTTACATTTGCATTGTCAAAGCATTGCAATTATAGTGTATATATGAATAAAACAAAAATATCTAAAAAGTATAGATTTATAATGGTAAACAAAAATATAAAAAATATGAATGTCTGAAATAGAGGCAAGAGAGAGATAGAGAGAGTGATAGAAAACGTGGAAGAGAGTGAGAGACAGACAAGAGTGAGGAGAGAGAGAAAGTGAGAGAGATAGATAGACAGGGAGGACAAGAGAGAGAGAGAGAGAGAAAGAGAGGGAAAGAGAAAGAGACAGGTGAGAGAGATAGAGCAAATGAGCGAGAGAGAGAGACGTAAAGAGGGAACTGGCAGAGTGCAAGAGAGAGATAGTGAGAAATGAGAGAAAAAGTCAGAGAAGACAGAGACTTTCCACTTTTTCTCTCGCTCTCTCTCTCTCTCTGTCTTTCTCTTTCACCTCTGTCTCTCTGTCGTTCTCTCTCTGTCCTGCTCTCTCTTTCTCCCCCTTACACCCTTTATCTTTTTCACTCTCACTTTCACTGTCTCTCTCTTGCGCTCTGCCACTTTTCTTCATACTCTTTTTGTCTTTTCTCTTTCTTCTCCAATATAAAAAATGATGTGTAATTCATATCCATATTAAGCCTGGCTAACAGAATTGTTCTATGAGCATTAGATTTGCTACATACTTTACTTTTTTTTTTTTGCACCATTCCTTTAGCAGGTGTAGACAGTTTTCCCCAGAACCTCTTAATATGCCAGAATGATATTCACAAAACGGTCCTGACTCACAGCTGGTTTTGAAGTCCCAACACAGTTTGTTCACAAAACATGATTACAGCGTAAGACTCTTCACTGTGGAACAGGATTCGCCGCCCTTTGAAGTCGGCCACGGTGACAAGCAGAGGCATGAAGTGTTTCTTCTCCTACGTTACTTAAAGAACACTTGTATCACCCCATACACCAAGCAGCTGAGTCAGTTAAGCTGCTTCTGAGCACATCAAATACAGCTCCATATGATTGCCAGCCTCTGTGCAGCGCAAGAAATCTGTCGCTTCGTGTTCTGTCTCCTCCCTGAGGTGGGAGTTTATGATTGGCCTCTTGAGATGCTCTTGAGAAAGCTTTCTAGAGCTTGCTAGAGCTTCCGATTACTTTCGAGTGACGCCCAGCCGTGCCATGTAGTGTGGAACTGTTTAACCATTCAGCATGCGCTCTACATTTTATCTGCCCGCCTGTGTTCTCTTCTGAAGACGCTCCGAACTCCAAGCTGCACTTACAGAGCTCCCGAAGGCATCCAGCTCAATCAGCTTCAGCTCGCAGGACTGCTCATTCCAGTAGCTAGATTACTCTTGACGCTGGGTTGAAAATTAGCGTAGACTTTTCAGAGTCAGAGTTATTGATCCCAGTGGAGACCACTCATACTTGTTTTTTTGCCAAACTCTGAAATAATAATAAAGGTTCCTAAGTAGTTCTTGACTTGGATGAACAGTTAAAGAACACAACATTATGGATTGACATCTTTACATCATGTATTTTATACTGTCAGTTCCACTTTACTGAAGGGTGTAAAGCCAAGTGACGCCTACCTTATCTGAATTGAACCTATAGGTATGTTTACATAGGCTTTTCCCAGCAAGCTCAGCTCAGCTTCTCAGAAAGCTCTTCATGTTCTGAGATGTTAATGTCAAAAGCAGCTTTAATGACAGCATATGTTTGATGGGATAAACCTTTAGAGATCATGTAGTTTGTGGAGGTTTGTGTTATCTTGAAAGGCTTATGTGGGTGTTGATGCTGCACTTCAGGATAGGTTCTTCTCAGGAATGGGTTAAAAGGTTCATTTCATTTACATGGTAATAGAAGTGGATTATATTAGCATCACTGGTTTAGTTTACTGGCTAGTTGGTGTAATAGAAGACTGGGTCTGTGATGTGTATAGGATAGCGAGGTAGGCGCTGCTTTTTTGAGACCATTCTGACCATTACTCTCTTTCTATCAGAGACTAAATCTGAAGTGGTAGATGAAAGACTTTCTGTCTATGTTCAAGACTCTTTAAAATGAAGTGTGTATGTGTGTGTGGTCCACATCGATAGAACAGGAGCTCTTCATTAAGTTCTCTCTGTGCTGTATGCGTCTCTCTGTCTGTGATTGAAGCAGAAGCTCTTGAGGCTTTAGATTCATTAATGCAGTTGAAGTGGTGTGCAGTAAGCAGGGGAAGTCTCTGCCTCTGTCATTGATCGTTCTCCCACCTAAGCCTTGTTGCACAGGCTGCTACTGAATGCTAGTTCCTGGTGTGTGTCTGTGTCTGTGTGTGTGTAGAACAGAACTGTGCAATTTTCACTGAACATTGAGCTCTCTTTATTCTGCCCTGAGGTCAATTTTATGCTTTTGTAGTCTGTTGCTTAATCATTGTTACAGGAAAACCTTCTGCGGTTTGTGCTGAAATCTGTGTATGAAAGTTTGACTTGTGAAAATACTCTCTTGAAGTCAGATATTACAGGGTACTTTCATTGGTGTTTTCCTTTACAGTGGTGATGATAGAAAGCAGGGGTCACTATGTCCACAGTTTAAATTTAGGCATTTGACCAGTGACCAGTGAACCCTTATGTGTTTATAATGTCTCATTTTCATCTCTGCACCTAATCATTCATGCGACGTGTATCTAATCAGCCATTAGTGTGGCAGCAATGCAATGCAAAAAAACATGCAGATACTGGCCAGCAGCTTCAGGTAATGTTCACATCAACAATCAGAATCAGGAAAAATGTGATTTTGATCTTGGCATAAATTTTGGTGTTAGGCAAACTGATCTGAGTATTTATAGAACTGCCAATCTTCTGGGATTTCACAACAGTCTCTAGAGATTACTGTGAATGGTTTAATGGAAAACATCCAGCGAGCGGAAACGTCAACAAGAAACGTCTTGTTGATGAAAGCCCTGAAAACATGCCTCTGTGGGGCCTGTATGGGTAGCCCAACTGGCAACCAGAAAGTTTTGGCCCTACATATGGATACTCACCAGGGTCCCACTAGGGTCAGTGATGGGACCAGGAGGGGCTAAACATTTACAGTGCATTTGGGGCCCATTTAAGAAGCCCAATGTGTCCCAGTAATAACACATGGACAAACACACTCAGAGCCCAAGCCCACCTGGAACCTACTTAGCCCACGTTCCACTCATGTAAAACCCACATGAGCCTGTTGCCCGTAATAGGCCAACTGAGCATGACCAGACTGGTTCGAACTGACAGAAAGGCTTCAGTAACTCTGTACAGTTGTGTTGAGCAGAAAAGCATCACAGAATGCACAACACGTCAGCCAAGAACAGAAAGCTGAGGCTGCAGCCCACCGAATCTGGACTACTAAGACTGGAAAAACATAGCTTGCTCTGATGAATCTCTATTTTCGATGAGAAAAACAGATGGAAAGGTCAGAATTTGGCACCAACGACATAAATCCATGAACCCATCTTGTCTTGTGTCAACAGTCCAGACTGTAGGAGGTGGTGTAATGGTCTGGGGGATGCTTTCTTGGCACTCTTACGCAAACAGATGCAAAACATAGCACTATCAGATGTTAAGTAATGCTGTGTATGAGAGAGAGAGGAGAAGTGGTATAATTAGGATCAGTACTCATACTCTGAAGTCTCAGTGTTTAGACACTGGTTCTAATCAGCCTCAGCAATAACAGAAAGATCTTTGTATTTGGAAGCAAAGTAAAAAAGGTTTTCCACTACTCTAAATATTATGTGACTAAAAAGCTTTTCATGTTTTTTTTAGATTTTTGCTCAAAACAATCATCCTGTGTACCTTATAATATCATCATTTATCTCATATGTAATCCCATGACTCTCTATGTGTGTGTTGTTTACTCTGGTTTGGAGTGTTATGTTTGCCGTGTGTTCTATATTGAAGCAGTGTTTATCAATATGGCATCGTTGAGCTGAGCCCCAGCGCTAACCACCACAGCTCCCAACTCAAGCAGCACTCGGCCATTAATAGAAAATAGGGCAGTTCACACATTGCCAACCCACTCTGATCTTTCTCTCTCTCTCTGTCTCTCTCTCTCTCTCTCTCTCTCTCTCTCTCTCCCTCTCTCTTCCTCTCCCCAATCTTTTTCTTTTTTCACAGGCAAGCCCTGCACCAATTATAGTCAACACGGACACTTTGGAGTCGGTACCTTACGTGAGTTTTTCATTTGTTTTCCTTCTTTTGTTGTGTATTAGTCAGCACATCCTAGCACATCCTAGCACATACAGCACAAAAATAAAGGTGCTACAGGGGTGTTCTTTGAGCGATGCTGTAGTAGAACCACTTTCGGTTCCATAAGAAACCATGTTTGTAAGATTTGTAAGATAAGTGAGTGAAGTGAAGACCCTTTTAAAGGCTTAATGACCCTTTACTTGATGTAAAGGTTCTTTACTAGTTTAAAGGTTCTTCATACATCTTTTTTAAATGGGTACATGTGACTGTTTTTAAGAGTGTAGTGGCTGTTAAATCATTTCATGAGGATCAATACTCTTGCTGTGTGTATGAAGAGTAGCAATGTGTGCGATCCATAAAGCACAGTCTGCGTTGAGGGTTATGAAGAGGAGTAAGCTGTGGCTTATTTAGCAGCGTTTATCTGGCATCTTGTGGTATGAGACAGGTCTCTCAGTTAAATTATAGATGAATTTTCATTAATAAAACAGTGCTGCTTATTAAAGCGGGGCGAGAGCAGGGGCTTTTCAACAGCCTTTTTTTAAATCAGCATCAAACATGAATGCCTGTTTTTTGTGCTGTTTGGCAGCAGCGAAAGACTGGCTGGACTTGAATGAAGAGATTAGGATGGAGACAGGCAGGTCTAAGATCAGGGGCTGTGTTGGTTGAGTAAAGGAGAAAGCACAGAGGGAGACAGATGATGGCCAAGACTTATCCCAATATGAATGGACTGTGAATATTACACAGGAAGAGCAAGAGGTCAGAGAATTTGTTGGCTGTGTGTGATTTTAGGTTAGGGATGCCTCAAGGTACTAGTATTGGTCCAATACAAAAAACAAAGTATTTTGCTAAACTAAAAAATATGACACATGAACTCAAGCCATTGTGTTGCTGGGGCCAAATGTCATGCTAGTGGGTGCCCCAAGGTACTAGTATTCGTCCAGTCCCATGTTAAATTCCATCATTATACCACATTATATCAGTATAAAAAGGGGGGTTATTTTCCCAAGCATTAAAGTGAATTACTAAATACGACACATGATCTTCAGCAAACATTTGGCCATAGCTGGTCTTAGGTTAGGGGTGTCCCAAGGTACCAGTACTAGTCCACAAGCATTTTTAAATTCCTGTTCTATACTGCATTATATCAGTATAAGATTTCTTTTAATCTCCTCAAGTATGAATACAAGCAAGCAAACATTTGTTTGCAGCAGGTCTTAGGATTGGTGTGCCCCAAGGTACCAGTGTTGGCCCAATAGCATTGTCACACACTTGTACAATACTGCATTATATCTGTAGGAGATTTTATTTGTATTTTCTCAAGCATGAAACTGAATTAGTAAATATGACACATGGAAATGTTAGCTCCATCTGCATAAGTGTGCACTGAGCTCCATTCTGCCTGAAGCACTTGCAGCTGCAGAAACTTTGCACTCCCAAAGCTGGGCCTCGCTCTCTCTCTTAGCATTTACTCAAAAGCTGTGTCATGATGTTCTTTAGTGCTTTTCTACACTTGCTAGAATGTGTACCAAGGCAAACTCTAGAACCACTGGTGAACATTTGTTATTGAGTGCAGACATTTAACAAAATAAAAGCCAAGCAGTTAATACTATTAAAGCCACTGTAATGATTGCTATTATTTTAGATATGATGTCTGAATATCTGTACTGCAGCCTGTGCAGAATGGAGACAGTGCTGGCGAGTGTGATTGAATGGAAGGATTCATTCTTAAACAGCAATTTCAGCATTGCTCAGCAGCTCTATAAACTCTCCAGTTTTTCCCTTTTTCTAGCTGAGAGAGAAAGAGAGGGTGCAAGGTTGGTAGAGAAGGCCTCATTGATGATAATGATGGAGTGCTTGAGCAAACGAGGTGTTCACTCACGCACTTATCTCAGACAGAAAGGAGATGCTAGTCTTTAGCGTGGCATTGAGAGTGAAGTGGAACATATTCATCTTTTCCTACCCATCAAATCTGACATTGTAGAGCAGTGAAGGGGTACATGGTGACATTGTGAAGCTAGTTCTCTAGTACTTAGCAGCACTTTTGGGGAAATGGTTTAGGTTTTAGTATTACCTACTGGTTAAATGGCCTGAACTGTAGTATGTTATTTTGTTCAGTGAGGTGAACATCTTGTAACAGCCAAATATAACTTGGTAAGAACTCCATATGTAGTCATTTCTGATTCCTTACATTGCCTGTGGTTGTCAGGGTAAGCATTCAAGAACATCTATGCTTGTGTGCAAATTGTGTTGTGGATGTTGTAGAGATCTTGTGTCTAATCTAGAGTGTGTTTTGTAAATCAAAAGTGTGCTCAGTTGGTTTGTGTTCAGGAGACTGTTTCAACTGTTTTGCCTTAAGATCCTTTTGGGTTGCCTTTTCTGTATGTTGTAGCCCATTATCCATGTGCCCTGTGAAGTTCCATCTTATTTAGCAGCTTTTAACTGAATGTGCTAAGAAAGAATAGTTCAATACACTTCAGAATTGATCCTTCTACTTCTATCAACAATCATATATTTAATAAACACTAGTGACCACATTCTGTTGACAGCCGTACATACCCATGCTATAACAGTACCTCTACCATGTTTGACAGATGATGCGTTATGCTTTGGATCGTGAATCCTTTCTTTCGTTCTCCATACTTCAGATCGTTGGTTTCATCTGTCCAGTGAACCCTGTTCCAGTACTGGGCAGGCTTCTAGGTGCAGTCTATCATCCTTTCTATCCTAGCCTTACTGTTCATTACTACATCTTGAAGTAAACCCTCTGTATTTACATTTATGAAGGGACCTTGACACATGGCCCCCTACCTCCTTGAGAGTGTTCTGTGGTATCTGTAGTTGTAAATGAATGGTGGTGATGCTGAGGATGTGAAGACAATGAGGATAACAGGACGGTAATCAAAGCCCTGAGACCGACTGAGCCAGTGTTTAACTGTTCCCCTTTCCAAATGTGCCCTCTGCCTGGCACTGCACCCCCTGGGAGCTCTCACTGCCTGTCAAGAAAACCACCACTTCCCTTTCACTGCTGATTACTGCATGCTGCTCTATATTGAGGAAGTTTTTTTTTTTTTTTTTTACATATCATAGCCTGAGGAGGGCAGGATGTTTAGTGATGATGACGGGTATAAAGATGCCCTGTGCTTTGGGCAGGGAGTTCACAGGGCAGTTAGAGATCAGTCTCTAATAGAAGCTTATTTTCTCCTTGCTCATACGCCAAATTGGGAGGTGCATTTGCAGGAAAATGACAACAAATAGCCATTTTTTATGCGCTTCTTTTTGTACATTTTTTGTGACCACACAGGGAAATGGTCAGTCTTTTCTTTTTTAGTTAAGTTTGGGGTTAGGCTTTATAAAAATAGCTTTGTACTACATTTCAAAATTACAAGATTGTCTAAACTATACCACATTGTTAACACTCAATGTTAACACTCGATGTCTTCTCTGCCACTTTAGAACATCTTCTGATTTTGTCTGGCCATCACCTATTTGTGGGGTTCCATGTTTGAGTCTTTTCATGATAAGTTGTTGTCAGTATTGACAATTGTTGGTATGTTGGTTAGATGAAAACAGTTATAACAACAGTTTTGGGGTCTCCTGACCCAGATAACTTGCCTATGTGGGGCCTGTATGGTTAGCCCAACTGGGAACCAGAAAGTTTTGTCCATGGGATCCATGTTGGCTCCACATGTGGCATCCCACGAGGAGTTATGGAACAAGGACTTTAACACGGGCCCTATCTGGGTTGCACACTGGAGAGAGAAGCTGGACTACCCTAGCCCTCAGTTAGCAGGGTAACATTTTGCACAGCACAGAACAAATTCAAGTCTGTCATACTGAAAGTCCACTTATAAATATTTAGACCAGACTGAGATTGAGCAGCTGCTGCTGAAAGGACAGAAAGTTGAAATTAACATGTCCTTTGGTTTTGGCTCTTTTACAGATATACTGAGTATAGCACAGACTAACTGCTGATCTACTGACTCTTATGTATGGACAGCGAAGTCAAGCGCCTGGTATTAGGAGTAATGGAATGACAAAATGAGAGCTCAAAGTTGAGTGAACAGCTTTAAGAGTCTTTTCTACTGTTTCAGGCACATTTAGGAGACTGGCTCATTCAGGTTTGCATTTTTTCCCCTTCAGTCGAATTCAGCACGTCACTAAACCTGGATTGGAGCTTCCACAGCACCCCCACCCCGTAGCTCTTTTAAATGCACATGGGGGAATGATCTTATTTGACTGTGAACTAGATAGGTACAGGTACTAGACAGGTACATTTTTCATTATACCACCCAAGCCTAGAACCATGTGATTTCAGAGTGAGCTGTAACGATGGGGCAACACATGTACAAACCCGCTCAGAGCCCATGTGAGACATAAGCATGTTAGGTGGGTAGTGGCACAGTTCACTTACATTTCACTCAACTCAATGTGTGAACTTCTTTTGAATAGTCTTTTTTTCTATTCTTTGAATAGGCTTCTTTTTACATACAGAACCGTCAATAAGTGCTCTCTTTCAAGTGTGTTCAGCTGTCCAATGATGTTGTATCAGTGAAGTTTAAAAAGAGGCATTGATTATTTTTCTTATACTAAAATCTTTACATTAACTTACATTAACTTTATTATCTTATAAAGTCTATTTCTTTGAAATTGTGTAAAAGAGTTTCTGTGTGTCTGAACATGACAGTGTTTGTGTGTGTGTGTGAGTGTCTTTGCTCCCATTTTTCAAAGTGTGAATGTTGGCACATTCACTGTGACTCACCAGTTTAATATGAGGCTGTGTAAGCCTGCAGTTTGGATGGAGGCCGCTGTCCCCTCCCCTCTGCAGCTGCAGCCTTCCTCAGCCTCCACTCATTCCAGCCTACAGTCTACAGCCCCACGATCCCCTCTCCCTGAGGATGCGCCCAGCTAAAGCACCACTTAGCAATGCAGATGTGAGCCCTGCTGCCGGGGTTTAGCTTTGAGACGCGGCGGAGCCACGTGAGCGTGATATGGGCTCCGAATGCTAATGCCACTTCGAGCTTTTTAATTGGGCCACTTCTGGAGTGGGAAAGACAGAAGGGGCCATGTTTTCTCCACATTAAGGAAAACAACCCCCAGTTCTGAAGCTTCCGCGTAATGAAGACTCTTATTTGTTGGTTTATACTGCCTTTCTGATGTGCTGATTCCTTCTCCTGAGCTCTGTTGTTGTTTTGTTCGAGATGATGAGTGCTGTTGTCCTTTTAATGACTTCATTTGCGCTGTAACATTATTTGAATCGTAGCTTCATTCGTCAGTTGACGGCACTTCCGCTGATGATGTTGGTGGCTGTATTTATCTGTGTGTGTGCTGGTGGCGGATCAGTGCGTGTGCCCACAGAGGCAGCAGGAGGCTTTCGAGAGCGCTTCTTGTTCTTTCTCATCTGCCCTGATTAGCTGGTGCCAAAGCTGGGTGCCTGCAGGGCCATCCATGGGAAAACAACGCTGCTACTACACTCACAACATACACGCAGTGCTCAAAAAGACCTTCCTTAGGGTTATCATGCTGTCCCCTTTAGACTGCCGTCACTCCATCGCCTTACGGAGGTGAAGTTATGTTGCTGTTGCGTTACGTCAGCATGAGCTCATGCTCTCTTGTGGCTCAGAGTTGGTGTTGTGTACAGTGGAATCACTGCACTGATTGATTGGAAGATTATGAAGCCTACTGCCTTGTCCAATACTTTCAGTGAATATACCTTGACCCCTTTACCTCATTATATATTCTTCCCCTAGAGTAGTGGCAATACATGTGTGTCCATATTGGCTGTAGTAAAATGGATCAGCAAGTGGAACTGAGGCTTTCTGTTAGACACGACTTAATGAAAGAAGATCAGTGCTGCCTTTATTGTTGGATGCACTGTAATAGTTTCTGTTTATAGTTAGGGGAGCAGAAAATGAACTGATCTCTAAAAGGCATAAAGTTAAGAATTACATTTTGAAAAACATTTAAAGCAAGATTAATGTATTATTTGTGGGGCACTCCAGGGGAATTAAGCTCTTAGATTACATTAACATGTTTTAGACCTTAATTAGCTTGCTAGGGTTATGGCAGGTGATGCAAATTTCACAGCTTTGTAAAAACTCAGACTCCTCAAACCTTTCTTCCAACAATGTGCAGCCTCCATAAATAAAAAAAAGTAATTGATGCCCACGAAATGCCAGTAAAATTAAAACTCTCGTTTGACTGCCAAAGTCCTTCAGGAAGATTTAGCCGATTCTGGTCTCTGGTTATATCCATATTGGCTGTAGTAAAATAGATCAGCAAGTGGAATAGGACTATATATATGATTCTATATTCTTCTATATATATGATTCGATATGATATATGATTGTCTTTTTTATTGAATGCACTGCAGTGCTGTTTAATAGTTTCTGAGCCATCATGTACACAGATCATGAAGTGCTTTGTTAAAGCAGCATAAGATAAGATTCCTGTTTATCATAAATAAGAACATACGATAGATGAGGATATGGATTTGTAGGTCTGGGTCCTGGTTGATGCTGTTAAAGCTTGAAGTAAATTTGAGTTGTCTGCATGTTGTGATAGTTTGTGAGCCCACAACCCTAGCATTCAACATACAGGCCTACAACTGCCTGTTTGATGGACCTTTTTTTTTTTTTTTAACACTGCACATTTTTTTGCATTCCATAACATCTTCCCACCCATCAGCCTTCCGCAGTGTTCCAGAACCTCATAATTAAAACCTTGATGACACTGGTATTAGATATTAGATTAGATGTAGTTAATTAATTAATGAGCTCTTGATCATTACCCGTATCCTTGGAAGGCCTTGTCTTTTTCTCAAATATATGACATCAGCACTGTTGTCACTACTCCAAGATCATTTGTCCTGAGAAACTGGCAGTAAAAAAGGCTACAGTGACATATTTGTAGGTTTCATTGATTCGCCTCTAAGGCTGTGTGTAAGGTATTTTAGGTGCACCTGAAGCTACAGTGTGTTTCTAAAAACAGCACTAAAGCCGTATGACCTGAATGTGGGGGATTCTTCTAGCCTGTTAAAGCAGGTCAAATACAGAGCCTCATAAATGGGTCCAGATTATGACTGTGGAGCTAGCTGTGTGTGAGATGAAGCTCTGTGGGGCGTATGTGTCTACTGTGTGTGTGAGGAAGCCAGAACGTGTGTATGTCTGTGAAGGATAAAGAGTGAAAGAGAGAGTTTCTTCTGATCATTGCTTATGATGGCCTTGTTTAAAGCTGAATCATGAGAGAGCTTTTTAATCAAACACACTAATGACCCAGATGACCCTCGTTACAATTTCACCTCTAAAGTTAATTATTTTCATGATCATTTCTCACAGCAGCCTCACAGTAATTATATTTCTTACTTTAGCTTTCAGTGTGTGTGTGTGTGTGTGTGTGCATATGTACAGTGGCATGCAAAAGTCGGCATCACAAAGTAAACATTATGCATTATTTTAAACAATTTAAGCAGGATTAGAGTATTATTTTTGTTTTGTACAATTTTAGAGGGAGAAAAGAAAAGGTGTGCCATGCAAAAATGTGGGTACCCAAGAGATTTGAGCTCTTAGACCTTAGTAATCAATAGGAAATGCAAGGTGCAAATGCAAATACTCCTCAAACTTTGTTCCAACAATCAGCTGCCCTGGGTTCCTTTAAGCAGCAGGAGATACATTTGTGGTAATAAAATTAATACATGGAAATCAAATTTAAACACCTTTTGACTATAAAATACTGTTCTATTGTTTCACCCTCTGATGCCATTAAAGAGTCATCAGAAGTAAAGCATTTCTGCATCCTCACCACAAAATCCAGCCTTAGAATTCAGCCATCAAATTGTTGGTGAGCATCTCAACAAGCCTGATGCATTTTGTATTTTTTCAGGCTGTCCAGTTTGTCTTTTGTTGTTATTTTGAAAGTTAAGATCAGGTCATCTTTTACTCGCTTAGCCATTTATAGTAATAGAAATTATGACCAGGGCTGCCCAAATTTGCATGCCACTGTATAAAGCATCTGTGTCCATATGTGAGTATAGATTGAGGCATTAGGTTTGAATGAGGGCAGTACAGGGAGCATGAGGTGTAGTGCAGGAACAAGAGCAGGCGCAAAGAGTCTGTAAATGGATATGGATTTGTATGTCTGAGTTCAGATTGAAGCTATTAAAGTTAAAGCAGACTGTCTGTCACACTGCTGCTGGAGGAGCACGGAAAAGCACCTGCATTCTGATTCGACCGCAAACAGCAGTAGATCAGCAAAGTGCTGTACAGTACCTTATAGTAAGGTTTGAATGAAATGTGGATAGATTATTGAAACTGCACAGCTGCATTACTGTGTAATGTGGAAAATGATGATAAATTTGGAACTAAAAGGTTGTCCCTTAGGAGCTTTTTTTGACAGTACAATCCTCTGTATGGACCCTTTTACCTTGAATGTATTTTTATTAAACAAATTTCAGGCTGAAAGCTTTTCAAAACACTATAGTAAAGGCACCAGGTTGTGTATTTGTACCCATTTTGTGTAATGGTTTTATGTAAGGTCAGTTTTAGAATCACTAAGCACTTTGGATCTCTGTTTACGATCAACGCTCACACAACATACTATTCTGAATGACTTTGCTTAAAATGTAAAAAAGGAAAAATAGCTGAAACTGATTTTAGATGGTCTGCTGATTTTTGATGGTCAAGGTGATTTACAAGCTGGTCATCCAGCTGAAAACATACCCTATTCTGGTAAGCTAGCTGGTCATCCAGCTCTTGACCAGCATAGGATATGTTGCATTTGATTCTGTCCAGGTTTGGTCTTGCTGATTTTCCAGCTTGGTCATCCTGGTCAACCAGATTAGTCTTGCTGGTCATGCTGGTCGACAAGCTAGGTCATGTTGGATTACCAGCTTAGTCTTGCTGGTTATACTGGTCAACCGGCTTAGTCTTGTTGGTCATGCTGGTCGACCAGCTCAGTCTTTTTGGTCATGCTGTTCGAATAGCTTGGTCATGCTGATGGCCTAGCTAACCATCACACTCAAACAAAAACATACCCTATGCTGGTCAAGAGCGTAATATAAGAACAATTAGCAATGTTTTTATGAAGATTCCAGGAAGGTCACTGAAATAATTTCTGTTTCAGGAAAGTTCTTTAAACTCATGCATCACAACATTTCTTACACAACACAGAAACATCTGAAGTATTTTTGCCAAAACTACAAAAAAACAAGAAATAATAATACATAAAACATTGTATTAAACAAATGTGTAATAAAACGTATTCCAGATTTCAAAATATTAGCATTTATTTAAACATAAAGTAGAATATGTTCTGAATTTACACTGATAATAAGAATTTTGAATGGTTAACATGCCTACCAAATATAAAAGCCCCTTTATTTAATTGTGTAAATAAAAAAAATTAAGTTGAATAAAAAAACATTCTGGAAAACATCTGGAAAACCTGACAGATTGAATGCTCTAAGAACCAAAATAGTTATGGTTAGAATGTTCACATAATGTTGTGCCAACCAACTATATCTATCTGGGTTGTAACCAGGCTGCTTCTTTCACAGAGAATACATTATAATGCTTGTTACATTGAACATGTCTAATGGTTATCTCTCTTTTTTATTGCAGGTCAATGGGACAGAAATTGAATACGAGTTTGAAGAAATCACGCTAGAGCGGGTAAGTGGAAGCAGTGATCTGTTAACTGATGCACATACAGTATATGCACAGGATATATACAGTTGCAGTTCAATGCTTGCGCCCTGTTTCACGCTCATGTGGAGTTGTTCTGCATGCATCTCACTCACGCATAGAGACAAGGAAATGAATCGTGCCAAGCCACAGCAATGGCTCCCAACAGAATGGATTAGACTCTCAGACTGCAGTCAGCAATTCAGAAATCACAGTGCATTTGATTATTCCACTAGTTAGCAAGCTTTATTATAATGCTAACAGCAGGCTACGCTGGCACAAGTAACCATTCAGACAGCGGCCTAGTTAACATTGGCTGGCTGGCTAGCTTGCTCGGATAACCATTACTGTCTGAAAAGCAACTTTAACGATAACTATAACGATAACAGACACAGTCATGCTGAATTTTTTTGATCACAGTGTGCTGATTGTGATAGTTGGTGGCAGAATATAAACAGTGATGGCACATGACTGACATATACACTATATGGACAAAAGTATTGAGACACCTACTCATTCATTGATTCTTCCGAAATCAAGGGAATTAACAAAGAGTTTAGCTCACTCCTCTAGCTCACGTCTGGCATTAGGCATGATTCCAATAGGTTCATCAACATGTTTATCTGCTCCAGGGAGCAGATATTCTATTGACAATACTTCTCTACTGGAACTAGACAAGCTGTTTGTGTGCATTTGCACATCTGTGACAAGTTGCATTCATTCTGATATCAAGACTGTCTATAATATGCAGCAGCTGTTCAGATTTCTGAAGCTCTAGTTTACTTCACTCTAGATCGAGGGCAAGTTTTGTTGTCACAGTGGATCCTTACAAACAGATCTTTCTCCCTGAAAGGTCTTGGAGTGAACACTGTGTTCCCGAGGGTACATTAGGGCTAATTGATCTCGGAGGATTGTGGACAGGCCCTGGCACAGACAGCTCTGGGTTGGTGGTGTGGTGTGTGGTGATTCAGCAGCACTCTTAATTGGGATGCTATGTTCAATGTGAAAAACTGAATAGCACTCTCTAGGCAGTGTGTGTGTGTGTGTGTGAGAGAGAGAGTGTGTGTGTATGCATGTTTTGTAGAAAGGGGTAGCTGGCTGCAGGTGACATTTGACAGATGTAATCGAATCCATGGGACTGAATACGACACTGGGACAATAACAAAGGTCAACAGGACCAAAGGGAGCGCTGATTTGTCAAAGACTGGCGCCTGGAGGCTCAGAGTGTCTGCCCACATTTCCCTGGTGGAACACACTGAGATAAAGTGGTCTTAAGCTAGACGCTGGACGTAGTCTCTCTCTCACTCTCTCTCTCTTTCTCACCCACACACTTAAAATGGCCCCATATGGCATATGTAATACTAAAAAGTGCTATTGTGTATAACTGCTAATATGTCATTCTAGTCAAACACTCGTGCTTTATGAAATCATTTTCATTACAAGTTAATACTGCTAATGTTGTAAGACTGGTAACCTCACCAAAATTCCCCCCAACAAATGGGCACTCTGTGAAATTAGGTTAGTTGAGCTTCTCTGGAAGAACATTTTTATGTGTAGTGGATCTGGACATCATTTTAATAAACAAGAGAGTAATCCTGCTTGTAGCATGGATGTAGCAATATTTATTATTTGATATTACACTAAATGTATCAGGTGTGGAGCATTTTCTGTTTACCACAGGATGCGACTTTGACCATTCATTTCTAGCAAACAGAAACCCATTGCAGGCTAGCATAGAGTTGCTAATATGGGCATGGTGCGGACTATAGAATGAAACACAGCTTCAGAGGTCTAATGTAAACAACAGATGTGGATATTGGTCCATTTAATCTGCTAATACAGAAAGACTGCAGTTAGTTAAGCTATACAAAAAGCCACTGCAGGCTTATATTCGCTGTAGTTGCAAACTTTGATAACACGAAGTGCCTCTGAGACGCACAGATATTTTTTTTAGCAAAAATGTAATGAGATGCTAGGCTAGCTGGTTACAGTGATTGATCATTAGCAGTTCACAGTACACAGCAAATCTGACTGCAAATCTAACTACAAATTTTAGGTTTAAAACAGGAATATTTCAAAATATTCTATTACAATGTTGCAAATTATGCATTAAATTAACTATGCATTATTTAATACACAGTAATGTTACTGCACTGTTTGTCCTGTTTCTCATTCAAAAGGTATTCTCACTTAACAGCACAAACTGCTTAAGAACAATTACACAGGCTAGTGCCAGGCATTTGAAAAGTATTATGTACGCTGTATAACATGCTGTATAAATGAAGTGTTAATCACACACAGTGTATGTTCTCATCAGGCTTCCTGTAGCTTATCTGATCACAGAACTCTCAGCCTTGGAGACCTGTGTTTTCTCATTTTCACTCTACCTCTGAAGACGAATATGCTTTAATCACAAGAGGCCTCTTGATTCCCCTCAAATGCCAATTAATCAGAGCTCTGAGAAAGTGACAGTGTACGCGATGCAGAGGCATCTAGAATGTACCCCCTCTCCCTTTCAAGCAGACTCACTCATAAACACAGCCTGTCTGGGTGAGTATAATTAGCTCCATTCTGCCACTCTCTGAGGCTGTTTGGCTGTTTATCAGCCAGAGAATCAATTAAAGTGCATCAGTCTCATGCTCATCCCTCGCAGGAACATCACTCTGCATGGGCGAGAGAGACAAAGTTAGTTTGGGTGAGATTTCACAGTTACTTTTCAGACGTGTGGTTTTCCTGACTGTGTTACCTCCTAGCCACCAGTGGTGGCACTGTGAAGCCGTTTTCACATATGAACTCCGGACCAGTTGCCCTTTCACGCACAAGTACAGCCATTGATTTTCTATGTCAGAAGATTTCTTACTACAGGAAATGTTCCTCAGGCTTTAGGCAGGTGGTGGCCCGTGTGTAGCCCGTCCAGGAGAACACGGCAAGTCGCAAAAAGTATGCTGATAAAACTGATTCAGACATTTGTGTACATGTAAATGCTCTTCTTATTAATGATAGGAAATGCTCTGGGTTAACGTGTGTGTCTGAAAGAGCCCTAAGATTCTTAGCAGGACAAACTCAGCACTGGCAATTGCAATTGTGGAAACCACCATGAATTCCCCTTTTATTGTGCACAAGGCCTACTGCTTGGTATCAGTATTAATTTTGGGTTGTTATGTGTAATATTTCTTGGTATTACCTGACTCTATGCTTCCTGAGCTTTGTTGCAGTTTGTCAGGGTGACCTTGTGTCTCTGGAACTCTGGAATATCATAGAGCATTAAAGAGCATTACCGACATTGAAAATCCATGTTGACAGTTTTTAAAAATAATTTAACTAATCATTTCAAGACTAGTAATACGCCTCTGAGACTTTTACATATGCATGTATACTATAAACTTGTTCTTTTCTAAGGGGGTGTGTACACTTTTGCATGCATGTGTCTGTCTTTAGGGAAATTCAGGATTGGGCTTCAGTATAGCAGGCGGGACAGATAACCCTCACATAGGAGACGACCCCGGAATCTTCATCACCAAAATCATCCCTGGAGGAGCTGCGGCAGAGGATGGCAGACTGAGGTCAGTGTCACAATGGATTGTGTTTATATATATATGTGTGTGTGTGTGTGTGTGTGTGTGTGTGTGTGTGTGTGTGTGTGTGCACTTTTCTGCATTCATTTTGATTACTTAGCAAGGTTTGATTAAAGCTGCCCTTGAATGGAAAACTTTCTTTTTTTACTTGGCGTAGTTGAACATAAAAAAATGGCATCCCAATAACCTCAAACACTGTTGTGACCTCATTCACTCTTTGTATTCACACTGTCAAAGTTGACTTACACTCATCCCACTAGTGAAAGCCTTTCAACTAGTAAAGCTGTGATGTGATAAAACGTGACGTCTTTTATTTTAACAACACTAAAAGAATAAAAGTATAATAATACAGGTTTATGAGAACGCTAAAGCTGAGCAAGCGAGCAGGTATGTGCTAGCCTAGTTGATCAGCTTTTCCTGCCCACCTTTAAAAAAAAACTGGTCTAATCACACATCAGAGAGAGAACTCTAAAGCACCAATCCCGAAGCCAATCCTGTGGGAGCAAGCATGTATTTATGCTAGGTTAAAAGCTAAAAGCTATCCCTTGCCATTATTTCAGCTGATCTCACGCCACACTAACAGTATGCCAAGAGGACGGCAATACTAACTGGTAAGACTGAGAAATAAAATAATTACGATGATCTTCTTACAGTGATGTGGCATCTGTAGGTCATCGCAGTGACGTAAACCATTTAATAAAGGCAGAGCTCATTAAAGTATTCACCAGCCCATAAGAAAAGGAAAATCGGTGTGTTTCATTCTGAGGTAAAATAACATGGTTGTAAAACTGCATCTGACCGTATTTATACAACAAAGAACTGAAGATAGTCTTCAGTAATGAAGTTGAACTGAATGTTACATGGATCCTAATTGCTTTAGGTTTTTTTCGGACATTTTTTCTCCCCATACTTGCTGTAATTGTCAGTTTCAAGCTCAGGGACATGCTCAGATTAAATAGTTGACGTCACTCTCACACTCTCTCTTTTTCTACCTCTCAGTGATTAAGACTGAGCTCTGTATCTCACTTCTAATGACTCTCCTGAGACCGGAGAAGCTGTAGAACACACACTTCCATGTGCATGCACACACACACACACACACTCATCTCACTGATTGTAGCAGTGTTAGGAAATGGATAAGACCATTAGAGCTGATTCAGGAGATGAGTGCTGGGCTATTGGGGAAGTGTTTTTCTTATTACAGCAGGATGATTGTGTCTCTGTTAGATGCCCGTCAGGATGATCAGGATCTGATTGAGAAGGCTGTTTTATTACAGACAGTCATAATTGTATAGCAGGCAAGAAAGCAGAGCTGTGTGTGTCTGAGTTTGCGATTAAGGCCAGATGTGTGTGACAGTGCTGTTTGTGTGAGTGTGCTCTTTGGCTTGGCTGTCTTTCAGAAGCCCCCTGTGTACCCACAGTGCACACACACATCCTGACCACACTCTCTGTCTTTCTCTCTCTCTACTTCACACTTTCTTTATAGGCCAAATAGGCCAAATGTATCTCAGACAGTGTATCTTTTACTATAGGCACTGTATAGAGCTTCAGTATGAAACTGGTAGGACGGTGGGTGGAGGTTGAGGTTGATCTAGTATGCATGTTGGAAACAGAGGTGAATCTTTGAGATCAGTTGTCTCAAGGGATAGTACAGGTTAACTGAACCAAAAGATAATGGGAGCTGTGAAAGTGTTCTGTGATGGCCATGTAGATGTATAAGAGGATGAAGTGTGTGATTGAGCAGATGTTCCCATCCCAGGAGAAAGTGTGGGAGATATCATCAGGGCAGTATTTTGCCAAACAGGATTTCTTGGTTAGCCAGAAAGTCAAGCCTTTGTAGATGTTATTCAGCTTTTGAGAAATACACACCAGTAGTTGGAAGGACTTAACTGCACTGATTTGTGAGGATGTGATGTTTATGACTATTTTAGTGGTATTAAGCCCTTCCTGCTGGCTTCAGAACAATAAAATAGTGCAGGAGAGTTGTCCTTCAAGACCAGGATTGTGAATTGCAGGAAGCAAACTAAGTATAGTCATAGGTGCACTGGAACAAGGAACTTCAAATATGAAGTTCTTGTTCTAAAGCTCCTATTTAATATTGAAGCACTGACATGTAGAAGAATGTCCTAAAAATCTTTTCTATTTATTTTTATTTCTTTATCCATCATTATTTATTTTCTTATCATTATTCTCACATAACTACACTCTCTCTGCACTCTGCTGAAGTTGTCACTGATATAGGAGCAGTGCAACATGTCACACTCTGCTGCTGTGTAAGTATGTGTGTGTGTGTGTGTGTGGTGGGTCCCAGCTGCTCTGTGTGAGCATGCCTCAGGAGATAGCTGTCCTTGGACCAGAGGCTGCCACAATCTGGAACTCTCCACAGGGGTGGATAACCATACAGCAGGGGCTTACACAACTCTAACTCTGTGTATTTTGTGTGTGTGTGTCTGCAGGGTGAATGACTGTATCCTACGTGTGAATGAAGTAGACGTGTCCGAGGTTTCCCACAGCAGGGCCGTGGAGGCACTGAAGGTTGCTGGGTCCATTGTTAGACTCTACGTTCGCAGAAGAAGACCCATGCTGGAGACCGTGGTGGAGATCAAACTCGTCAAAGGACCAAAAGGTTCCAACTTGTTATTGTCATGTTGCTATACTAGCTTAATGTCATTTTACAAGTATGTAATCACATGGTTTTGTTCCATAATGTACTGCATTTACACTTATGGCATGAACAGACTACACTGTAAACCCAGATAGGTTGGATAGGTGTTGTAGGTCTAAAAGGCTGTAAGGCTGATCAAGAAAGGCTTACAGATCAAGATGCTGCTGGTTTTCTCAGAACATTGGACATTCCAACCCAGAGCCCAGGCCTCAACATCATTGAACAAGTTTGGGGCAGTGAAAAACAGAAATCGTCCTAATTTTAAACTTAACTAAGACTAGTAATAAACTATTCATTTGCAAGCCCCCTAAAAGAATGGAACATGTAATTAAAGCAAAAGGGGGGGTAGACCAAGTCTGAAACATCAGATAGTGTAAGTAGTTGTTGGGATTAGTACATAGCATTTTCCTCCTGATGCTGAAAAGTTAATAATTTAAAAAAATGCTTCTGGGCTCCCCCTACAGTTGGGATGTTTTTACACCACAGCTGTAAATACAAATTATGTTATGAGCTTGGGCAGCCATAAATGTGCATTTCTGGCAAGAGGTCTTGTGCACCTCCACCAAAGTTACATAGTAAAGTCAAGGTACCGTCAAATGTTTAAAGCTGTATTTCAATATATCAGTTGTCATAGGACGGTGCATTAGTCTGTTTAGACTGGAAAAGGTGGTGGTCTTAGACTTTTGCACAGTGCTGTAAAGATAAATTAAAAATAAAATGACACCAAAAACAATTTTAAACATGCAACTTATATGAGTGAAATAAGCAAGCAGAACCACATATTCCTTCCTCTTTCTTGAATTTCTTGTAACTGTTTTTCTGTCCACAAAAGTGTCCTTGGCAGAAAGACAAAGTTAAACAAAACACCGGATCCTCTGCTCGTGTGTGAGCAGATTGTTATTTGTTTGTTGCTTGTGTATAAGTTGTTGTTATGGTCAGGGTGGTAAACAGGGCGCTTTTCTAAGAAAGGCACAAGCTGCTTTGATGCATTATTTAGATATCAGAGAGGAAGACACATCACACTCTCTCTCTCTCTCTCTCACGCTCTCTCTCTCTTATACACACATACAGATGTGCAGGGGAAGAGCTGCAGGCAACACATACAAATTATCATCAATGCACAGTCCTACGCAAGCACCATCTCTGTAGGCTCTAAAAGCCATGGACACTTAACACATCCCTCTATTTGGAACTCTATACACTGCAGCGGTAGGAAATTTAATGGTGGATTTAAAAGAGTGCGCCTCATTAAAAGTCTTTTAATAAAAGCTGCAGGATGAATAGAGTGAAACTTCAGTGCTCAAGAAGGCCGGAAGGAGCAGAGGTTCCGTTCCAAATTCATCAGTATATTAATATGAAAACGCAGCCTGAGCTTTGAGTACTGCGAAATATTGTGTTTAAAAGAGCAGCTACTGAAATATTAAATAGTCTGATTTTACTCTCTTTCTCTCTCTCCTTCCTCCTCAGGGCTGGGGTTCAGTATTGCAGGTGGTGTGGGGAACCAACACATCCCGGGTGATAACAGCATCTATGTAACTAAAATCATAGATGGAGGAGCGGCGCAGAAGGATGGCAGGTTACAGGTTGGCGACAGACTGCTGATGGTGAGTTTGGAGATCCTCAAAGGTCTCTAGAACTAGACAGAGTTGACTTATCCATTCTCCACCCAGAAACCTAAAATAAATAATGCACCAGATCAGTCCATCACAAACAGTGTGAACATTCTGTCTCTCACACACACACACACACACACACACACACAGTATACATATACTAGATAGGTTACACTATATGTCCGAATATTTGCCGCCCCCCCCTCCTTTAATAACTGCATTCAGCTACTTTACATTGCATCCATTGCTGATGCAGATGTGCAAATGCACACACACAGCTTGTCTAGACCCTGTAGAGAAGTATTGCCAATAAATTAAGAAACGCTGAACCAGATAAACGTGAACCCATTCATTGCCAGCATCTTGTAAACAGTTTAGTAACAGTTGCTATGAACATTTACATTTATGGCATTTAGCAGACGCTCTTATCCAGAGCGACTTACAAAGTGCTTTGCTATTCACCCAAGAAAAGCCTTAGCTAGTTAGAATAGACCAATAATTCAAAGGATACCTCTAAGCTTAGACATTACTAAACAAGAAGAAATGCAGTTGTCAGCAGGGCATGGATAGGTCGGTCAATTGCAGAGTAACACCATTGCAGAGTAACACCATGGTTAGAGTTAATAAATTTGAGTGTTGCTTCTGATAGAGTACTGTGGTTCCTTGAGGTTGCTCCATTTGAGTTCTGGGATTTCATAGGTTAGACAGCATTGACGATAGGCTGATAGGAAAGGATGTAGGGCGGGGCTTTAGTCAATCACAAAGGAGCTATCAACACAATCCAGCTGTAGAAGATATAGTAAGACAGCGAACGGTTTGATTAAATCGATCCCCGCCCTCATAAAGACAAATCAGCAATGAGTATCGATGCCTTTTTCTTTGAGTGGATGTGGGCTTGAGCCTGAAAATGTTGACTCTTTCCTAGAAACCCTCCCAGCATAACATTCACTGTTGTAGATTTGAGAGAACAAAAGCAGATCTAACTGCTCACAGTAGAATCTGATGAAATCTAGTGCAAATCGTGCAGAGCTAAACATTTAGTTACTTTTTGAAACTCAGAAACAGTAAATTAGTAACTGCATTAATGATCCAAACTGCTGTTCAGCACCACTATTTAACGCTGAACCCATGCCAATTCATAACCATGTGCAACTGTCTCATTTAACTATATATGGTTAGGTTATGCTATATATGTAGCACGGTGGTTAACAACACAGCCTTCCTCATGGGGTTAGATTCCCCCAGCCGGGAAAGCACATCAGTCCCTCTGGGTTTATGATTATTTGATTAAACACAGTTTGCCCTCTGTCCACACTGCCATAGTTACAAAGCAGTGTTTTACTACATTATGGGATATCATATTATCATATAAGAAATGTTGTGAATATGTCTCACTCATTTTTCCTCATTGTTGTCTGCTTATACTCACTAGCTCTGCTGGTTTCACTCTAGTTGTGTAGAACGAAACAAACACAGGACACCAAAGGAAGGTCCTTTATGTTTACGTCTTTCGTCTTCCTCAAAGTGCTTCCAAACACCTGAATTAACATTTGATCACTTTGCAAAGTGGCAAATATGAGAAAACAAACCACCTGATCACCATTTGTGTTGCTCAAATAGGAATTTGACCTCCGCCTTTAACCCATCTGTGCAGTGAACACACACATACACTAGTGGGACACATGCCTGGAGCTGTGGGCCGCCCTAGCTGCAGCACCTGGGAGCAATTGGGTGGTAGATGCCTTGCTCAAGGGTTCAGTCATGTCCTGTCGGTTCAGGGGATCAAACCAGCGACAAGGCAGTCACAAGGCACTTCGTCACTTCTCTAACCTTTAAGCCACGGCTGCCCCTGAGTGCGCCATTCACATTACCCAGCTAGTCTAGGCTGATGCCTTTGTTTGCCTTCGGAAAACAATTGTGTGATTGGAGTATATCCATTGTTTGAACTGCTTGTTTACTGTGATCTGTGTGGATTTTGCTGGTGTAGTACATTCATATGCAGTTTACACTTGGGGAGAAAAGTGACTCATTTGACATGTAATGATGCAAATTTCCAGCCAACGTTTGTAGACATGTTTTTATTTGTTGCTCTGTGACTCACTACGTGCTGAAGACTCAACAGTACAGCATTTCACATGAATGTTTAAAGGCTTACTTTTGGGTGCAGTTTTACAGTGGAGTCCATCAAGAGCTTCTGTTATTGCAGCACTGAATACTGTCCTGCTGCTTGCAGTGATTCCTGATTGCTACTTTTAAACTTGCGCAGCAAGGGCTCAGCTAAAATGTGGCTGGAGCTCAGCCATCTCAAATGTAACTGGTTTCCCCCTCACCCAGCAGTAGTTTATGACTCAGGCCCTGCTGCCACAGAGGGTCGTTAAAGTCGTTAAAGCTGAGTTTGATTTAATTAACAGGATCAGTGCTGTGTGTAATCCTGTGTGTGCAGGGCACATTTGGCTGCACTGATTTGCCATTGACTACTGAAGCATGTGGTATAGTGTGTACTCTCTCTCTCTCTCTCTCTCTCTCTCTCTCTCTCTCTCTCTCTCTCTCTCTCTGTTGTTCGCTATCAGGTAAACAACTACACCTTGGAGGAGGTGACCCACGAGGAGGCAGTAGCCATTCTGAAGAACACGGCGGACGTTGTGTATTTGAAGGTGGGGAAGCCCACTAGTGTTTACCTTTCAGATCCCTATGGGCCTCCCGATATTACCCACTGTAAGTAGCTCTTCACACACTATTGCAGTAAATTATTACATCAATAATGATTGTTGTGGTATTTATGAGCAGTTGTGTATGTAAGCTAGGTGACGGGGCTTTTTCTTGTTATACGCAGCAGAGCGTTATTGTTATGCAATATCTTTTTGGGACATTTCTATTGGTATTTTGACATGATGTAAAGAGCAACTGCCAGATTCACATTATGTCATAAAAGTAAAAAATGGTGTAATATAGTTTTTTATACTAGCAGCAGGAAGTATATAGTAGAACACACTTTTGCCATTTAAGTACAGTTAGTATTTTGTATTTTATTAGTATCTATTGGATTTTATTGTATTATTATTATTTATCTTCTTATATGTCACAGTTTTTGCTGTGACACAAAAATCTGGTATCTGTAATGACAAAACCTTCTCTACTTTGAATGGAAGTCACTGTAAAAAAAAATCTACTAGATTCAAATTATGTCAAAAAGTGAAAAATCTTTATATATTTATTTGCGACAGCAAGGATATGGAGTTCAGTGTTGCTTTATTGTGTTTTATTATTTTTATTCATTATACTTTTACCTAATCAAATTATTAGAGTAGTAATGTTTTTTTCATCCTTGTTCATGTTGTTGAAGGCACAAGATGTTCATAAACAAATGTTCTAGTTTGCTAGTTGTGTATAGACACACATTACGTAGACTGAGGTCTGAGTTTCAAACCTGGTGGACCCATCCATATTAATGCCCAAATATTTAGAATAGGATGTGATAAAAGCTCATGCGGAGTGCAATGCTGAGGTGTCCCAATACTTCTGTCAATATGGCGTAGCTTGGCAAAATGACTGTTTATATGCATTATTAGTAATTTTGTTTTTAAGGCCACTTCAGGTGGCCTGGTGTTGTGACTAAACTCACTCTTTACCTGTGGTAAAGTTTCAGCTAATCACAAGCTTTTGTGTCATATTGCTTTCATAAAGTTTGTAATTGTAAAAAAAAGATGGAGCAAATAAGATCTGAGGGAGAGTGATTGTTGTTTTTTACCAACTTTTGAGAGTCTAGTGACATATGGCTGTTTTTCCTCTTTGTATCTCTCCCTCTCCCTCTCTCTCTCTGGGCAGCATTTTCCCCTGCTATGGATAATCATATCTCTTCCGCTGGTAATAACGGGACTCTGGAGTATAAGTCCAGTCTTCCTCCCATCTCCCCCGGCCGCTATTCGCCCCTGCCACGCCACCTGCTAGGGGAGGAGGACATTAACAGGTTGGATGGCTTTTCATTCTTACGGTAATTCCCTCCCTCTCTCCGCCAGACGCCACAGCCCACAGGTAGAATCTGTGTAGACCCCCCCGCCCCCCCAACCCAGTGTGTCATCGTGTGGAAATCCCAAAGGCAGTAAGGCAGAATCATCACAGCTCGTGATGGGATTGCTTTGGGATTTTTTTGAAGCCCCTCCTGTTCCACTCTGTTCCCCTCCCCCGTTAGTCCACCACCTCGTCCCTGGTGTCAGTCTTTTTATTGAAACGTCTGTGCGAGTGTCACTGTGCTGTGTTGTTGGGTTTTTTTTTTGTTGGACTGAATCGCAGGATGTATTCACTGTGCTGCCTTAGGGCTGTGCAACTACACTTTAAAACATATGCAGTTCCACATTCATTATCTAATAAAGTATGTTGGCACAAGTGATTCATCCTAGCTCTGCAGATGCATTCTTTCTGAACAACTGAAGAATGCAGGGTTCTACAAGGTGTTGTTATGTAATGAGCTAAGGTTAGCATGGGGGCAAATCTGTCTACCTAGTTTAAATTAGATACAACTACACGGTCCAGCTGGGTCACTTTGTGGTTTTAACTGGGACATGTCGTGCTGGAACTTTATGTAGCAACTCTAAACAAAGATCGCTGCAGTTTCTCATAAGGTTGAATGGGATTGCTGTGGAAGTTGCTGTAAAAGGACGCTTTTATGGGCAGAGAATGAATAGGTCACATATTCCAAAGGTAAGTAAACTGAAAGCTGGAAAGTTGAAACTGGAAAGTTGATGCAATATACAGTATCATTTACTCAATTATGTGTGAAATTTCTAGTTATAATATTGCACACATTCTAATATATATTTTTAGTAATCTTTTTAAACTTATATATAAAATAAATAAAATAATAAAATATAAAATATATAAATAAAAGAGTGTAAATGGTCCAGTCGTCTGATGATATCAGATTAAACTCTTCTGTGTGCCGTCTCCTTGTGGAGAGCAGATGGCATCCAGGCTTGTTTGTCCGTGTGTGTGTTGAGTTGTTTTGGGGGGCTTATTTTAAGAGGCATATGGTTCCTGCAGGGCAGGAGATATTTCTGACTGGCTGCTCAGCGTAAAAACCTGAGACAAGCTGGCTGGAACAGGCCTGCATGCGGGACGTCTGAAAAGCTCACAGTCACAGAGGGGGTAGAACACACACTCTTACTCCTACAAATTGTTACAAGTAATAGTCATTCTTCTGTGCTACTTGGAAAGCCAGTTAGAAAACTTTGGAAATGTGTTAAAGGTCATCAAAATGATTTCTCACACTGTTTATCACAACAAACCGTACAGTGCTAAAGAGAGTACTGGGTATATATATTTTTTTTAATGTATTATTATTTTTATTGTAGAAAGACCAGTAAATACAGAATATGCATTTTTATTTTTTGGTAAATATGTATGTAAGTTATTATGTACTTACACTCTAATTGTATTCCAAAATGACAATACCTACTAAGGGTTAACGTCTAATCTACTTGCTTGCTTGTGAATACCTGCACACTGTATAGCTGTATACTGTACTGCTGTGGGTCATCTACCTCTTGTTGGCTGTGCAGATGAGTTGGGCAGTAGAGGGCATTTAGGTCAGACTGTGCCTGTTGTTGCATTAACAATAAGAATGCAGAGCCTGTGGGGCTTTCTGTACGGATATTGGATAATACAGCTACAAGAATAGTCTAGTAGATGAGGGCAGTTGTTTACAGCTGATGCAGCCTTGTGGACATGTGGCCTGTGCATAAGGGCAGCTTGCCGGATTCAAGAACTCCAGTGGGCTTTATTGGCTTACAGCCACATCAGACGCTTACCAGCACATTATCTTAATGCAGGCCAATAAAAGGAAGGTGGGAAAACTAGAGAGAGAAAGCACGAGAGAACAAGTAAAGTCACTCAGCATTTTAAAGCCTGTTTCTTAGAGTTAGTCTTGAATTAGTAATGTAGTGAAGTGTTGGAGTGATGGGCGGGACCTCTGTTTGAGCTGCAAGATTGGGATTAGCGGCCCATCCCTAAAGCTTAGCTGACTCCAGGTGCCTCTCCTAGGCTCTACTAATCTGCCAGCTTAGCCCCCATGATCCCCCCTGGTTATCCTGTGAAGAAAGAGCCCTCACATATTTAAAGGGTCTCAATCAGGACTCCCACAAGCTACTGAACACGATAGGAGAGGTCACAGTGTTATGAGTTTAAACTCACTCAAAGTCAGAAGGAGAAGAGTTGATTCTGGCAGATAGACTAAGATGATTAGCATTGCAAAGCTTCATGCAGTTCCGCATTATAAATGTAAACCTATGCCATAGCCCTGCAGATGAATAATGGATCAGCTGGGACAGAAGGCAGAAGACTGTCTGACAGTGTGTGTGTGTGTGTTTGTATATGTATGTGCTAGGGGCTGGTGGCTATGATGCAGTGTGGTGTGATGCAGAGGAAACAGTATAAGTAAGCAGTGTGGTGTGTGTGATGGGGGGGTGGGGATTATAGTAGTCAGGCCAGTAATAAGATATGATACAGGTTAGCCTATCAGAACAGAAAATGTGCATATGTCAGTCTTACGGCACAAAAAACAGCCTGTTCCATTCTAAAAGAGGTCAGAAAATGGTCATGTAAAAATGAATTATGAATTTTTGATGTGTGTAATGTACTTCTAAAAGCGTAATTAAAGAAAAGCATGGCATATGGACCCTCTAAAGTACCCATAGTTCTCCCACACACACATAAATATGCCCCTATGGGTAAGGCACCAAACATGTGTGTCTGTGCTACACACACATAACCCACTGCACACATGTCCCCATCACTGACACACTTTTTAACACATGGGCACCAAAGTCACACACTCACCGCACCCTCTGCACATGAATCATTTAGTTGCTTAAGTGGAGCACAGTCCCCACAACTCAAGACTTGTACACACACCACACACATAGACTGAAACACACAAACACAAAACAGCAGCAGCTCTAGAAAGAGTATATCAGTGATGTCACCAAGTGATGTCGCCCTCACCACTTGGAAGTTCATCACGTCCATGTTAAAGTAAATGTATACATGTCCCCAATAGGTTCTGCCAGCTCCTGCTGGAGTGATCTCCAAGCATTTCCAGACCAAGTGGCAATCGTTGGGCATTCTTGTCAGATGCCCTAACTACCTTTACTGGCTCTTCTTAACGTGAAGGAGCAGCCGCTTTACTCTGAGCTTCCCTCGGATAACAGGCCTCTTCACTGTTTCACAAAGAGTGATTCAAACGACCCAGGGCTGAAGACTCATTTCGGCTGTTTGTATCCGCAATCTTGTTCTTTGGGTCAGTACCCACACTGCTTGGCCAAGTAAGGGTTGGTACATAAATCAACTGACAAATCGTGAACTTTGCTTTATGGCTCAGCTCTCTCTTCCACACTATGTATAGCGGCCGCATACATAACCTACAGTGGATCTCATGATCCCTCTTCCCACCTCCCATCATTCATAGTGTCATCAATCATTCATAGTGTCCACAGGCATCCCACGTATCCCGGTCATGCTCAGCCTGAACACCTAACATGGGACAACCATGTGGACCTACCACCCGCAAGGTCCGGATCGGGGATGCAGTACAATGCCCACTGGGCAAAGGCGGAGGGCAGAAGGGCCCTTGGCGCCATGGACCTTAAACATATTTTATACAGCTTTTTGATACATCCCAAACTATCACAAGAAATTGGTACGAAGTTTAGCTTATTAAGGCAAGAGGACCATCCTCTTGTGGAACCAAGAAAGTAGAAATTAATGTGGAAAGTAATGATGCATGCAGCTGGTGAGCTTATACGTGACATTTTAATATGCCAGGCCTTAGATCTCATTTTCTGTTTGAGCATTTTTAGAGCAGTGCAGAGAGAGTCAGCTGACATTCAGGATTTTTATTTTTGCATCAAACTCAGTGTGATTGCCAGAACGTGGCAGGCTGTAAATCAGTGTGAGAACTGTGCGGCCTGAGCACATGTTTTTTTTCTGCAGCTGACACCAAGGCAGCACCATAACAAACTATGTGTGTATTTAGTTGGGTTATTATTGTGTGATAGGCCACATAAATGAAGGCACCGGAGAAGCTCCATGTTGGGGGACTGAACATGAGTGCAAAATCATGCTCAGTACCAATCCTCAGTATAAATCCCAGCCAGCATTGGGCTGTAGAGCTGTGGAACTACATTCTTTTGAGTGATGGAGCTCCATCCATTTCCCTTGGGATGACTTGAAGTGCTTAAACGCAAGAGGGAGAGCTAAGAACAAAATGAAGAAAGAATGGGGAGGGGAGAAGGCGAAGTAGGACAAAGAGAAGATGGAGATAGAGAGAGAACAAGGATGCTGGAGGAGAGCATGTTAGAAGGTCTGAGTGGTGAGGAGAGAGAGAGAGCGAGTGAGAGAGAGAGAGGATGCTTCCTCAGGCTTTGTCTCCAGTGCAAGAGTCATGAGTGGAGCCATAAAATACAGCTGGGCCTGAAAGAGTGAGACGTAGAATAGTGAAGAATGGAGAGAGAGCAGAAAAACAGACCAGTTTTCACAACGGCTCCTGTGGTAGCATGTCCTGTGCTCACTCTCTCTCTCGCTCTCTCTCTCTCTCCACCCCTCCCTTACTCTATCTCTCTGCCTCCCTACAGTCTGGCTGTAATAAATCCTCTTACCACCTGTTGTACGATTTCTAACCAACTGGAAATAGGCTTAGAATTGTAGAACTCAAGAATGGAGCTAGAACTTGACAGAAGTTTCAAAGACCAGTCTCATTATGTATTATGCAGCATCATTTAAGATCCAGGTTGTAATTTTCTCTGAATTGGCTAACACTCTCTGGAGATTTTTAGAATTATTGTCCTCTTTAAATCATTATAATCATGATCATGACTACATTGGCCACAGTAAAGTGGATCAACATGTGGACAAGGAAAAAGGCATTGGGCACAGTAAAGTGGCATTGGCCACATTGGGCTCAGTAAAATGGCATTGGCCACATCGGGCCACATTGGGCACAGTAAACTTGTGAAACTGAAGCTCTCTGTGTCCTGCAATGTTTTATTTCACTATAATAAAGAAGCACAATGCTATCTGTATTGGTGGATGCACTGAAATATTTTGAAACAGTTGAAAAAGTGCACCAATACTATGACTGGTTAATTTAAAAGGGAATAATGAACCTGTTTCATTGGATTAAATTTACACACATTCAGAATGAATTTCTGAGCTATGAGCAATTACTGATTGGTTTAACAATAATTTAACAATAAAATAAATAATACTGTATTTACATGTTGATTTGTGGTCCTTATTCAAAAGGTAGTTTGTGACACAAACATCACAGTATTAGCAAATAAGAATGCATTGAACAACAGAATTAACAGTCACTTTATTGGATTGATTCTAAAGGGTTTAAAAGAGCCTTGCCTTAAATGCACTCTTTATGGCATTGTTGTGGACTTGGTGAAGTTGTTGACTGTCTGTCTAGTCTGTTAGTTATGTTTGTTGGTGTCCGAAGCCCAGCTGATCCCTCTGAAGGATCTGTTCAGTTGTGTCTGTGGCTGTCAAGCTGTTTGTAATCGTCTCAGCGTTTGCATGCAGTGTCCACTCAGACCTTAAGCACATTTTAGCACTTTCAAACACATCTCAATAAATGCAGAATTGATTTGTGGCTGTGTGTCTGTGCTGACCTGCTGTCTCTCTCTGATCAGAAATCCCTCCTTAGATGATGGGGAGGGCCACAGGTTTGATTCCCAGCACTTCCAGTTGAGGTGAGAGTCAGACATTTGAGACCTTGTGATGCCATACTGGCATCACAACAATATGCAAACAAGCCTCAAATAATGAGGAAACGTGTAACTTGAAGCTGTTTCCTCTTAAATCTGTCACATACTGTTCTGTTAATGTTGTATTTGTTTTTTTGTTTTTTTTTAATCGGCAGTATTTATATTTCCAGTCATATTTTGTTATCACAACATGTAGTGATACATTAATACATTAATAAACATTAACATTCACTGACAGGTAAAGTGAAAAACATGGATTACCTTCATCTACATTGACATCTGTCAAGAGACGGGATCTACATATTAGGCAGCAAATGAACAAGGATCACGTTATGATCACGTTACATCTCCAAAACATCAGGCAGGTCTTGTGGGGCTTTTCTAAAATACATATTGGATAGTACCAGACAAAAGTGGTCCAAGACAGAAACAACCTGTGAACCAGTGACATGGTCATCAACACCTAAGGCTCATTGATCCATGGAGGCCCAGACTCAAACATTCTGGACTTCTGCTGCTAACGTCTTGGTGCAGGATACAACAGGATACTTCCAGAGATCTTGTGGTGCCCATTTCTCGAATAGGCACAAAGAAAACCTACTCAGTATTAGGCAGGTGGTACCAATGTTATAGCTGATCGGTGTAATCAGCATATAAAGTAGGATAATAGACATGTGGATCAGACTGATGAGTCTAGCTACTCTGGGTTTTGCACTTCATGCTTTATTGATTTATAGTATAATATCATAATTGTAACACTACATTGTAGGACATTGTAGACCTGGGCCATGACTTTCCGTGTTTCACACACAGCCCTGGAGTCTAAGAGCACTGTCTCAATCGCACAAAACTCCTCCAGTGCATGGTTTTCTCAGCAGTGGATGATTTTGCACAAAGCACTTGTTTTTTGCTTGTGGACATAGTTCTGTTTAGAGCTGATATCCTTGATAACTCAAAACTGTAGTGGAAGGAAAAGGTGGCTATGTAATGCAGTAATGCTGTAAGATATATAATTCAGAGCAGGAGGAGCGGATTAATGAAAGAAAGAGGGTGTATGGGTGAAGGAGAATGACTTTGAAAGAGAGAGATACAGGGAGCAGTGAGTGCCAGCGAAAGCGCCACTCAGGCAGAATGCCCTTGAAGAGCCACTAGACTTATTTCACATAAATGGTGTTACACTATTGTAAATGGTGAGCTTCTGGAACACCTTTTGTTAGTTTTACTAACAAAAGACAAAAGTAATTTTCCTGATAATCATGTGTTCCCCATCTCTACTTATCATAACAAGACCATTACACAAGTGTTTACACAAGTCAATATAAGTTTCCAAGAGACCATAACATTAACAGCTGAACATCTAAACTGTGGTGGTCTGTAAAACCTTTTCTGCAATTGGGGAATCATGGACATGGATTGTATTGCTCACTTTTGCAGTCTGAAGTGTCTCCAGCAGGGACACTGTCATCTCATCTTTCGTATGCATGTTTTAAATAGTATTAACACCAGCAAAAGCACATGCTGAGCTCACAAAGAGCTCACAGCCCGTTAAACCAATTTTGCTTATTAGATAGTATATAAGCATTTTTTAGCTGCAGTGGAGGATGAAAAGAGATTCTCACATCTCTGAGCTAATATATTAGCTAGAAGTTCTCTGCATGGATCTACCAATCTGTACCATTCTAAAGTGTGAAGTATTGTACTTTAATATTATTGAATACAACTGCAAACACTGGAAACATTACCTACAGATGGAAACATTCACATAACTTGTTAACATAAGACATAACACAGGATACAGGTGAGAGTTGGGTGTATTGCAAGAGAGTAAAAGAAAAGTGAAGCTAAATACACTGTCTGACCAAATGTTTTCAGACACCCCTTGTAACAAATGCATTCAGCTACTTTAAGTTGCAGCTATTTCTGACACAGATGTACGAATGCACACACACACACACAGCTCGTCTAGTTCCTGTAGAGAAGCATTATCAGTAGAATAGGGCTCTCTGAAGCAGATAAACATGAACCTGTGGAGTAGTGGAACTGTGGTGGAATACTTTTGGGGCAGGTGTCCCAATATGTTTATACATATAGTGTATATAGAACAAACACCTGTCAAACATGGCATAAAGTAGAGATGGGTTTAAATGGGACCAGACAAAAGAACTATGAGATAATGTTTCTACTAACACACAAGACTATACTAGAAGCTCCTGAGAATAATGTTGAGGAGGATGGGCTACAGACTAGAACAGGTGAAGGTGCAGGACAGGGAATCAAAAGTGAACCAATTATGAGTTGTTCTGTTTTTTCTAAAGCGAATTCTTCATATTTAGAGACTGAAATGTTGTATTTTTCACCTCAATTCACAGTTTACAGTTCACTGTTTCAGTATATTACAGTATATGTTTTGTGCAGCCCTAATGTTAAATTGCATTTACCTTTGATGTCTTAACCAGATGCCATTGATATATGTAAATCAGTATTCAGTAAGAATCATTAAAGAACATGTCTTAGCAATGGAAAATGCATGCAAAAAATAAATGGCTTCCAGATGTTCCCTGTAGTCTATTTGAGTGTAACTTTTGCCGTACAGGTGTTCCAAGCCATGAAGACTCAACGCATATCAACGAACCTTGGCTGACTAAAGCTTAACTAACAGCACAAGTCCCTTGTTGGTCTTCTAACATTGATACTGCATAACTATTATTTCCTCTCCTCTCACTCTCACTTTCTCTCGTTCCTTCTTTCTTGCCTTCTCGTGCGCTCACTAACACACAGCTGTTCTGCTTTCTGCTCTCTCTCTCTCTCTCTCTTTTCCTCCCTAGGCCTCCAGAGCCCGTTTACAGCACTGTGAATAAACTGTGTGATCGCGCCCCCTCTCCCCGCCACTACTCCCCTGTGGAGTTCGATAAAAGCCCAATGCACTCCATCCCTTTCCCCCACTACCACATAGGTCTGCTCCCTGACTCCGACATCACCAGGTACTGACCACTCGACACTCTGCATGCAAATGAGGGTTACCTGCATGCCCCGTCCACAACCTGCTCAACTGTAATACACCCCCAACCCCTCTGACCCGAAACACCTGCATGTCTCTTGACCCTAGTCCACCTTTGTACTCTGTTGCAGACTTTGCTATAGTGAATTTACCAAATCTGAACTCAGCCTTTAAAAACCAACAGTTGTTATACTTCTGCATTTTGCTATCAGTGTTAACTGTATTTACAAATCGTAAAACATCTACTGTGCTAATTTATGTGAATGTGGTAATCATTTACACGTTTAGAAGCTTTTACCAGGTTTCTTTAATTGAATCATTAATAACAAATTACATCATGTGTTTATTCCTGATGAAAACTGCACTTAAGGGTGATCCTTCTTTAAGGTGTCTGGACTTGTGTGTTGTGAGTACTACTAAGAACTTCTGTGGCTTTGATGGCTTAAAACAGAAAAGGGAAGACACAAAAAAAGAGCCTTCAGATGCTGTTTCAAACTCTTACTATAAAGAATTCCACACTGTAGTCCTTGGCTTGTGCTTTTATGTAGTATTATGGCTTTACACTGAGCAGAAATGAATCTATAACATAACACTCACCACGTTTTGTCGCTGTCATACAGACACCTCACCTGAAAAAGGCATCACATTTTTTTTTTTATACAATTTCAAAAATGAAAAACGGGCTCAGAGTGGTCAAGAGGACTAAGGTTCTGCCACTATGACCTGAGGATCGCTGGTTCTGAGGATCGCTGGTTTGAGGGTTGCGGATCATGCTGCCTGCCATCAGCAGCCAGAACCCAAAAGAGCACAATTTGCTAATTTGGGGTAAATGTCTCTCTCTCCAAACATCACTTCAATGTGATGATGGCTGGCAGGGGCGTTTGCTAGCTGATGCATCAAAGCTGGTTACCCAGGGCTTTCCTCCAAACGCGTTGGTTGTCCAGTGACACTGCATTAGCGGCAGTTCAAAAAGAGGCAGTGGCTGGTCATGCGTGTGTTGGAGGAGGCCTGTCTAAGTCCTCACCCTCACAGTGTCGGGAGAGTAACGTGTAGGGGGAATGTACTAACAAATAGGTTAAACTTGAGAAAAACTAAAACTGTTGTTTATGCAACAGCGGCAGTATGTTTATATGTATTAGTATGTATTTCTTGCTGGCTTCAGTGTAAACAACTGTATTTTTTAAGACATTTTTTGTTATGTTATTTTTTACTTTGTAACCTTAAACATCAGTGTATCCACGAAAGGGCGAAAAGCTGAGTGCCCAAATTTCAGAAACAAACAGAAACATGTCATGTGACAATATAGATCATGTCCTAAATGTCAAATGCCATCTAGAAACCATAAAGAACATAATCTAGCACAATGTGTATGGATCATAAATATACAGATTGGAAAAAAAGCTATCTGCTGAAATACATCATGTTTTGATTCAGTCTACACCCAAACTAGTTCCTTAGTCAAATAAATATAGTATAATGTATCAATGCAATGAATATATTCACTGATGAGAGCCAAAACACCACCTACCTGATCTGCTCTTGGCCCTCCATGTGCCACCATAGGCATGCCGTCTACATGACCTGGACCTGTGAAGGTGTTGTGTAACATCTTGTAAATTACAATGTTGGCACTTCCTTGAAAGTTTCGTAAAACTTTTTGTTCCAGTACATCCCATAGATGCGAGATATGGAGGCCATGTTGTCAAGTTCCTCAAACTATTCTCAAACAATAAGTTCAGGGTGCATTATCCTGTGGAAATGGGTGTACCTGGTCTGCAGTGATAAGGTAATTGATGTCCACATGAATGGTTGGTCCCAGGGTTTCTCAGGAGGACATTGCTCAGAGCATCACAGTCACACCAGACACACCAGTCTGTTTTCTTCCCACAGCGCATCTTGGTACCATCACTTCTCCAGGTAAATGGCTGTCCTGCCATAACAAGACCCATGGCTATTTTCAAGGTTGCTCAGATCTTCACACCTACCCTTTATTTATCCCACGTCCAACACACCAACTACAAGCACTGACTCCACACTTACTATCTAATGTGTCTAAAACTTGAGATGCACCGAGATGAAACATGGTGCCAAAGTTCCTGAACCCGATCTTCTTTCTGACTCCCAATAACCCCTCCAGCCCCGCAGTGTGTTTCAGGATTGGGTTGACTGTATTGTTTATTGACAAATCTCTGAAGGTCACAGCATGGATGCTGGCAGGATGCAGAGTGGGGTGTGCCTGCAGCGCTTAAGTGCTGTCTGAGCATCGTAAACGGCAGCGAATCGATTGGATCTTTTTTATTGCTTCTGTAGCTGTTTTCCTTTTTATTTGTCTGAACAGTTTGACATTTAATTGCCTATAAAGCGGGAGCGGCTCATCCCTCGTACTGCTGATTAAATTAACACAGATATAAAGTTTATAGTTTGGAGATTAATAGAGTTTAATACAAGGTTTTATTTCAGAAATGACGTGCGTGTGAGTGTATGAGTGTCTGTGCCAGAGGCGTAGCTCAGTGTGAGTCTGTGCGTTTTCGCTTGTGCAGATGGCTATGGAACGTTTGGGCTCTATCTAGCTGCTGCACCTAGTGCCGTGCCTCAACGTGGGAGGACTTTGTTTACCGCTTTGTGTAGAATTTTAATGATCAGTGCATGACTTAATGAATTATAAAGCATTCCCTAATTGGCTTCACAGGGAATCAGACTGATTTTTATGTAAGACCGCTAAAGAGACACATCACCTACTGCATTAGTTAAAAGCTTGGCACGTGCTGCTCCATGACAACATAGAGCAACTTTTATGATTTGAGGGTGTTGTGTTTTGGTGCCGTTTGTCAGTGTGTGATGACATAAATGTGGGTGTTTGTTGTTTTAGTGCAATATAATTTATTCACAGCTGGCAGTTCTGTGCAGAGCTCTGAGCTGAACCGAGAAAGAGATAGATAGAGAGAGAGAGAGAGAGAGAGAGAGAGAGAGAGAGAAACAGAAAGAAAGCAATGGATGGAGTCTGGTTCAGCAAACAGACCCTCTGAATGAAAGCTTCTCCAGATTTAATAGCCTTACATAACCCTGCTGAGGCTGTTTATCACCATGCTGCACCTTTGCCTGGTGATACGAGGTCTCATTCTGCATCCAAATTGGCATGTTAATGAGCTAATGCATATTAATAACTTGAGCTCAAAGCCACCAGACCAGAATTACCAGTGATACCCATGATGAGATTATAGACCAAAGCTCAAACTCTCTCTCTCTCTCTCTCTCTCTAATATATATATATATATATATATATATATATATATATATATATATATAAAATAAAAGTATTGGGACATTTATCATTTATCAATAAGAGTGTTAATGAGGTAAGGATATTGGATGATTACCACCCCACCTCATCCCCAACTCTTCAAGAGAACATAGTTACACTGCTTTAGCCCCTGCCTGACTTTAAGCATGGTGCCAGGTTCATGTTTATATCATGTATATATATAGCATCAGCGAACAAGCTCCTCCTTTTTCACTGTGCAAGACCCCACATTGACACCACATTGGCACGGAGCAAGTTTAACTCCTCTTTAGCTTCAGACGCCGCAGCGTTCCCCTTCTTGTTGTGGCTTTATGCAGTGATTAATGGTTTGTTGTAAGCAGTGGAGCGAGAGAGGCATGTTAATTTTGTTTCATTTATGAGGACAGTGCTTAAGAGAGACAGACCATAAATCACCATTCCCCTGGGCTGGATCTTATCACTGCTAATTGATATGCAATGTGTGACTGCTGGAAAAAGGACAAAGTGGCCCAGTTCAGCACACACATTGACAGACTTGATGCACTCGTCTCTGGTAAACACCAACGCAGCACTCCTTAGGTGGATGAGGAGCATGAACTCTTTTGCACTGTTACGTTTCTTGTGTATTTATTGAGGACCGGCTCATTTGAATTTGACTGTAGTGTGAATCATTTTGCAGTAAGAATAGCAGCTGTCACCTGCCATACAAGCTTTACAGAACAGTGGCAATAACATCTTGTTCTTGTTCAACCTAATATAGCAATTTAAGCGCACAGCTTGGTTATACCATTATCAGAATGTCAGATCAGATCTATCCTAACTAATCAAACCATCTGTAGATCCAGGCTCAAGCAGCTGCTTTTGTGCTGTATGTCACCCCATAGCTTATTCCCAAAGCGATCCTTGCTTCCTGTGTGGTACACTATAATGCCATATACAACCCATATATCTCTCTTGATAAAACTAAAGCTATTTCCAGATAGTGCAATGCCAAGAGGTTGTTTATGACCGAAATCTGAAGTACAACAAACCCACCTAATATCAGTACAGTTAACATAGGAACATGATTTCAGCAGAATCTATAAGTTGTATAAGATCAGGAGGCTCTCAGTAAGGAAGCTGGATCATTATTCTGTTGTAAAGGTGGTTCTTTATAAGTTCATTCACCACATTCACTCTTCAGTATCACTAATGACACTGGCAGTAACACAACTCCACAGCATGTGATACATCCACCCCCATGCTTCACATTTGACAAGGTGTTCTTTTGGGTGGGATAGAATATGCAAATTCGCTTGTTGCGTGGCAATGATTACTGGTGTTTTGGTTGTACTGATTGTATTTTGTTTTATTTTCTGCATCTTGGAGAGACGGATGTGTTTTCACTGTTATAACATGGCTCAAATGGCTCTCAGAACAGCTCCTGAAGTGTTTGATCTGGTTTCTTAATTCCTCAGTCCACATCACTTGTTTCCAAAACTCATATGGCTTGTCTAGATGTTTTGTAGCATACTTCAAATATTGAGCTTCTTTTGACTTGTGCATGAAAGTTGTTTTGTGGAGGAAGTATAAAGCCCCCCAGCATTGAGCTATGGAGCAGTGGAACTGTGATCTCTGAAATGATGGTGCTCCATCCAACACCTTTGGGATGACTTGGGGAGTTGGGGATAAGGTGGGGTGGTAATTATCCAATATTCTGACCTCACTAAAACTTCTGATGCAGAATGAAATCAAATCCTCACAGCAGTGCTCCAAAATCTTTTTTTTATATTCTTGATTAGAGAAGACACAATGAATGAGCAGGTGTCCCAATACTTTTGTACATATAGTGTATCTTGTGGTTGGAGCATCTGTAGGTCAGTGTCTATCTACAGGTTTTAAGCTGCGTAATGGTGCTAATGAGCAGCTGAACAGGAGCTCAGGTAAAGAGTGTGGGGTGCATGTGCACGTAGTGTTTCCTAGCTTTCCTCAGCTTTCTGTGCACTGCGTCTCCTTCTCTTCTAAATCCAATTACAGTGTGGGAACTGTGCTATTGTGCAGCATCTGCTCCACTGAACCAGCAAATAATCAATCTCTCTCTTTCTCTCTCTCCCTCCCTCTCCTTCTCTCAGCCAGTGCACTGGGTTCTTCTCTCAAATCTCAAAAGGTTAAAGCCACATTATACCACTGAAAGTAGAGCACGCACTGTTCACACAGGCTTGTCTCGCCCTCTCCTCAAGGAAGGTGTTGTGTGTGTGTGTGTGTGTGTGTGTGTGTGTGTGTGTGAGCTGGAGATAAACGGAGCATGTTTAATGTGAGGAGTATTATCCTTGCAGCTGTATCGGAGATACAGCATAATCTCCATCAAACCCCCTGGCTGTCACTAACAGCAGTGCAGAATTAGTAATCAGTCCTTTGTTGATGGACAGCTGAAATAGTTTATTTCATACATGCTGCCCAGAATAACCTTTAAAGTTTGAGTTATTGTATTTGCACAGCAAGTGAGACAATGAGGTAAATTTACAGTAAATCTACATTCTGAATCGATGGCTTTGAATGTGTGGCCTTGACTTTTTTCAGTATCTTTTGAAAGTTTAGGTAGCACTTAATTTGAAGGCTACCTAACCAGGGACAGAAAGGCTTATTACACACTAAAGTGCATTACTCAGTAACTACACTGACTTCTGTACAAATTGGTGGGGCTGTCATTTCGAGGCTATCTGCCCTTTCCAGAGGTCGATTAAGCCTACTAAGTGGATCTATTCAAGTAATTTTTGCTGGTCAGACGCCCCGCAGAGGCCCTGTCCAGGAAGTGGCAGCATTGACCTGAACTGGGCTTTGGAGATAGACTGGACCACCCAGGGAAAGAGATTAAGCAGGGCCCATGGAGAGCATATTGATATAGTGTCTTTCTCTCTGTCAGCCCCGTGTGGGTTATCTGCACTGGTTAGATTCCGGACATTGTATCTTCTGAGGAGTATTGATGTGTTTTAGTGGTGTTGATATGGTTGTATAGCATGAGTGTATTGATATAAGTGAAGGCCACTAATGGAGATGGCTCATTGCTTTGTCACAGCATGAGTAGACTGATCTTTTGCAGATTATAATGAGAGGATGACTAGCAGAGAAGGTCTGGATTCCACGCTTTTACTGTGCCTTTACTATTCAGCGGGTACTTACCCCCTTATCGCAGCAAGGCCTATTACTCACTAAGGTGTATTACTCAGTAACTACAGGGACTTCTGTATAAACTGGTGGGGGAATTATTTGGGAAATATTAAACCTGTTATTTATTATTATTATGTTATTTATTGTGACATATTAAATTGTCAAAAAGTTAAAAATGGTAAAATAGAGATACAAGGTTTTACATGACAGCAAAGATTGAATTTACTTGCATTTGTCCATCCATCCATTCATCCGCTCATCCTTCTTGTCAATTCAGTTAATTATCCATCCATCTTTCTAATCATCCATCCATCCATCCATCTACTTATCGTCCATCCAGCCATTCAGACATCCATCCCTCCGCCCATCTGTCCATCCAGTCATCCAATCACACAACCATCCATCTTTTCATCCATTCATCCATCCATCCATCCATCCATCCATCTTTTCATCCATTCATCCATCCATTCGTCCATCCGTCAATCCATCCATCCATCCATCCATCCATCCATCCATCCATCCATCCGTCTATCTATCCGTCCATCCATCCATCCGTCCATCCATCCATCACCTATGATGTACCTAACAAACACACACTTCAGAGTATATGTTGCACAGGGTAATAAATGAGTGTAAACACACTGCTCTTATGCAAGTTGGGTGCATTGCCTTGCGTTCTGTAAGCACTGCAGGGTCTCTGAGAAGAGCTTGTTCAAATGAACATATTGTGCTTTTAGAAGTTTTCCATGTTTGATATATTTCAGTTTAGAAAATATACTCATAGGCTATTCTTTAAACTCAGGAAGGTGATAAGTGAAGTCCTGAGTCACGATTTATCACCCGCTCTACAGCTATATAACGTAACAGTGAAGAAAGTGAGCTAGGAGTATTTACACACCGTTTATGTCACTTCCTTTGTGTTTTTGGTGCTGTAGTCTGTCTGTGATGTGGCCTTCCCTCTTCAGTAGTCTTTTAATGGAACATTGAAGCTTCAGCCCACTCAAACACTTGAGTATGCTCACATCTCACTGTCCAGCTCTTTGTGCGTCAGAGTTGTAGCTCTTTGATGATCCTATGAGTCATCCAGCACTTTGCAGACACTTAAACCTACCATTAGGGGGCTTTTTGATGACTAAAGTGAGTAGTATAATCTTGTCAGTACGAATATGTGGGAAAGAAATAGATATCAAAGTCAGGTCTATGGTGAATTATGCTAATTTCCCAGTGTAATAGTTATTTTAGGACTGCTGTTTAGTTTTCCCGTCATAAAACAGTCACTGAATTAGAAGGATCTTAGTGGCAGAACACAACAACCATAGCTAGCCATAGCCATAGGATATTTTGAAATATTTTTGACATTCTGAAATCCCAAATTCACACAGATTAGCAATGAAATATCAAATCTTAATATGAGACAAATTATTAAAAGTTCTAATCAGAAAAGGTCATGTTCTTCAAATGTGTCATGTCTCTTTACTGTGCCTTTCTTTTCTGTGTGCTTTCTAAAGTTGTATTCATTGGCTCGTCTGCTGAGAATTGTTAAGCTGTCCTAGTAAAGGCACAAAGAGCACCATGTTTACTATGTTAACCTGTAAAAAACTCACTGATTTTACCTACTGGTAGGAGTAAATTAAATCCAGCACTTATACTTACTCTTGCGTAAACTGTTGTACATCCATCCACAGTTCAGATAAAAATGTAAACACAAACTGTTGTTGATGTCCTCATGTAATTCTTCTGTTCTTTACTGGATAATTTACCATATGCTGTTTGTTATAATATTTCACAGCTTTGCTGAGATTTTAAGCTAAAAAGACAACATACACCATATCTGCTAATAAATGATGTGCGGACCCTGGAACATCTACTGATTAAAATACTACTGTAGTCAATGCCTATGTAAGAAAAATAAATAAAAAAAAATAGTCTATTGATTCCTCTGTTGTCAACTAGCCAATCCTAATACAACTTTTTCCAGTATAAGCAAACCAAAAAAATATGGGCTGTTCAAAAAAATAAATGCATAGGACACAGAAAATACATAGCAAATAGCTTGGCTCCTCCATTAAAGTTACTAGCCAATCATACTAGCCAATCAACATTTGTTTATCAGCTCCTGTGTTAATGCTCCTAGTCAATCCAAGCTCAGTAAAAATACAATGCACTAATTGACCCCTGAGTTAAATCTATAAGCCAATCTAAGCTCTAGAAAAATAGAGGGTGCTAATTGGCTAGGGCAGGAGAACTTTAATTGCCGCCTCTGTAATGAGCTTCTAGCTAGTCTTGCACAGCAAAAATATGGAAGGCTTGTTTGCATCTTGTGATCACGTGGACTTCTTGGTAAATACAGTAGAGTCAAATTCACAGCTCAGGAATTATCTAAAGGAAATGCATTCGCAGTGTTAGCTATACACATCATTCTGCACATGTTCTGTTGTGTGATATTTCAGTGGTATTTAAATTGTAGTCATTGTCCTGGTGGCGTAAATGGAAGTTGGCGGTAAATAAATAGCTTGAGGGCGAGAGGTGTGTGGGTCTGCATGTATAATGACGTGGGAGCAGTGTAATCTACGCTGCTTTTCAGCAGGCATTAGGGAGCGGCCGAGGCTTTTAGAATTTAAAGCGAGTGCAATCTGTTTTGTTTGTTTTCCCGTTTGGAATTAGGTTTCACAGTGATAAATGTGGGGAAATGAATGTGCAGAGAGAGAGAAAGAGAGAGAGGCTGAAACAGGCACCAGGAGGCAGGTACTAGCTTATTGGAATTCCTGTGGCTGTTGTAGAGGGGAGAGGTGTCTGACTGTATCAGTGTTGGGCTGTAGAAGGTAAGGCAGCTGGCCAGAGGGGGATATTGTACCTCAGCGAGAAAGAGAGAAAGAGGGTTTTGGGGAGAGAGAGAGAGAGAGAGAGAGAGAGAGAGAGAGAGAGAGAGAGATGCAAGTTGTTGTTGTTATCAGTACCACAGTCCAGACCTTTGCTGCATTGTACAAATGAACAAACCTCTAGAAGTTTTGGAGCTCACGTTTTAAGGAATTGAGGAAACTGAGTCTAGCATTCACACAGGTTTACACTGAATTCATGTTTTTTTACTGGTGTAAATGGAGAAGAGTGATGAGCTCTTTTAAACAGGAAAGTTCTTTTGCTATTTATTCTTGAATGTGTGTATAATATCTCAAGAGATCCTGCAGCCTGGGTTAACTGCAGAGCTCTTTAGATGTTAAATGATTGCTTTTTAGCCGTGATATTGGTAGAAATCCAGAAAATGCAGTGGAAGTGGCTATTTTATTAGTTTTATTAGTATTTTTTGTGTAAGATTGTGCTCAGTACTCTCCAGGACTTTTTTACTAGTCCAGGAATATCTTTACCAGTACCTTGCTGCAGGTTCCACCAAAATAAAATCTAACTCACGTCATTCAGTTAATCAAGTACTCCTAAAAGGCAATAATTAGATCAGGTATGGTTGTTTAGGGATGCTGCAGAAGTCTGTAGGTACAGTTGATCTGGACAAGAGTTGGTGACCACAGGTGTCTTATATGCAGCACAGTGGCCAATCTTATGGAGATTGGTTGCCATCTAGTGGTTAATATGGGTATTAATATGGGTATTTTTCATGTACATACAGTGAAATGCAACAGTCTGTGACTGCTAGCACTTCTATTTTCTATTAATTTTCTAACTGTATACCAATTTTGTCAATGAAATTGATATAATCAGAATAATCATTTGTGTGATTGGTAGAATCTTTGAAGTGTTTACATGAATTATAATATGAATTCCTTTGAGACTTTTCTTTCAAACTTTAGTACACCATTATATTTACCAATGCTGGCTTGATGACTTTTGCCTGTGCATTCAGCTAAGTTGCACCCATTGCTGACACAAGTGTGCAAGAGCACACACAGAAACTATTGGCATTGTGCATAAAGCCAGGCATGGGCTAAATGGGTAATCAGATTATCAAAGCAATTCTCCAGAATGTGGTAGAAAGTCTACCCTGGACAGTAAAGACAGATATTCCAACAAAAGCAGGGTATTGTTTTAAATACCTCTGATTTTGGGAGAAACAGTGAATGAGCAGGTGTCCCAATAATTTTGTCCCTGTAGGATATTTTTATTTTCTCTTCTGGACTACTGAGTTTTTATAGTCAGTATTTTACTAGCTACATGCCAAGCATTTGCTGACACCAGCAAACCACAGCTGCTACTAATTTCAGTAGACAGTTCAACATGCTTGTAGGAGAACACTAACCTCTGTTATGTACGTTTCCAGACACCAAAGTTGGCTGCAATCATGCTAGCATCATTCAGATGGCCACAGATGGCTTTGATATCTCTAAAGATGTAACTTCCCATTTAATACTGCGAAAATGAGCTGAATGAACACGCTGGAGGTTGAACGTGCCATGTAAGCCATTAGTATTTGGGGATGTGTACACGATGTGCTGAGAGATTGCACTGATGTGTTTTCCATGAAGAGGCTGTTATGTGAGTTATGTGTTTCTGTGTTGGCTCTCGCTGTGGGCTTAACTGTTACACTGGCCCAGTTAGAGCCTGGAAGCAAGAAGGATGAAAGACGAAGTAGGACAGATAGAGATATGTAAATAAAGGACTTGAGCAAAGGAAGAGATTGAAAGAATGAAGAGAATCACAGGGAGAGTAAGAGAGAGAGAGAGAGAGAGAGAGAGACAGAGAGAGAGAGGAAAGGCCTTTTTTGTCATCATATGTAGGTCAGAATGGAGTGGATTAGTCTGCTGTGCTAAAAAAGACATCTTGAGTATGTGCTCTGTAAACATCTAAGAGCCGCAGCCTCCATGCTCCATCTGAAACTGTCAGAAGTGTCACAGCTGGAGCTACACCTTCTTTTGAATGGCAGAGTCTAGAGAGGCAACTGTATATACTTTATAATTTCCAAATGTTTGTGGACGAAATGTTTCACGAATGCATTCAGTTACTTTAGGTTGCACCTATTGCTGACACAGCACAGACACAGCTTGTACTGTACTGCCAATAGATTAGGACTCTTGGAAGCAGATAAACATGAACCTATTGGCACTATGCCAAATGCCAGGTGTGGACTAGAGGGGTATGAAGCTCCCTAGTATTGAGCTGTGGAACAGTGGAACTGTGTTCTCTGGAATGATGGTGCTCCGTCCAGTATTTTTGTGATGAGATGGGGAGGTGATCATCCAACATACTGATCTCACTAACGGATCCTCAGAGCAATGCTCCAAAATCTAGTAGAAAGCATTCCCTGGACAATAGAGAAAGTAGGATAAACTCTTTTTTTAATGCCCTTAATTTCAGAAGAAACAATGAATGAGCAAGTGTCCCAAAACATTTGCCCATATAATGTATGTGACTTTATCACTTCTGTCCATGTGGATCTGTTTATTGCAGTTAGGCAGTTAGGTGCAATCAGAGTGCTGTTTGAGTTGAAGGCAGTGAATCAGTGAAAAAGCTAACACACACAGACATACACAAAATTTATACTTTATACATGTACAGATACATTGCAGATTTATACTTGTATACTATACCATATTATAGGACACCTATATTATTATTTAATAATAACCTTTATTATTATTTAAATCTTAAATAACTTTTTTTGGTAAGCAGGATAAATGGAGTGTATTAACTTAGACATTACTTATTAACTACAGTAACCGTGTAGCTCCAGTACAAAACAAAAAAATACTTGACTAATAGACTAATGTTTTAGGGGTAAAATGCTAACTGTATTTTGTCTCTCTAATTCACTTACCACCATAAAAGTTTTAGACCCAGTGTGAAAACACTACTGAAAATGACTTCTTCAGCAGTGCTGGTGACCATAGAGTCAGCTGTTTAGAATCCATATACCATCTTCATAGCCACTGCTACTACTGTAGTGTTAATGTTTTCACTGTTTTACCATTTAAAGTTTTGTCTGTTTCACCAAAATATCAAATAGTTTCAGTCTATTGTTGTTGTTTTTTTAGGTTTATATAAATTAGCATTTAGCTAACATTTAGTTACATAACACCAGATCCAACGCTAATCCACCCACCTGATTCAACTAATTACTGACCTTCAAGTCCTTGATTGGCTGAATAGGGTATGTTTGATTTGGGTTGGAGTTCACACATGCAGAAAGGTAACTTTTCCATGAAAAGAGCACTGCACTGAGGTATCGGTTACACTTGTGCTTTATATCCAGCCAGTTTCATTATGCAAAGACCGGGTTCAAATCCTATCATTTACTAAAGGAGTCACTTTGACTGTTAACCGTTAACTGTATCATTCAAAGTAAGAACAAAATGCATTGCATTCTGCAACTTCAAGTTGCACCCATTGCTGACATAAATGTGCAGAATGCACACACAAACAGCTTATCTAGTCCCTGTAGTAAAGTATTGCCAATATAAGATCATCAAAGAGCATCAAACATCCTGACCTCACTGCATGTGTCACTAAATGCAATCAAAACTTCACAGCAAAGCTTCAGAATCTAGTGGAAAGTCTTCCCTGAACAGTAAAAAACAGTTACTCCAATAAAAGGAGGTTGATTTTCTTGAATTCAGAAGAGACAATGAATGAGCAGGTGTCCCAATACTTTTGTCCATATAGTGTATGTTCACTAGGATGGCACTGTTGAAAGTATGAGGTCAGCCTAAACGTACTGTGACCATATAGCAGACTTTGGTTTGTCTGTGAACATGCACTCAAGCAGGTGCCTCCAGGACTGCTAGATCATTCTATGACCCACTGTAGTAAGTGTGTGTGTGTAGTTCTGTGGTGGTGTGTGAGTTTACGTGCCTATGCTTGTATGTGTGTGCGTGCCCCATCTCCGTCTCCAGGAAACCACTCAGAATTGGGACAAATGCTGTGTAAGTGGAGCAGCCCCCTATTGGGCATCAGCCATTGTGCTGGAGCGTACGCTACACCGCGAGTCAGTCTGTCCGGCTGGCCTGAGTGTGTTTGTGTGCTTGAGTGTGTGAGTGCGAGCACGCCTCCCGCGCGCGTGTATGTACACACTGTTGTAGGGCGACGTTTGTGTGTGTGTGTGTGTGTGTGTGTGTCAGGAGAGATGCTGAGCCCCACGGACTCTGAGCTAATGTACTATTGGACCTGTATGTACAGGGAGCCGAGGAAGATCGTGCTGCACAAAGGCTCCACCGGCCTGGGCTTCAACATCGTGGGCGGCGAGGATGGCGAGGGAATCTTTGTGTCCTTCATCCTGGCTGGGGGTCCGGCAGATCTCAGTGGAGAGCTGCGGAGAGGAGATCAGATCTTGTCCGTAAGTCTGTTCCCCAAAACATACACATTCATAATGTACGCCACAGACACACCCAGATTTGCAAAAACATATACATCCAAGCCTGAGGTTGTGACCTGGATGAGGGTTTGATTCAGTGCCTCATGTTCGGTTCTCACTGTTTAGTGTCTAGTATGTTGCTGTTTGTCCTAACCTCATGCACACACACATGCAAGCACATGCTTTTTTGTTAGGTCACGGGGTCATACAGGTTCCATGTTTAGCGTACAGATGGTTGCTGTTGGAACAAAACGGCATTATCGTGTTAAATTTTGCACAGTTTAGGGTTTCTTTGTCATGAAATTTCCATAGAATCTAAAGGTCATTTCCAAATTCCATAAAATACAGAAATAAGGTACAGAAGCTTTAATAGTGGAGCTGAGTTATTTGTATTTTATTTGTAAAAAGCACTGGTTAAAACTCTTAAAAAAACAGTTTAGACTCATTTTACAGAATCTAAAAGGTTATTTTTCTAAATTCCCATTGTTTTTGTCTAGAAAATCGCTAATGAAAACGCTCCCAAAAATGTGCACGTCTTGTAATTTCTCTATATCATTCATATTTTGATGATATTTTTAATTCTGTTCAGTTCCAGAGCAGTACAGTTCCTCTGTTGAACAGCAGAGGGTGCCACCACACCTCATGGATCAATACAAACACGTTCTCCTAAAGATAATTTAGGAAAGTTACTTACTTAAAATCAAAAGTTTCCAGAAGGTCAAAAATAATTAAAATGGCGTCACAAGTAGCATCACATGAATTCTGGAGTAGTTGCACAAATGAAACCACTGTGAGTCAGACCGAATAAGTCTTGGCCAGAGGGCTACTTATCACTGTGTTTCTAATTTCTCTGTCACAAACATAAGAACTCTGCACTGCTAGAAGTAAAACCCTTCAGTCTAAACTCCTACGGCTTAACTCATCATTAGGCCTCATCAGGGCCTTATCATCAGTGCCTCGTGCCTATCTACAGGGAGGAAATCTAATTGTGGAACGCCACAAATCACCCCTAATCAGACACCTTCAGTTCTTGTTTTGTTCATAATCAGACACTCAGAGTCCCCAGTCCACTCCAAATCAGATGGGCTCGATCATTATCCCCACTCACAATCAGTCCCGCTCAGTGTTCTAATGAGAAGCCCTCAGTCTGTTCGGTGCCAGTCAGTAAGGCTTCAGCTCAGTTCAGCTTGAGTGTAGTTCAAGTAAGAAGGAAGAAACAAGGAGAAAGATGCAGATAGAGAGGAATAGTAGAGAAATAAAGAAAGGGAAGTACTGGAAGAGAGAAACAAAGGGAAAAGTGGGCTGCAAGGAAAAACAGAAAGACTGTAGCATAAGACAGAGTTAGGTGAAGTAGACAGGAAGGGACTGTGAAGGAGAAGGGGAGGGAGGAAAGGGAAAGCAGGGTGCAAGGGAAAATGGGTATAGAGAGACTGAAGGAAAAGACAATAAAAGAAAATGAGTTGGGAGGAAACAGGAGGGAAAGTGAGAATTAGGAAGAGCTAGACTGAAGGAAAAGTGGATGAGGAAAGAAAGAAAGGGAGAGACTGGGAAGGAGAACAGGGGGAGCCAGAAACAAGAGTAAGGAATGAGAGAAGAACAAGAGCGAGGAAGAGGAAAAATGGAGAAATAAAGAAATGGAGAGACAAAGAGAAAGAGATCAGGAGACAGACAAAATAAAGGAATAATGAGGCTGACTAAGAGGCTAAAGAAGAAGGAGAGAGCAGAGACATGGAGAAATGAGGAAAGGAGGATGTAGAATGGAGAAAAGTAAGGAAAGCCATAAACAATGGGAAAGAAGTAGGAAAGAAAAGCATTAGACTGGAAGATAAAAAAGAGAGAGGACAAAACATGGGGAAATTGACAGAGACAGACTGAAAGAGAAATAAGGGATGAACCAAAATTGGCAAAATTAAGGAAAAGAAGACTCTAGGGAGGGCAAAAAATTATGGGAAAAGAGCTAAAGAGTGAACGACTGGAAGCAAAGAAGAAAAGAGGATAAATAGAGAAAATAATGCTCTAGGGGCTGAAAGGTAGACAACAGGAAGAGAAAGTAGAAAGAGACGGACAGAGAATGAAAAGTTAGGAAAAGTGGAGAAATGAGGGGAGAAGGAGGCTCTGGAGGGCAGGTAGGTAGAGGAAACAGGTAGGAAAACCATACTGGAAGAGAAGAAAGAAAGAGGAAAAGTAGAGAAATAAGGAAAGGAAAGGGCTGGGAGAGAGAAAGGGAGAGAGAGAGGGAGGAATATCAAGAGAAAAATTATGGCTTGCTGGCCTGATTTAGCTTCTAAGAATAACTCTGGTGTGCCTCCTGAGTTCACACTGTCAAATGAGTCTGAGTACACAGGGCATACTGCATGCACACACACACACACACACATACAGGAAAGACTGCCTGAGCCTGGGCGCACAGTAGGTTATGCCACACGCACTTACTCACACGTGCCTGAGCACATGCATGCTGATGCACACACTTACACACACACAGACACCTTCTGCCAGCCTTCCCCGCAGTGAGTCGAGTTAGTGCTCGGTAGGATCCTATTATGAGCGCTTTATAGCAGTGTGACTCTGCCACATGGTGTATGCCAACAACCCGCTGCAGTGACTTTCCCCAGCCTAGAGCTTCCGGTCTCCAGTCCACAGCCCCCCCATATAGTAGCTGCTGTCATCAGTATTGACAGAGTTGTATTGTTATTGCACTTTAGTTTAGAATTATTTTATTGTAATAAATTGCATAATTATGTGAATAATTACTGTGTAACCTAATCACATTTCAGTGTATTTCATTTAATAATTTAATAATTTATGTGCTTCACTGTCGAAAAACATGCCAGATGATGTAAAAACAGGGCAGAAATGCAGAGGATATTTGGTAACACTTTGATATCTATATAAAACTGTCCTAACCATCTACTAAACTAACAGTGTCTTATTGTTACCATTGTTGCCTTGACAGTTATCTTAACTGTGTTCAAAATCTATGTCTAAGGCATATGTGTGACATGTTAATTGCATGTTTATGGTTAAATAACTGTGTCTGTTTTCCATGCAGGTAAATGGCATTGATCTGCGAGGTGCCACTCACGAGCAGGCCGCAGCTGCGCTTAAGGGGGCAGGACAGACGGTCACCATCATTGCCCAGTACCGACCTGAGGGTGAGTGTCTGACAGCTTCCCTGGCCAATCAAATTGGCCAGAAGTTACAGTGACTCTTAATTCCCTAATCCTCTCAGAGGTCATCCTTAGCCCCAGGCAGGACAGGAGCGCGACTCACTCAGACGTTTTTGGGGCAATCCCGGCCCTGTACACTCTCAGTCAGCACGTGGCCCCTGGACGTTTTTTTTTATTTATTTTTTTATTTATTTTTTTTTAGCTGCCATGTTTGATTAGTCTGTGCTGTGTTTTGGCTGCTGCTCTGGATTTAGAGATACTGACTCATCTGTCTGGATCCTGATGAAGTCAAGGAAAACAGATGCTTCAGTCTTACTGGCCACTTGTTAGCTTACGGTCTGAAAAGACTAGGAATTGATCCAATTCTAAAATGAACAGTCTTACCTCAGGTTTGCATTAAAACACTGATTCATCATGCAGAGAGAGAGTTCACCTGGCATTGTTAGCGGTTTGTGGGAGGTACAAACATTTCGCCCAATGACCTCACTAGTTTCCTTCCCATTGGCAGTGAGTATGGTGGTGAAGTGAGGTGTGAATGTGTGTGTGTGTGTTTGTGTGTGTGTGTGTGTGTGTGTGTGTGTGTGTGTGTGTGTGTGAATGTCTGACTGCGTGTTGAGCATGAGAGAGCAGAGGTGTTCTGATGTCTGCTCTCTTTTTTTACTCGTCAGAGCTTGCCTTGTGCTCTCCGCGCCGGGCCCCGCCTCCAGCCGCAGGTTTGTGCCATGCGATCAGTGCCTGGGTCAAGAGCTACCTGCAGCCCCAGCCCCAGCCCCATGCTCACACATATATACACACACACATACAGCTGAAACCTTCAACAGCCCAACACAACCAGTGTTTCAGAATCCTTTAGTCATTGTGGTCAGCAGAATGATATATCACTGCTCCACCCTTAAAATTGGGGATTTGATAGCTTTATAGACCAAATGCAAACACCCCACTTTGTATAATGATATGTATATATATATATATATATATATATATATATATATATATATATATATATATATATATATATATATATGTATATATGGACAGTGGACAGTACATGCTTATTCGCTTAGCAACAACATTAATACAAAACGTAATGGTTTAACATCACATCCTTTATCCAGTGTTCTGCAAAGCTTCTCCAGCAGCACAGCTATGAAAGAGTTCATAGGATCGATGGAGCATGGATAAGTCAGTGTTCAGGCCCATAGTTATTAAGCATCTCTGTGAATTTCCCCACTGCGGGACTAATAAAGGACTATCTTATCTCAGAGTAAGAACCCTGATCTAACTTCAGCTCATACAGTCTCATGTATGCAGTTTCAGTGCCACTGATCCTAGATCATCGTTCCTACTCTGAGAGGTTTGACAGTTATGGACCCTGGTCATTATGAGTGTTGCAGACGCACCTGGAGTTCTAGAACTCGCCTGAAGGACTCCAGAACTCTGGTTTGTGTTTGGGTCCAGCAGGTTTTCATTGGGGCTTTGGGGTGCAGGCTGGGTCTTCTTGCTCAAAGGCCATTCTGATCATGGGGCTCTCACACAGGGAGTGGGAGGGAGAGAGAGAGAGAGAGTTGTCTCTCTGTCCTTGAACCACATCACTGACCTCTGTGCACTTTTCCCCTCTCCCTCTGCCTGCTTGCACACCTTAACCCAGCCACAGCCCTCCTCTCTGTGCTTACCCTGGCTATTCCACCCACCCCTGACCAGCACACTGCAGCACACACACCCCTAAAACACACACACAGCACACTCTACTCACAGTCAGTTTGTGCAGCACTGCAGGAAATAGAAAGTTACTTCACACACCGCACTATAGAACTAAACTAGAAAAAAAGCATTTGTTATTGAAGTAGGATACCTTTGCAGACGTGTGTAGATCCTTTCTAAGGGTGATTGTTTCTAAGGATTAGGTCGCTGATATAACAAGGTTGAAATGTTAAAAAATGTCCATCTTTATTAATAATTATCTGTAATTGTTCTGACCTATATTAATATTATAATGTTTTTTTATGTATATATATTGTTTGAACTGCAGTGAGCATATGACTGGTTACAACTCTTCAGGCAGCTCATTGGTTGATTTTACATTGCTGTTTGTTTTAACATTTACAGTACTTTATTTATGGGTGCCGTAGAATGGAAAATGTACATACCTTGGCACAGTTGATTAATAAAAGTTCAGGAATTGGAAGTGGCATATCGTGAACCTCAAACACTGTTTTCCAGATCCCGCTTAAGCAAAAAATAGAAGTAAAATGGACCAATTCCAAAATCCAAACCCTGTTTCATGAAACTCAGATTTTTCAGTCTTGTCTCAGTAATATTAATATGTACCTACCAGCATTGATGATGCAGCAACACACATTGACCACTTCCTGAGAATGTGGTGCTTTTGTTACTTTTGTAGTCAGCTTTTGGACCCATTCATTTCCAGAATGTGCATCGGTAGCACTGGTGAGTATGCATTGGAAAAATCCGCACCCGTCTTAATCATAGGGCTATAAATGGATGGTAAAATAGCCCCTGAGCAAGTGAAGTTGCAAATTCAATAAATACTCAATAAATGCATTCTATAACACCTTAAATCACTTAAATGGCCAATAAACCCACCATTTTGCACAGAAGTCCCTGTAGTTACTGGATGATACGCCTTAGTGTAATATGCCTTGGAGTGTTAAGGGGGTAAACATGTTTTATGCAGTCTTTAATTTGAGGGATGCTGGCATTATCCACTGTGCCATCCATTTAAGTAGATTTAAGGGATTGATTCTAAATTAGCAGTTGTAAATAGCCGTAGACCAGTACAGCTATTAAAATGGCAGTAATATACATAAGGGCAGTCATTCATATCATATTCAGAATATAGTGTATATAAGTGTAACAAGTATTAGGTGCAACTCCTAACCTGAAGCAATGAGTATAAATTGCGTTAGTCATTTCAGTCGCTAAAAAAAGAATAATTTTTTTGCACCTTTTTGGAAAGATAGTGTTCAAAGACATTTGTTTGGCTCACATGGACACTGCACTGCTCTCTTCTCCCTCTTCCCACCTCTTGCCCGCTGCCTGCCTATTCAACTCCAACAGTCCCTCCGCCTTACAGTCACACTCACACACCAGGCACAAAAACGCAAGCTGTAGTGCTGTAGTAATACTTTTTGTGCTGCAGTACTTGCAGGTAGGCATTACCTGTCTGTGGGCCGGTGCATGTGTGTTAAGTGCATAGCATATTGCCTGCTGTTATTATGAAGAAGTGTTAACTGCAGTGCTTGAGCCTGCAATCCTGTATATTGGGATTATAATTTTAGATACTCAAACGTGATTTTAGAGCTATGCCATGTCCTGCTAATATTAAATCCTGCTCTCATCTCCTGCCCCCCACCAGTCTCTGTCTGAGGCTCATGTTGTCCTTTGGCAGACAGCAGAGGTCATCTCTAATAGCAGAGGCTAAGCTGAAACTGAAGCTTGCTTGTGCGGCACATTATTCACGATAAGCTTTCTGTTCTGCTGCAGTGCAAACACAGTAGGGGAGTATAACCCAGCCTAGCTAATCTCACAGGAACATCTGATACCGTATCATCATTTGCCTATAAAGAGATCCGCATAGCTTTTCTCTCCACATATAGGGCAGGCACTGCCACACCCTTGGCTACAGTCTGCCCAACAGGAACAGATAGGACAATATTTTACTGCTAATGTGGACCACCATTTCAGTTCCTCACTTTCATAACTACATCATTTATATGTTATCAGAATAGGTCATAGTATTTACTCAGTAATACGCTATTTGTCCAAATGTTTGTGGACATGCCCTCTAATGAATGCGTTTAGCTACTACCCATTGCTGACACAGATGTGCAAATGCGCGCACACATAGCTGGTCTAGTCCTTGTAAAGAAGAATTACCGGGAGAATAGGACTCTCTGCTGCAGATAAACATGAACCTAATGCCCTCTCAGCATTGAGCTATGAAGCAAAGGAACTGTTCTCTGGAATGACAGTGCTAACATCAGTGCTCCAAAATCTAATAGAAAACATTCCCTGGACAGGATTGACAGTTATTATTTTAATTTTAAAATAATAACTGTCATTTTAATACCCTTGATTTTGGGGGAAACAGTGAGTGAACAGGTGTCCAAAAATGTCTGTGCGTAAAGCGTTTCTCTGCAAGTTATGAAATTAAGCTTGTTAGCATTAGGACTCAGCCAGGTGGGCATTTGGTACATGAGACAGGCCCTATTGGAACTACAGATCAGAAGAGCTAGCACATTTATCCTGACCACGGTTGCAAATGACAAAGCCAGAAGTTTACAAAAGATACTTGCTTACTCTGGTGGCCTTGGAAGAACTTTGGTCATTTTGCTGCCTGACTTTCTCAGTCTGGGAGCAGCACAGTGTGCCTAGCCTAAGGCAGTGAGGGTAAAGTGCCTTGCCCAAGGGCACAACCAGAAATGCCAAGTAATTCCAAGTTCTGGTGACAGTTTTCAGTGTGACCTCAGTAACAGCCAGTGAAAATTAGCGTGTTATTGTGCTACTGCATGTGAATGCTGTGCATCTGTTTGGGTGTCAGAAAAGACAGAAACTCGCTAAGAAAAGATGTAGGAGTACTGTTTGTTAAAAACAGCAACAAATAAAAATGAGAAATTTTACAAAATAGAAATGGAAACAGTAACCCCCGTTCGTTTGAGCAAGTAAGCCAGTGGGACTGCTGAGCGGCGCTGTGTGTATGACAGACGAAGAGACATGTTTACCTTGTCAAACTAAGTAAACTGAGAATCAAATGAGGATGGGTGGATGGGTGGATGGATAAGTGGATGCTGACAGTCCAGCTGGTAAAATGTTTCATCTCAATTGGGAATGCATGATGGGTAATAATAGAACCAAAGCTGGTAGTAAACATGTCAACAAAAGCTGAGCGAAGATCTATACAGAGACTAAGACTCATTAAGAGAAAGCCCAAAGAGAGAAAGGCTCTTTGACCTGGAAGAGAGTAGAGAAAGATGAGCACTGATGGGGTGGGAAGATCACAGGAACACAGGAAGGAAGCTACAGCTGATTGAGAGAAGAGAGAGACAGGTGTTGCATTGCTGGGAGTGATAGACAGATGGCATGGTTAGATAACCAACAGTTCTGCCTCAGCACCGTCTGCAGAAAACATATTCACACCTGATTTTATCTGAATGCTCTCAGGCACAACATACTTTGAATCCAGCTGCTGGCTCATGATTCGCTCTATAACTTATCTTTGTTTTGATCTTACTAATATTACACTGGAAATACACACACACACACACACACACACACATATATATCGTTGTCGTCACGCAAACCTTTGTATCTCCAAAACAGCAACTTTACAGGAGAAGGAAAAAAACTACTTAGGTCTGAGCTCCCTTGGTCAAATGATTTTTTTTTACTTTTTCATTCAGGAAACACAGCTTATGTAGCAGAAATACAAAACTTCATTTACGGTAACACTGTCTTTAATAACATAAAAAATCTAAATCATCAGTGTTGCAAAGTCTTGATTAACACAGCATAGATCTGAGACGTCACCAGTTCTAATAAAAAATCTTGTGCTAACACTCATCAAGCATGGGCTTCTCTAAGCAGTTGTCTATAGATCTAAATACTCGCTCAAAATAATCGCTGCCCAAAAAACAGGGGAGGACTATAGGAAAGTAGCCTGCTGCTTCTACAGTGCAGACAGTTATTGAGAAATGTCAGCTCAGTGGAACTGATAAGATCCCAACACCTATATGCCTGCTAAGTACCTACATGAGTCATGAGAGTTAAAAAGGTGGTGCACCGTTCCAGATAATCTTCATGAAAGAGCCATTAAAAGGAAACTTTCTCTGCATGCTCGTTTCAAAACTCAATATTTGAAGTATTTTACATCTAGAGAAGTCAAATGAGTTTTGGAACTATAAATACTTGTGGCCACAATCAGTAAATGTACGCTTGAAGTAAGGGGGGGGGGGTGTATCATGCTTTGGGGTTTTGTCTCTAGCAATATTGCACAGATGGAGAAAAGAAGGATTTAACAAAATACCATCAACATTTGGATGCAAAAGTCAGACAATCTGTGAAAAGGATGCAAATCACACATAAAACCACCATGGACAACCTGAAGAGACACAAATTACAGCTTTGGAATGGCCCTTACAGTCTCCTGGCCTGATGTGATCATGTGATCTGGTTATTAGATGTTTATTTCTTTCTATTAGCCTGTAGAATCTTACCATTTTAAAGCTTTTTAATAAAAAAATATACTGATACTCGCTTTAATTATCATGGTCAGAAACAAAAAAGTGGTATTGGGGCATCTCTAATGCTTTGTTTGATAAAAGTACTCATATCCCGAAAGAGTGAGTAGTTGTTAGAACTGGAGACTATATACGCAAGCTTTAAAAGAGTGTCCTCGAATGCTGCCCTCAGCTGTCGGAAGTTTTTATTTGTGCTTTGAGAATAGCGAGGGGCTTTTGAGCTGGCATTTTCTAATGGAAGAGCTGGGTGAGCTGCAGTGGAGCGAGGTTGTCATTGCTGGCATTTGGGTGTGTGTATGTGTGCGTACTCTCCTGTTGGTATTGGAGTGTGTGAGGCTGCTGGAGGAGACGGCCTGACATCACCAGCGTTCAGACGCTAACTCTGTCTGACAACTATAGCCTCCATAGCAGCACCTGGAGAAATTTTCAAACACGCAAACGCACACACGCACACGCACATGCTCACAGACCCGCACTCATCAAAAACCTGTTACAAAGAGATTCCACTTGTGAGTTTCATAACACAGGTTTTCCAATATTTCCTAATAAAGAGCTGTACAGTGTGATGACTGCAGGGAAGAAGTGATTACTTTCTGACAGCTGCTGTCTACACAGACATGTCATTTCCCTTGCATGCGCCTAGAAGGATTACTCACTCTGATTGGGATATTTACAATGAGAGGAGAGCTGGATATCCATGTGCATGTCTGAGTGTGTCTGTCGTCTGTATAAGGGATGTCGAGGTCATTTAACATGATGCTGAATTTGCAGAACTCTATGATATATATATATTTAATATTTGACATTATTAATACTCTGCTGCCTCTGTTATGCAGTCTTGCGTCTCTGTTATGTTATATGTCAGTCAGGGCCCAGATTACCTGTATCATTACAGAATACTAGCTTATTCTGTATTGTTTGGAAGGAGATGAATAAGTACTGAAGCCGTTTCGCTGCGTCCTTAGGGTGTTATCTGAAATTTAGGGGGCTCTGAAATATATACCTAGTTTTTAAGTGACTGAGAAGCCTGTCTTTGCAATTTTTAAGTATTAAATGTATAATATATTGTGTATCTTTAGTATTAGTACATATAATAACCAGTAAGCTGTTTAAAAAAAGCACTTCACTTTAGATGAGCCTCTAAATATAGACTAACAATATTAAACATATCAAACACTACTACCCCATAGCAAGAAATGCACCCATCAGCCACGATATTAAAACCATTCACAAGTGAAGTGAATATCATTGATTCTCTTATTATTATGGCAACGTGTGGGATCTGTTATGCAGCAAGTGAACAGTCAGTTCTTGAAGGGCATGTGTTGGAAGCAGGAGAAATAAGAATCTGAGCCACTTTGACAAGAGCCAAATTGTGATAGCTAGATGCCTCTGTGATAGCTAAGAGAATCTACGAAAAATCAGGCATGTCTTGTGGGGTGTCCCCAGTATGCAGTGGTTAGTACCTATCAAAAGGGGTCCAAGCAAGGACAACTGGTCAATCAGTGATGGGTCATGGGTACCTAGGTCCAGGTCTCAAAGTGTAAGAGCTGGTTTAAGGATCTACATATTATTATATAAAAATACATAGTCATATATAAATATTATGACCACTTACCTAATAATGGGAATAACCACCCTTAGCTCAGATGACACTAGCAATTTGTCATTCCCCTTTGGGATCAATGGCCCGTGGGGCACCACTGTTATGCCCTTGGGATGCACTCAATGTGCGAGAAGTCTTGCTAGTGTCATCTGAGCCAAGGGGGTTATTACCACTATTAGTTTAAAAAAAAAGTTTACTTTGCATGCCATAGTACCTGTTGAATTGTCAGCATTTCTAAATTCATCATTTAGAAGCAATAGAAGGAGCAGACTGATAGCAATGTGTGATGTGTCACCCAGCATTTAAACCAGGGCCTGTGACTGAGTAGAATCAAGCTCTTTTGCTCTGCAGGCATTATACACTCTCAGAGGACTCATGATCACATGCTTACATAATAAACACACACATACACTTGTTAGAGTAGGTCCTTCACTCGCTTGAAAGTACATAATGATTATGCTGTAGTGTATTTGTGAGTACTGTATGTATGGGAGCTATTGGCTCTCCATGGCTCTTCTGTAGCAATAGCTGTTGTTATTTTCACTCCAGTGCAGCATTAAATACTATCTTTACCACATGTTGTAAAATCTCTGATCATGGACCTTTCGTAATCCAGCTGTCTCTCTCAGGTTGGAGTTCAGAACTAAGCTTAACAGAGCATGTATCTGGGAAAACTCCATCTGGTGTTTGTTATCTTTCTCCCTAAGTGTCAGCAGTTCCAATAGACCGGAGCATTACAAAGATTTGAGAAATCAAACCAGTGACTCATGATCTGTTTTTTTACACCTATGGCAGGAATAATTAGGATAATGGATAATGGATAATGTTTAATGCATGAGAATTTACAGCCTGTTGTTAAGAGGATTCATAGTCTTCTAATGTTATGCAGTATGAATGTGCTGGATCTGTAGTGGATGTAATGTATGTCCTTTATGTGTATGGAAAGAATGTAGCTGGCCTTCCAGAACCACTTCTTAGCAGCATGTGACGGATAAACAGTGTCAAGAAAGAATTTTGTTAAATCTGTTATTTTCTGTAAGACATGAGAGACAGAAGGAGAACAAGAGAAATATAATTATATATCTTCAGCATTACAGTGGCAAAAGCTATGTGAAATGACTACAGAGTTCAGTAATTTTAGTATATGTAGAGAACACCAATTGAAGATTAGTGTTGACAACATGACAAGAACTATGGGAGGGAACGATTCCTGATGTCCAATTCCTAATTACTTTATGATTCACAATGTCAAAGGTGGCAGAAATATTAAGTTGGGTGAAGACCAAAAATATATTTTACCGTCAGGGTTTCATAAGAGCTCCCGTGGGTAGGTTTGTGGATCTCCAATAGATTGTACATCTAGAAACAGAGGGGAATAAGGACAGAAGTACAGGTAGAGAATAGTCTGTATCCAGTATGTGGGTTAGAAAAGCATGTTTTAATTTGGAAGAAACATGATTTTTGCTGCAGTAATGGAAGAAAAGAATGAGGTAAGCAGCACTTGATACTTTTCCAGGTCGGTTGGCGAGTCAAATTTTGTTCATTTTCTCTCAGCTAGTAATAATGTTCTGCTGAATCGGAGAGCATCTGACAGCCAGGAAGTGGAATATGAAGGTGGTGACAGTTTTTAGACAGGAAGGCAGAATCCATCTACAGATGCTGAGGGAGCTGAGCTGAGGGTGGCAGCAGCAGAATTGGCTAGCAGTTCTGAAAGTAAGAGAACTGAGAAGGTGGAAAGGTGGAAGGTTCTTACTGCAAGCTATAGCAGAGGGTGAAACAGCATATGAAGTACAAGGGGGATGGGGGAAAGATATTAAGAAATTATCATATTTGGTTTCAAATTACTGTAAGAAAATGACAGTATCAAAAAAAAAGCATCTGAGGTGGTTGGTAAAGAGATGAGATGGTAAAGAGTCTCTTTTCAGTGTCAAGTCAGAATCTCCCAACAGGATGATAACACGGCAATAATAGGGAATAGGTTTTAGAGACAGTGACTACATAAAATCAGATGAAGAGATCTGATGTTTCGAAGATAAAGAGTTTAGCAGTGAACCGGTTCTCCTGCCTGATCCTGATGGCCTGATGAAGGGTCTTGAGGTTTGGAAGAAAGAGCAGGCTGGAAGACTGGTGATCTTTGGGATTATCCAAGTTTCTGTTAGGGTTACTAAGTGGACAGTTTCACCATCTGACAAATAAGCGCTGGTTCTTGACGACTGAATTCCTGATCCAAGTCAGCAGTTAGCCACCAGGTTTAGTAGTTGTGCCACAGTAGGGAAACTAGGCTGGGCATTCACCTTCCGGACCAAGTATGAACACCATACTTTCTGTTTTTTTTGTGACCTTTGTGTTGTCTTTTCTTATGTAATTTTTCCTCCCAGTCTGGTACTAGCAATTAAAGATTAACAATCGTAGCTTCCTATAGCACTAGCAATACTCCTGACACTAGGAGGGTAAGGACATAAGATCTCCTCCATTACATGCAAAGCCAGCACAGTGCCTCTTTTAGTATTGTCTGCGATTCAGCAGTGCCGGGCAGACAACACACTCAGACCCTCAAAAGCCTCGGGTCCCCGGCTCCGCCACACCAGCCACATGTGTAGTGCGAGATGTGCTCAGAATTTTGACTCTTCATATAAGAGGAGTATACAGAATAAGACTGCACAATGGTTGATATTTAATGGGCGATTTTCTCTTAACTAAGGAAAACTAAAAATTACCATTTGCTACTTTTATCACTTCAAAGGCTTGCTGACGTTCTCAGACTCGTAAGATGAGCGATGTGTAAGATGAGAAAAACTGTGTGGCGTTTGTTTATAGGGAAATAAATAATTCAATTTAATTTAAAAAATTCACTTTACTGATAGCGTCGCTGTTTACTCTGTTTTGGGCATTTTCTTTATTTGGAGGCGAGCCAAGCAATCACGGGCAGATTAAAAGAGAGCAGATGACACCCAGAATAAAATCCACTGCGCCTTTTGATCAGGGAGAGTTCACAAGGAACGAGAAAGACACGTGCATGGCTTTAATGTGCTTGGGTTGTAGAGAGGCACTCTAGTGTTACAGCCTGTAGTAGAGCTCTGTGTTGGGAGAGAGGGAGAGCAAGAGGGAGGAGAGGAGAGAGAGAGAGAGAGAGAGAGAGAGAGAGAGAGAGAGAGAGAGAGAGAGAATCACAGCGTGGCAGACTCTGCATATGTGTGTGTGTGTGTGTGTGTGGCTGTGTGTATATGTGTGCTCGTATGGGGAGCGGCCAATCCCTCACACACTGCAGACACTGAGCATCTCGCTAAACTGAGACACTCGTGTCCTACTCTTCCTCGCTCTTTCACTATTCCCTCTTATTCATTCACTCTCTCTCTCTCTCTCTCTCTCTCGCTCTTTTCACTCACTCCCTCTCTACCTCGATCACTCATTCACTCCACGCTGCAGCTTACACCTCGCTGGTCCAGCCTTTGTTCTTTGTTGCACTCTTCATCTCACGAGCACGAGGGAGAGAGTGTGTGTGTTTGTGTGCCCCGGAGATTTACCGAAGTGTGTGTTTAAGAGGCTAGGAGTACCTTTAGGATCCCAGCTGTGTGTGGGGGGGGTGGATCTGGACTCACAGAGGTAGGTGTGTACTGCACTGTACTGATTTCCGTCCTCATATGAAAGCGTGTGGGTGTGTTTGTGTGTGGAGGGAGGTAGCTGTTCTGTATATCTGCAGTGTGCTACAGTTAAGCATCTTGTCCTCCTGCACTGATTTTGGGTTTGGTTGAGATTAGGTCACCAAGGATGCAGGATCTATTTTTAGAAGGATTCATACGACTAAAACCCTGAACGGCGCCTTATTTTGGTGTAGCCTGGATTAAAGATTAAATGTGGTTTGTTTCATGATTAATAAAGACCAGTGAAAACAAGCAGAAGAACATGGACCAGTTTTTAGCTGTCGTAGCAAAACCTCTATGTGGACAAAACTATTGAGACACCAGCTCATTTAAGGGTATTAAAAAGAATGTGTCCTGCTTTTGTTGGAGTAAATGTCTCTGCTGTCCAGGGAAGACTTTCTAACTTTATAGGAGTGAGAAATGGTATTTAGCTCTAATGAAAGTTAATGTAAAGGCAAACGACAATACAAACAGTTGTATTAGAGTCTCTGTCTTGTTCTTTCTTACAGTTTCTCCCTCTCTCTCTATCTGCTGGAGATGTGGACCATGGACTGTTTATTTACTTGTTTTTGGGAGGTTTTTTTTCTGCAGGCTGCACTGCTGGACGATGAACCACTGAGCAAAATTTAGCTGTATGTAAAAACCACAAGAACCACATTTGGTTCCATAAAGAACCATGTTTGTAATAGAGATGTGTGAATGAGAGGAACCTTTAAATTGGTAAAGAACTTTTACAACAAGTGAAGGTTCTTTAGATCTTAAAAAAACAAACAGATCAGATCCGAATATTGCAGTGCGTGTGCAAATGTGGCAGGGCATGTGTGCATATCATTGTACATAAAAGATGAAAAGTACTCCATGCAGACTTTTGTTTTTGCTCATGCGTGTGGTTTTGGTCGTTTGGTCAGCGGAGGTTAGCAGACCCACCGCGTTGCTGAAGGGCGAGTGAGGCTTGCCGTGTCATTGTGAGTCAGTCTTCTCTAAACAATCGATACAAGGCTTTTGCATGACAGTGACTGTGTATTTGCTGAATTTTACATATTACGGAAACAATAAATAAAACATACAGTGTGGGAAACAATAAATGGTTATAGTGAATTTAAAATGTTAAACATTAAACATATTCTATAGATATTATTCACTATATTTATACATATTTAATAGATTTTCAATAGAAGTTATACTCCAAAAAGGCTTTTTTTTGTGGTAAATTCTTTCTCTAAAGCTCAAGGAGCTGAAGAAGCTGTGTGCACTGTCACCTACTTAAACTGTGCTTTCATCTGAAGCCTCTATCCTGTCTCCATCATGCTTCATTCTTTTAATGCATGATTAATATGTATTACTTTCTCCTAAGTGTTATTATGTGTGTGTGTGTAAGTATATGTATATGTATAGATATATATGAATCAATTTTTGCACTTTCTAAGTCTAAATCTGACTGACATTCATAGTTAGGTACACTGAACATACAGATGTATGTAGATACCCTTTCTAATAAATGCATTCATCTTTTTTAAGTTGTACCCATTGCTGACATAGACGTGCAATATCACACATACAGATTGACTAGTCCCTGTAGTCAAGAACAGATAAACATGATCTTTTTGGCACCATGGCTTGTACCAGGCAGGGCCTAGAGGGGTATAAAGCTCCCCATCATTGGGCTGGTGAGTAGTGCTACTGTATTCTCTGGAATGATGTTTAATGCTCCCTCCAATACTTATTGGATAAGTTAGGGAGTTGGAGATGAGGTGGGGTGGTGATGATCCAACATCCTGACATCATTAGTGCTCTTGTCACTGAATGCAATCAAATCCTCAACAGCATTGTTGTAGAAAGCTTTCCCTGGACAGTAGAGACAATTATTTTTTTTAACACCCTTGATTTTGGAAGAAATTATGAATAAGCAGGTGTCTCTAAACTTTTGTCCATATAGTGTATATGTATATCTCCAAAATGGCAACAAGAGATGGAAAATGCCATTGTAAGTTATTGTAAAACAATTTTGGGGTATTTCAGTAAACAGTAAACAATCGATACAAGGCTTTTGCACGACAGTGACTGTGTATTTGCTGAATTTTAAATATTAGGGAAACAATAAATAAAACATACAGTGTGGGAAACAATAAATGGTTATAGTGAATTTAAAATGTTAAATATTAAACATATTCTATAGATATTATTCACTATATTTATACATATTTAATAGATATTCTTTTTGGTTGCAGTAACAGCTTCTGCTCTTCTGAGAAGGCGTTACATTAGATGTGTACATTAGGAGTATTAGTGAGGTCAGGTATTGATGTTGGATGATTAGTTCACCCCATCCAAGATATGTTCACTGCTGCTTTATCTTTTCCACTGCTTCACAGCTTGATGACTCCAGCTGAAGCTTGACTTCATGCACATCACATGATCTTTGGCTTGTATATACCAACAGCTTAGACTTTTGGCATATAAATATTCTTGGGCCCTGTGGTGTGAGGGTTGTTGTTTGCCCTGAGCAAAGTCTTTCTGCTCACCCGGGGCTGTACTTGGCTGCTGAGCTGGATGGATCTGACCTTCAGTGTGGTTTCTGCTGCAGGCTTGTCCTTGCTGTTAACTGTCATTGCACTCTGAAGGTCAACAGTCAAGTCTGCATACCCTCTTCAGTTGCACTCGGCTGAGCTCTCAAACTACAGCTCTTCAAGAGGAAGCTAGTGCTAATTATGTCAATGATAATACTCTGAACAGACACACTAGTGTTCAAAGGTTGAGAATCACTCTTTCAAAATGATTCAAAACCCAGTTTTAGTGCAGAGATATGTATATGGTGAAGGTCAGGTTAGACACTATATATATATATATATATATATATATATATATATATATATATATATATATATATATATAAATACCTTATAGTGCATTCATCTACTTTGTAGTTGCATCTGTGAAGCTATGCACATGCAGACACAGCTCATCTAGTCCCTGTAGAGAAGTAGAATAGAATAGAATAGAATAGAATAGAATAGGACTCTCTGGAGCAAACTATTTTTTAATGTTCTTGACTTCAGATGAAACTATGAATGAGCAGGTGTCCCAATACTTTAGTCCATATAGTGTAACAATTATTACTTTTGACAAGTGATCCCAAACTTTTGAATGGTAGTGCATGTTACAAAAGTTACTCAGGTAGTGAACTCCTGCACAGAGCCTTATTCTCTCTTTCTCAATGTCTCTCTCTCCCACTCTTTTTCTTTGAGCGTCTGTCTCCCTTTCCCTCTCTCACTTTCTCTTGATTTCTTTGAATGTCTGTCTCGCTCTTACTCTCTCTGCCTTTCAGGGACTCTCTCTTTCTTTTTCTCTCTGTCAGTGTCTCTCACCCCTTTTTCTCTGAATGGTTTACTTGCTCTCTCTCTTTCTCTGTCAGCCTCTCTCACCCCCTTTTTCTCTGAATGGTTTGCTTTCTCTCTCTCTCTCTCTTTCTCTCTCTGTCAGTCTCTCTCACCCCCTTTTTCTCTGAATGGTTTGCTTGCTCTCTCACTCTCTTTTCCTTAATGTCTGTCTCTTTTTCTTCTTCTCTCTCTCTGTCCTTCCTTTTGTCTGACAGTCTCTCACTCTCTTTTCCTCTCCCTCCTTTCCTATCTCTCTCTCTCTCTCTCTCTCTCTCTCTCTCTCTCTCTCTCTCTCTCTCTCTCTCTCTGTGTGTATTGGTATGGTAGCCTGACCTTGTGGCTGAGGGAGTAGTACTGTACTGATCTCTGAGCTCAGATTCAGCAGGACTGTGTGTATTGATGTCCTGTATTGATTCTCGCGGGCGCCAGATTTTCGCAATACTGCACCTTAAAGGACACACAGCAGGAAGAGCCAATAACATCTGTGTCAAACAGCGTCTGTAGCGTAGTGTGCACACTGCACTGCTTGGGGTGATGAATAAGTTACTGTATTTAAGCCAGTGTACTAAACAAGAGTAACAATAGTCTTTTTGTTGTTGTCTGTTTGTGTTTACAGAGTACGGGCGCTTCGAGGCCAAAATTCATGACCTGAGAGAGCAGATGATGAACCACAGCATGAGCTCTGGATCCGGATCCCTCAGAACCAATCAGAAACGCTCCCTTTATGTGAGGTATGTGCGTGTACACACACACACACACACCTTCCCAGGATGTGTGGTCTTACATATGTTTACCCTCAGTAACCTAAAAGATATATTTCACATAACATATTTCTCTGATTATTGTCTTCATAGCCCAGACATGTGTTGTTTGGGCTGTGTGGTTTGAAAAAAAGCACTTATTGTATTTCTGTTACATTAATCAATACTGAACTGTTTAATTACATCAGTGTGACGAAGTGATATAAGGGAATTTGTAGTGAGAACTACCACTTGATATTTACATTTGGATCAGATGCTAGACAACCAGGGTTCCAGGGTTCTTGAAAATGTGGAAAACCTGGAAATTTAGAGACTATATTTTGAGTCACGGGAGCTTCTGGAAAATGTGAAATTTGCTAAAAACATTGGAATAAAGTGTCCTGGAAAAATTAAGCCTTTGAGCCACTGAGATTGCACTGAGATTTTAACTACTGATGTCATATTGATTGAGGTTTGTAATGCTGCACTGATACTGAATCATTTATTATAGATACCACCTCTTTTATACTAGATATGGAAACATTCATAAGAGATACTAAATAATTAATAGAAAATACTGAATAACAGGTCTCAAATTCACAGCCTAGAGTTCAAAGGGATTAACTCCCTGACAAGTCCACACAGTTCACTAGCTACAGAACCTTAGCAAGCTATGGTAGCACCACCAGATTATATGTTATTTATAAATAATGTAACTTATTTATTCAGCAGTGAACCAGCAGGAGTCAGTAGCTTACATTAAATGGCCTTCATTGACACACTGTGGTGGATTCTTCACTAATTACACATATACACTATGTGTCCAAATGTTTGTGGTCACCCTTTCTAATGAATGCATTCAGTTACTTTAAGTTACAGTTACATTCTTGCCGCTCAATGCAATCAGATCCTCACAGCAATGCTCCAAAATCTAGTAGAGGGTATTTTTAGTACCCTTGATTTCAGGAAAAAAAATAATTGAGCAGGTGTCCTAATACTTTTGTCCATGTAGTGTATCTATAAACACTACATTACTGTATTTATGAGACAGTCTTAGTCTTAGCCATAGATATTTTCAGTGGTAGGTAAGAGTGATGTGAGGAGAGCATGAGTAATGTGGCTGCTGCAAGAAACGGATCATGTGACTGAAACACACAAATACATGCCTCAGTCTATCCTTTGATAATGCAGACATTTGAATCTATATACTAACATACAAAATATTGCATAAAAACACTCACCGCTTGTGTCGACGAACACAGAAGAGCCTGTGATTTGTGTCTCTGCATCTATACAGAAGTAGGTGGAGAATTGCTTATTCTAATTCAGTCATGTGATATGGATGCAGATGGAATGTTTACTGCACCAGAAAATATAGCAAAAACTGCACTGGCTAGAAGAATAGGGCTCAGCCAAAGTGATGCATAGCTCTGTCAGTGCTCTCACACTCATGCAAGCACACGCATGCTTATATCTCTCCTCTTCAGCTACTTTTTCACTGTGCTGCTGCTGTATAGCTGAAAGATAAATGGACTGTAGCTCGGTAGCCTGCTGATGTATAGGTGGTGGAAGAGAGAAGGAGAGGGGCTTGGAAACAAGAAGAAAGAGAGAGCTGAGCTTGGTAAAAGCAAGTCCCACAGGATCTCATTTACTTACTGAACAGCAACGACCTGGTGTCTCTAACACGCTGATAGCTGAACAGGACTATAGATCACCTTACAGCCGCATACAAGGCATTTAGAGTCCCTCTGCAGCCGCATTCAGGATCCGAGGGTCTGAGTTATATCACAGATCTTTCTCCTCCTTTTAGCCCTAAAAGGCCTGAATCCTGCATTTGTCTTGAGCTTTATTTTTGCCCTGGGGACCACTTCTGACCAAAACAGTTGTAATCTGTTTTTACGTGAACATTTTTTAACCTCTTTTTATTATTTAGTCTGTTTTTCTTTCTTTTGTTTTTCTTTCTTTTGTTTTCTTTGTTTGTCTTTGTGTCTTTAAGAGTGATATATGTAAATGACCTACACTCTGACTCACTCCCCTGTGTTGTGCTGCATTAAAAAAGCAGTCCAGGTTTAGACACTCTTTATTTTCAGTGTGAACGGGTGAATAGGAAGATATACTGTATGTAGATGTGTTGGTTTCTATGAAATCACACAGTTTGAATAATTGGACCATATGATATGTAGCATTGCTTATATAGTGTTTGTCAGAACAAAACCTCATATATTATATGTCCAAAAGTACTGCTCATTCATACTTTTTCAGAAATCTAGTGTATTTAAAAAGTTTATCCTGCTTTTGTTTCTGTCTCTACTGTTCATGGAAGGCTTTCTACTAGATTTTGAAGCATTGCTATGAGAATTTGATTTCATCCAAGGACAGGAGTGAGGTCAGGATATTGGATGGTCACCACCCCACCTCATCCCCAACTCCGCAACTCATTCCAAAAGTTTTGAATGGAGCACCATCCATCATTCTAGAGAACACAATTCCACTCATCCACTGGGGGGCTTTTATACCTCTCTAGCCCGTGCCTTACATTAGGTCCTATTCTATTGGCAGTACTTCTGTACAGGGACTTGACAAGCTGTGTGTGTGTGCATTTAAATGAACTATATACATAAATGTTTTTAAAATGAGTTACTGTTCTTTATTATAATGGCAATGATAATAAGAAAACATATTATAACGATTATTATTAGCATATTGTAATTCAGGTAATTAATAATCAAGGAGGGTGTTTTTTGGAGGTCTTTATATAACCAGCATTTGTTCAGTAAACTAGATCCTTCCCACATATAGTCACTAGCATAACAAAGCCTAGTAGAAACTTTAGCAGTATATAATACAGTTTATATAAACTAAAACTAAACTATTCTAAATGCTTATGTCTAAGCTCTCTCTTAGTTGAAATGTTCTCTTTTGGAACATTTGTCCATCAGGTGTTCAAATATTTATTTTTAACAGTGCCATTTTTAACAGTTGATACAAAGCTGTGATAGCCAGGAAAGGCCTACAGAAATACCTATTATCTCACTCTGTGGTTGTTGTGCTAAGGATGTGTAGGGTATTGTGTGGTCTCTGTGGTCTTCACAAATGCACACACACACACACACACAAATGCACATTCTGTTCTCACTTGGAAGCTCAAGAGTCCATGAATATAAAACGCCTCAAATAGTTCTCTCAATCATTTTGTGGCTCACTGAGAGATTTGAAATGGAAATTCAATGTATTCTTGATATTATTTTCTCCAGCTATGTCTCTTACACACACTCTCACACACACATACCAAAATGCATACAGACACAATGAGAGGTTTCAGTTTAAAACTCAGTTCTCCCAGGAAATGTTTCTGATTTGGAGAGACACTGATTTGTACTGATTTGTGCATGTGTGTGTGTGCGTATGTGTAAGCTAACATGCTTCACTGCTAATGCACTCTGTTTATCATTTCAAAACATTCCTAATAGCTGCTTTTGCCTCAGCGTTTTTCCCCATTACCATGGCAACAGCAGTAAAACGCCACCCTGCCTGCTGCTGTGAGATAGATTGAGAGGGCTGCATTGGAGGCTGTGTGTAATGCTGCAGCTAAACTAGTGTTACAGCTGCTGTCAGCAGTGACAGATCTGCCACAGTCTGCTCTGAACTAGGAGAGCAGCAGGCTACGTGTGCAGGTGTGTCCAGTGTGTATGTACTACTGTATATAGTCATGGGCAATTCAGGAAATGTGTTCTGTTGAGTAATATATACACAGCTAATGGTTTAGACATGACACTGAAATGTACACTGTGCTTTACACACCAATTTAAAGTAACACTATGTATCATATTCAGCCTAAAATAACAGCTTCAAAATCTTTGTGACCTTTCACTGACCTGTGATAGGGAGAACAGCGTCTCTATCATTGCCACTCCAGGCTCAGCACTGTGTAACTTTGGAGGAGCAACTGTTTGTGAGGACTGCATAACACAGTGTAACCCAAGTCATATTTGTGTACTATATACTATATACTGTAAATCCTATAATACAGTATTACTCTACCTCTCATCTTGTTCAGAAATCCATGTGTAAAGTGTGTCTTTTAGTGGTGGCTCAAGACATGAATTACACTTCCCAACTGTAGGAGGAGCCCAGAAGCGAGAACCAATTCTAATATAATGCTGGTTTCATTCAGGAAGAACTAGGCTTCCTTTTTAATTACTTAGCAAATAAAAGATATACAAACAGTAGTCAAAACTTAGCTAAAGCTTATCCAGCTATAGCTTTTCACAGCATGTTATGGTCACTGGATTAAGTGTCAGTTTTAGCGAATTATCTTTCTCACAGAGGAATCAGGATGTACGGTGCGCAGGGAATTGCATACGGGTACTTCATGGATCTGATATTTGTGCATAGGTAGTGAAACCAAATGCCATTCCCACCCTCCAGTGATCACTGCCATCTCAAACGCTGCCACCTTAGTGATGATCTGAGGTGGATGATTGAGGTCTGTCCTGAGGAGCTATAGCAAGCAAAAATAAATGAAGTCTTCTCTTAATGTAGAGAAATTCCTCTGGCCAGGCTTAGTGGTAGAATACTCTTTATTCTTCAGGAAGAGTTGTTTGTTTGTCCATACCATACCACTTAGTTTCCCACAGATCTGTTTCTGTAATAGCAAAGCTTGCTCTTTGTTGTGTTTTGAAATCTCCTGCTTCTACATGTTACACAAAAAACAACAATCAGTGTTTGGAGTTCTGCGTTTAAGTCAAATAGCCCCTTCCTGGTTGACAAAGCCTAGTAGGAAAGGACGCTTTTAGCAATAACATGTTTTTTGTTTCTGTGTAATATTTTACTCAAATCTTCAATATGCCGATGACATAATACTCATAGTGCAAAATCAGGAGTATCTAAAAGCCCACATAAGGATGAAAAGCAGAGTGAATAGATGGGACTTCAGCTGAATATAAAAAACATCCAAATGTCATGGCACTGATTGATGGTGAAGATATGGAATTAATGGGCAGCTTTTGCCTGCTTGGGCAGTTTACAGCTAGTATTAACAGCAGAATTCAGAAAAAGGAAGAAGATCAAAAACTTCCACAAACAAATAAATAATAAAACTGAAACTATCTTATTTTGGATGTTAAAGATATTTGGAACAGTTGGAAATTAATGAGGAAGAGGATGGCCAGCAAAGATGGATAAAGGTATTGGTATAAATTTAGATGCAAGATCTATACAGAAGATGGATATTCTGGAAATACACTGCTCAGATTACCTGGAGTCAGAACTGACTTGCTAATTAATAATAAATTGACAAGTCAAATTGGTTATATGTTCATCAATTACTTATGCTCACTTGTCATTTTTGCAGTTATCTGGATGAATGTAATAAAGATTCATTGTCTTTTGAGGCTGTTATGTTGCTACTAAATAGGGAAAAAGAGCAAAGACTTAAAAAACTACCAACTAACCAATTACACATAATTAAATATGATTAAATACTGAATTGCTGGAATGTTGGTTACATATTCATATATTCAGATATTTTCTGCGGTAGTTATTGAAAACAGAGTGCAGAAAGGTTAACATGTGCATGTTATTGTTGTCTGAAACCATCACAGTCAGCTACAGCTTAGTTTTCCAATGACTGTTATAACCACTAAGTTCTGCTGAGGGACCAAGTTACATTACAGCTACGAGACGCAAGTCACCTTTTTAATGCCTCATAAGTTTGTATCATGGAATACTGACATCATACAGCTGGTCACTAAGCATACAAAATATGCTATATGTCCAAATGTTTGTGGATTCCCCGTCTAATGAATGCATTCAGCTACTTTATGTTGCACCCATCGCTGCACAAATGTGCAAATGTAGGTTGTGGGATAGAGAGAATAAGGCCCCCAGCATTGAGCTGTGGAGCAGTGGAACTGTGTTCTCTGGAATGATGGTGTTTCATCCAGTACTTTTGGAATGAGTTGGGGAGTTGGAGATAAAGTGGAGGTGGTGGTCGTCCAATGCTCTTGTCACTGCATGCAATCAAATCCTCATAGCAATGCTCCAAAATCTATAGATAGGCAAGTTTCCTGGATAGTAGAGATAGTTGAGTTACTTCAATAAAAGCAGGATAGGGTTATTTTTTATTCTCTTAAATGAGCAGCTGACCAGAAATCTAGTTTACCAAGCCTATCTCATATCAGTATCAGATTGTTTTCCACACACTGCCGCAACTACTCTCTGACTTGTGTGCAGGTAATCAAGACCATGACTGGTCATTTAAACCAGAATCGACTTCTTATTTACTTATTCTACTGAGGTGTACACTGCAAATCTTGCCACAACACACAATCAATACCACGCACAGATATTTATTGCTTTCTTTCAGCGAATGGCTTTTAGGTTTTAAGCTGGTTAAACTCTATAATCAATGTGCTGGAAGGTTTAAATGTAATGTTTCATGTTAAACCAACACCTATTTTAATGACAAGTGAAAGCTCAGTGGGTTCAGACCAATATATAAAGACAAGCTTCTCTGTATGTGACTTGCTTCTTGCTTTTCAGACATTCAGACAGTTAAGTTGAAACCTGAGTAGACAGAGAGTTTTTCCTGTGGCTACCTAAATTCTCTTCTTCACGCCTTCTTCATTTTGCATTTCCTGCCTATATTTAGCCTTTATACATACTCCTGCATAGAGACCTACACATTTAATTATACATCTAATCTCAGGCTTGTGCCATTAATTTTGCACAGTTTACATATCATACATTTTTGTAATATGTTAAATGTAGTAATAAACAGTAATTATGCTTTAAAAGGTGTGTTTCAGACTATGTTTCTGTACAGCATATGAACTTATTTTTGCTTTGAAAATTAAAAAACAGTGTAATTCGAACGGGATGCAAAACTTTTGCATGCCTCAGTACATATGCACCCTCTATGCAGTCATAGGTAATTATTTTATATTGTCGCTCCTGCGCTGTGTTACAGTCAGCTTGGTGGCCTAAGGATCTGGCAAACCAGCAAAAAGGCAGATGTATTCTTATGGACTAAGAATGTGGCAACAAGTGAAACATCAACAAAGAGCTTGGTAGCCCACAACGGTATTCACCCTTGCTATAGGCACTTTGTGGTTGCCATGCCAACTCGCTAGTCTTTGTACAGTAATGAGAGTGAGCATATTTCCTGAATGTGTGCATGTGTGTATATGTGTGTGTGAGAGAAAGAGAGAGAGAGAGAGAGAGACAGAGAGAGATAGAGATAAGGCCATAAATGTGTAGGTGTGGTCTGAGATTCCTCTATCAGTAGTCTTGCTCTGAGTTCATGATGATGATAATGCAGCATTAGTAGCCTTTAGACCTTACAGGCTTTTCTCACCTCAGTATAATAAGCTGAGCATCTCTCAGATGTCCTGCTCTTATCAACAGCATTCAATTTCTAGAAACAGAAAGCAGAACTTAATATAGAAGATGGCCCTTAATGCTGTTATCTTTTCTCATCAGGGGATTCTTGATCACACATTCATGGAGATGTGATGAACATTGATGGCCCTGATATTGACTACCTAAACAACAAGATAATCTTCCAATCAATCTGCAGCGAAAACTGAATGTTCAAGGTTCTCTCTAGTGGTGAAAGATCCATGACTTTGTTCTGTTTGTTCAAAAAACTCAGAGTAAGCTGTTCATTTATGCTTCTCATGAAAAGTAGTGTAGTAACCTCTTGATGTAAGGTTCTTTACCAGTTTGAAGGATCTTCACACTCACACATCTCTTCTTATCCAGAGCGACTAACATTTGAATCATGTTACACAGGTAGGGCCAATTAAGCATTAGATGTCATGTCCAAGGGCTCTTGGTGTTTTGGTATAGCTTAGTGTGCTTGTCTGGCCGGGAACCAAACCCTGGTTTGCCACAGGAAAGGTGGTGTTGTTATCCGCTACACTACACCAACCACTGGTTTGTGATCTTCTACTGGCAGTAATTTCACCACAGTTGAAGTATATTCTTGGCCTGTCCTAAGCACAGTGAAAACTGCAATATGAGTGAACATAAAGTACATTATGTTGCAATATACAATCACTCCATAAATAATGTTTTTCAGCAGCTGGCCCTGGTTGCCAAACAGTGTAACATCAGAGATTACTCCATAAACAGCCCAGTTGTAAAATATTGGCCTATTAATATAGAATTCAGTTTATTAATGTGGTTTATGTAGTTTTGGGTTTAGAGGCAAAATGACACGTTATAATTGCCAATAAAAAGGATGATGATAAAGTATGTCATTCATGTATCAAAACAGCTTCATCCAGTCCTCTGACAGCTCAGGTTCACTGATTGATCCATATAGTTCCTATTATATTATTACTTCAGATGAACTGCACCAGAGTTTGCTTGGCTAATGCATGCTCATCCGGGTTCAAATTGCAGCATTCTCACTTGTCCTAACAAATTGCCCTTGAAGTGCAGCGTGGTTCAGTGCACTCAAACCAAATGTGTATTGTTGTGCATGCAAATGACAGAAGCAATAGAAAAGCATGAATGAGCACCTCTTTTTGGAGACAGTGCTGTCTATTTGTGTGTGTGTCTATAGTTGTCAAGCTTCAGTATCTGCGTCACGAGATAGACCGGCGTTGTCATGGCTGCGCACAGAGGCAGTACAGACAGTTGTAGTTCATTTTGTTTTTGTTTCTTGGATCTGGGTGAGGGCACCAGGAAGACGGTGGTGAATGTGACGTAAAGTCTCTCCTGACATTGTAATTCAACTCACTTTTTGAAGGGTATCAGCTTCCGATTTGGCTGACCCCTCTGAATGGATAGTTATATGGATTACATAATGAGACAGTGTGTGTGTGCATGTGTGTACAGCTAAACCAGCCAATTATCAGATGGTAAAATCTTTTCAAAGAAGCAAATTTGGAATTTAAGCTCTACATTTAAGGTGCTACAAAGGGTTCTTTGGGTGAACCACTTTTGGTTAATTGGTGAAAAATTGGCTTTTAAATTGGTAAAGAACCTTTACATCAAGTGCATGCTTCTTCTCTTTTACAAACATGGTTCTTTATGGTCTTTGTGGTCCTTCTATGGCCTTGCTTAAAGAATCAATTTTTGCTCCTTTATTTTTAAGAGTGCAGGGAGAAAGATCAAATAGTAAATAAAAAACTTCGTTAGTGCTTTACCATACAAATTAATTCATACAAAAAATCTCAAAAGCTCTGAAAACTGAACTAATAAGTGGTCATATTGATCAGATGTGTTCAGCTTGCCACCCAGGAGCTCCAAAAATACCACTAGCTTCTTCACATTTTGACATTGGCCTTTCCATTCAGCATCCATTCAGAGCGGACTGATAGACTGGTCCAGTATGATTCATATCCTGTATGTAGCTGATGATTGTGTCTCACACGCTGTTGGTTATTCTGTGTCTCTGGGTTCTCCTGCTGTAAAGCTGTCTGAATGAATGAAAGTGTGGACTAGCGTAGTAACAGCTAAATGACTCACCAACACAGGAAAGAGAAGAAACTAGGTCTGGATCACACTGTACCAAACTATATAGTGCTCTGAGCTTTCTGTTCCTTAGGTTTTCCAAACCTCTCAGGCTCTGGTTGTTTAATTAACCACTTCAAGCTGTGTAAGTTTGTATGTGGGTCCACACTATAATTAATTGTAGACATTGGATTAGTTACACTGGATACTAAGTGTTAGATACTAAAATTGTTTTGAAGAATTGAATGATTTACCTAGGGTTTAAGAGGTTAAACTTTCCTTAAATAATATGTTGCTGACCATACATTCAGAAACTTAGATTATGATGATTTGGATGTAAGTCAAAATGCTAAGGGATTCAAATTAGTTTAAGTCATTTTAAAAGTGAACTAGATTCCTATGTGTTTGTTTTCTTGCCCTCAATGGTAGGTTATGACTAGAGATGGCATGATACCACATTTTCCAGACGAGTACCAGACGATAACAAAATGTCCAATATGTCCAGGAACATTAGCTTTTATTATTGAAGCACTACACATGAAAAAGTCATGGACGGAGCACTGTCATTCCACAGAACATAGTTCTACAGCTATACAGCTCAAACCCCTCTAGCTCAGGTCTGCCATTAGACATGATGTCAATAGGTTTGTGTGTAACTGCTCCAAAGTGTTATTCTATTGGCAGTACTTCTATACAGGGACTAGACAAGCTGTGTGTGTGCATTTGCACAACTGTGTCAGCAATAGGTGCAACGTAAAGTAGCTGAATGCGTTCATTAGTAGGGGTGTCCTCAAATAGGTGGATGTAGAGTGTATGAGTGTCCAGCTTCATTAGATCATATTTATAACATATTGATTTAAATGACAGTGTTGAGAAATCATGTTATTAAAGGTAAAATGAGATTAACTTTTCTGCATAAACAGGTCTTCTGCTAACAGCCATCTCATCCAAATGTTGTACCTAAATAAGCATGTAGCTAAGATGTGATTAATGTATTTCCTTAATTAATTATTGTGTGTTTTTATGTTGCTTTGCATTGTGTTGCATGACATGCGAATGATGGTCTTGTATCTGGGGTGTCCTAATTTATTGAAGTTTTTAAGGGCTGCGTGTGGGGGATGGTATTTTTCTGATAATGGCAGTGGGCGTTGGGTTTCCGTGGAGATTTGACTGCAGCGTTGAGCTCCTTGTGCTGGTTCCTTCCGCTGTCTGGGTCAGAACAGAGAGACAGGCAGGATCAGAGAGAAACCACAGAGCTGGAGCTGTTAGAGCAGGTCACAGCAGGCCAGTATTTATGAAGCCTCTCACAGCAGGAAATCAGTCACAGCTGCTAGAAGGTTCAGAGCGTGATGGAAATTGTCAATTTGGCCACACTGAAATCGAAATTTATGCAGAGAGGTCACCGTAACTTTAACATGTCACACCTTCAGAGTGTTAGGTAGTGTTGCGCAGGTCGTATGTATATGTGCACGTGCTGTTCCTGTCTGAACACACCAAGAGAATGATGTTCTAAACTTGTAATGTAAAAATAGTCCTGATATGACAGTGACAATATGCATTTGTGTGAGGTTGCTATCTCTCTTGGCAGGTGTGCTTTTAGACACATTCAGCCATTACTCCCAATTTGAGTTGTCATAGCGACAGACTACTGCAGACTAGGAAGGTAGAAATGACTGTGTGTTTGTGTGTGTGTGTGTGTGTGTGTGTGTGTGTGTGTGTGTGTGTTTGTGTGTGGTCTCTTCACAGGGCACTGTTTGACTATGAACGGTCGAAGGACAGCGGCTTGCCCAGTCAGGGTCTCAGCTTCCGTTACGGAGACATCCTGCATGTCATTAACGCGTCTGATGACGAGTGGTGGCAGGCGCGGAGAGTCACTCCAGATGGAGATAGTGAGGAGATGGGTGTTATCCCCAGCAAGAGAAGGTACATTGCATTACACAACTGTTATAACACACTAGCATTCAAATATCAGGCATCTTTTGTCATATTTTGAATAAAAGCACGGAGAGCTATAGCGCATATAATATAACATATGAGCTAGCCACTAAAGGGTGTTCCTAGATGTTTCAATGAACATCTGGATATTAATTCTGTAACTTTATTCTTAAAGCTATGTGGATTGCTCAGTTCATCATTCCTAACAATATACTAAAAGTCCTTTTTAAATTATTTTGAGTAGCCTATAATAATTGTTTAAATGTAATTCGCCACTGTACCGTTGTGTCTCCAATTTTTTCAAGCCTTATGTGTTTCCATTTTTAGCATAATGTGAATCTGGCTGTAGTTCTTTACATTGTGTCAGGATTTCATTATGGATGGACCAATAGAAATGCTGCAAATTGACTTTGACTTTTTACATTGACTTTTATTGAAAGTTAAGAAAGGTTCTCCTGTAAAGTTGTCATTAAGGATGTACATTATAGTATTATAAACTTTAGAACAGATGATTCCAACTGTACAAATGGATAAGTTCAGCATTTTTGCCACTCAGACCTAAAGTAACACACCCCACAGCTGAATCTCAGGCTGCAATGTAAACACATTCTCCTAGCCTGAGTGATCTAAACAGGACTTCACTGTACAGTGCCATTGGACTTTTAGCGGTGCACTGATTTACAGCACAAGCAATTAGTGTAATATTTAATATAATTTTTTATATTTAATATATTTTGCTTGTCACAAAACACCAGATCACATTACAACAGATGCATATAAACATAAATACACTAAGAAGTAGCAAGAATTCCTCATTTTGAAGGACGTAGTTGATCTCTTGTGAGCTAGTTTGAAGAACAAAGCTTGGTTCTAGGTTTGTCCTAGATTAAGCACCAAACCAGCTTTTGGATGCTAACTATCAATAATACTCTAGAGCTTTGGAGATGTTCTAATGAACACAGTGATGTAAAACTACTATTTGCATTAAGTAAATTTACACTTTCTGTCTCGATAAACAGTTTGTGGAGGTTTGATAAGGCCATAATCTCTCTATGACCCCCCCTTCCTCTCTCTCTCTCTCTCTCTCTCTCTCTCTCTCTCTCTCTCTCTCTCTCTCTCTCTCTCCCTCTCTCTCTCTCTCTCTTTCTCTCTCTCTCTGCGGCAGGGTGGAGAGGAAAGAGCGAGCCCGTCTAAAGACAGTCAAGTTCAATGCAAAGCCTGGCAGTATTGACTCTAAAGGGGTGAGTACTAAACGCTGCCACTTATCTGTTGATCTGCTGGTCCTGTTTGAGGAGGGAAAGATTCATCAGTGCCAATCCATAGCTGTTAGGCTTTACCAACTATTCTTCAGCAGCTACATTGTCTTTAAGAATAGACTACGAGAAAGTCAACTCTGAGTGACACCCAATTTCACATGTCACTTTAGATTCAGCCTTTCAACTCTGTCCAGTCTATCCAATTTAAGATCAGTTCTCCTCTGCCGCCTTACATTTACTTTTGCACATTGAGTTTAAGTGATGGTTGGACACACACAGACACACATACATTCATCCTCTGCTCAAAATGTGCAGCACACCCTGTACTTTCAAGAGCACAGCAGGATGATCCAGTTCAATGTAAAATCAGGCCAAAAAATTATCTTTTCTCAATATATTAACAAAAATCTCAGAACAGTGTATGTTAATCTAGCACTGTGCACTGGCTTGTAATCAGGGCTGCAGCGCTGTTCACATGCTGAATACGTTTTCAACTAGATTTTAGACCAGCCCTGTGTTATGTTAAAAGGTATCCATAGCAACAGCTTAGCCAGGCCCCTCCATCTCCCGCATGGGTTCTAAAGCTGCCTCTCTGTCTTTCGCTGGCAACAGGAGTGGTGTCGATGTGGGCAGAGTTTGTAAAATTGGCACTGAGGAATCAATTCAGGGTTGTAATGGTCTTATATGCCAGCTGGAAGATGATCTGCATCATTTGTTACAAATTGTCGGATTATCATTGTTTGAGAACGTGTGTAAAGTCATTACATTAAACAGTATTATGTTGTTGTAAAGCTCTGAAAGTGAATGTGTACGTGTAGGTTTACTGCCATCAGGATTTAATCACATACAGTCTTTGAATATGTATTCTAGAACTACTAGAACGAAGCAGAATCTTTGTCTGGCCCTTTTTAACACACTTAAGCCGATGTGCATGTACAACAGCACACATTTCAGCTTAAAAAAGCCAATTTTAGTTTAATGTAAACTAAAGGATAAAGCAATGTTCCACACGTATATAACACTAACACTTGCACAGATCAGACCCATACCTCATATCTACTCTCTAATCGAGATATATACTCCAAAAGATATCCTGTTTTTGGAGTTTGCCTATTTCTTAAAGTCACTAGGTAAACATACACTGCACTCGTGGTGTAGCCCATCCCAGCATAGCAGCTGTGTAGTTTATTTTGCTGTCGTTCGGCCTGCCGCTGTGTTAAGCCCCAAAGCCTCTCAGCGTCCTGCATGCTTGATTTCTTTATTCGAGTTGTTCTCGTGCGTTATCTGTCTATCTCAGCATGGCTCTACTCCCTGCTGCTGCATGGCTGGAAACAAGCTTCAGGCCTCTTCTGTTCTTCGTTCAGTGTGTTCTGCGTTTGATCATGTTGTTTTGATTTCCGTCCATTTGACTTGTCTGAGAAGTCCGCCGGGGCAGAGGTGTTATGGACAGCAGCGATTATGGTGACAGTTTTCCGTTCAATGAGCTTGTCAAAGCGCTGGCATTCTCAACAGTGAGAATAATGAGGTGACTGATCCATTTTAAGCATTAAAGCCTGCTAACAAGCAATTGACTTAGCCATGATCTGTACACAAACGTCTTCTAGACTTTTATTCATTTCAAACGATTTTTGTTTTGTATGAGTGTGAAAGGTCACACTGTTAAGAAAGATTGGATGTATTTTTTATTCCTTGTGTAGATTGGATGGATAGGCCAGTTTAAACATTGTTAGCAATGTCACATTTGTGAGTCAATTGACCTACCCTTGCTTTATCCAGAAATGCATTCTTTCATAGCAACTGTTGCCAGCAGGGCCAGATTAAGATCACCTAGTGGATTTAGGATGCCGTGTCCTCACAAGCTCTGGAAATACAACATTCTCCTAATCATGGACAATGCTTATATATTCAGAGTAATGGATATGGTAGAACTTAAGACCAAAATGAACAAGAATCGTATCACTCAGTGTTTATGCATTTAAAATTCTGATTGGTGCTCAAAACACCTTAGGTGTTCAAAAAGAAACTACTGTAGTGCTCTTAAAGGGAAATTCCACCAGGTTGTTTTAGCCCACTCATATTTCCTCACATGGTGGTGAACCAGGGTTCTATACATGGTAAACCAGGGCTGTGATGTCAACACTGATACAGTCAAAACCACCAGTGTGCTTATGAGTATTGTTAATGTTGGTAAAATTTTAATCTGAATCTGAATGAATTTGGGGATTATTTTTGCCTTAGTAAAATGTGAAGAAGCATCCTTACACTCAGATCAGTGCAAAAATAATTTTAATCTGCAAGTTTTCGATCAGAGACCTTCTTCAAGGCATCGGTAGGTAATAAGTGAATACAACAGTGCTAAAACATTTAAAAACAGCCCTGTGGTTTTTGTTGTATTTCGATGTACAGTAGTGCTTTATGCTCTTTAAATTTCCTTGTGGACACTTTGTCTTTAACTTGATGTGTAATGGATCATGGACAACAATTCCCATGATGCCTGACTACAAGTTCAGCTGACTGACACATGTGCTATGTAGTAAGCCTAATTAAGTGCTGTGTTTAAATGTTTTGGCACTGTTGTATTCATTTGTTACTTAAATATGCCTTGAGGAAGGTCTTTGAGCCAAAGATTGCAGATTAAAATGATTTTTGCATGGATCTGAGTGGAAGGATGCTTTTTCACATTTAGCCTCAGTTTAGTCTTGATACCAGATAAGTGGTGTTTCTGATTATTTTACCTTAAACTTATTTTTATTTATTATTATTATAATATTATTATTATAATAATAATTATTATTATTAACTTATTTTATTATTTTGCCTTATACTTTTCACCTGCAGGGGGACCCTGGAGCAAGGAATGCTGATTATCACATGAAGCTGCTTTAAACAGAGACTTTCTAGTCTGGTCTGTGCATACATTTAAAACAGACTGAACGTTTAAACTAGCATTATGTAAAGTTATGATTAGTCATTGGGTGTCCCTGAGCACCTCAGGTCTCCCATATCGTAGATTTGGCCATTATTGGCTGGCGGCTGAAGGTCAGAGCCAGTGACTGTAGAAAACATGGCCAGTGTAACATCTCTCAAAAATGAAGTGACCACAGGGCTAGCTGGTTGTAGCGCCGCCCATCGTCGTCACATGATGTTTACTGTGACAAAACAGCCCATTTTCCATCAGAGTTTTAGTGGATCTGCACTTTCTGCACAGACTCTGGTTGTAAATTTGACAACATGATAGACAGTTTTAACTTGGTTTTTATAGAACGAAAGAAAATGGAATCACTGCGTCCATGTTTAATACAGTCATTGGTCAGGGTTTAGAATGAGAGCTTTGAAATGCTGTGACACAAAGCCGGAATATGTGATTGTGATTGTTTTTTTGTTTTTTTTTAAATAATTGATTAGAAGTGCAGTTTTCACCATACTAAAAATTTATTACACAAATTATGCATTCCAAATTTAGAATAGAACAAAACTTGTCGTTAGGTGCAATTTCTCCAATGGTGGTCCAAGTGGTCTAAAGCTAGTCCGACCCTGCAAGAGCAACTATTAAAGATTGCGTTTGGATGCATTAACTGGAGGAGCAGGCTGCAGGTGTGTTTTATCCGTCTTGCCGTGGCTGCTGTCCTTCCCACCTCTCTCTGTGCAAATGTTGTTTTGTCAGCATGTCTGTGTATGTGACAGCATCTCGAGCCCCCTGTCTGCCCCATGCTCTCTCTCCCACACAGTCATTCAGTGACAAACGTAGAAAGAACTTCATCTTTTCACGAAAGTTCCCTTTCTACAAGAACAAGGAGCTGGACGAGCAAGATGGCAGCGACTCAGAACGTAAGTAGCTGCGCACTCATTCGCACATGCACACACATTTAGGATGCACCCGCACCCATACACACACACGCACACATCTTGGTTAGGGTGAAAGGAGGTATAGGAGTATGTAGGGAGCTCCAGGGTTGCCAGTGTGTTCTCTGTTCTACGCCCTCCCTCTAACTCTGCTACTGCGGCTATTCTTCTCTCCTTCTCTCCCTCTCTCTCTCACTCTCTCGTTCTTACTCTCTCGTTATCCTTCTCTCTATCACTCTCTGTCCTCTGCCGCCTCTCTTTTTGATCCCCCCACTCCGTTTCTGTGGACGGCTGTCTGGTGTAGGACATCTCTGGAATAGGGGACGACGGGTATGGGACAAAGACGCTGAGTAAGTCTCTGCAGGAATGGTCCCGCCTTTGACACCTCCCTCCCCCTCCCCCTCCAGAACACTTTTTTTGTGTTTGCGTTGGGCTATGTCTTTTTCTGTTGCAACAGTAACACCTTCAAGTCTGTAGGGAAGGTTGACATGGAGGTGTAGGGCTCAGGATGGAATGGTTGTCCTCAGTCCCAAGTCTACCTGCATCTTAATTTCCCTTAGTTTGTCTTTTGCTGTCACTGCATGGCAATAACCTAGTTATTCATTTAATAACCTATCTTTATCTAAAGATCTGCTTCTTTAACTTTGCCATTTCACAAACACTCTGCCTAGATCTAACATTATCCAGTGTTTACTGTCTGACTTTCGACCCTTTTTGGATTTTAGAAGATGTAATTAGCTCCAGTAACAACAATAGCATGTTGTTTTTTGTTTTTTACTTTTTACTCAAAGACCCCCACCCCCCACCCCTATGTTAGGAATGTCAATACGGTGTACTTTTTCTTTTTTATAACATTTGTGTTAGAAATAATTAAATACTGTGATTTTTTATTACATTTAGTGTTTATACATTTGCATTTGTGTCATTTTTAAAGAATCAAAAATGCTTGACTTGCTTGATTTGTACACAGTACACAGTAAAAATGATAAAGTCAGGCTAACTTTAAATGATAAAATAACTAATTACAACTTAGTTTAGTCAAAAGGTTTTTAGTCATTAGTCATTTTTAGTCAACAATACATTTTACGAGGAGCCTCAAAAATAGTAAATGAGCTGCAGCTAAAACAATTTGTGCAATTTTAAGTCTGTGTTGGCTTTGTGTTGTTGTTTACCATTTATTTCCATCTGCAGGTTAGGATTTCCCCTATCACATGGAATAATGCCTTCCTATTCTCAGACTCCTGACCATGGAGGGCTGTCACTGACATTTGAACAGCTCTAGAGTAGCACAACAGTCTAACAGCAAGTTTGTAGAGATCATCAAGTCCAAATCCCAGCAAGGGCTCAGTGCTCCAATGTTAAATATCTTCCAGTCTGGGGACGTCATGTGATAGGAGGGGTTCTTACCTGCAGATAAAAATAAACAGTAAACAATTTGAGTGGGAGGGGCACAGACTAAATATTTAAAGCAATTTCAGCTGCAGCATAATTACTAATATTTTTGAGGCTCACCTAAATATGCATTGTAAAAAAAAAGTTCTGTTAATTCAAACAGTGCCTTGTAATCAGTTATTTCATCATTTTACGTTGGCCAGACTTAATTTTATGACTGTGTGCAGTAAATCAAATATAAACATTTATTTGCACAACTATAGCCTTGATAGTGTCAGTATATAACATATATTTGAATAACTAGCGAATGTAAACTCAATGTAAATGAGAGCAGAGCACAGCCTAACACTTGCTAAATTATTTAAAAAATAATATAACATTTTAAAATACCATCACTACAATGATTATATTAAGTTATACTACACCATGGTTATTGTGATTATTATATTATGTTATTATGGTCATGTTGCACACCTGAGCAGTACAACAGTCTTGGTGGTTCTGTGACTTTTATCAATCATTTATACATAGTTCATAGACTTTGTTCCTCCTAAGGTTTCTTCCTCCGGCTTACTCTGGATTACTTACCCCATAGGCAGGATTCATTCTAGTTAGGTAAATTAATACATTGCAATTCAAGGATTCAGACAAGCTTTCAAACTTTAATACCTAAACAAATCTGCATTAAAATACATATATTTATTCCCAGAGGCTGTGTGTCAAACACAGGAAATGTATTTTTGACTTTGTGGGTGCTATGCTTTAGCATGCCCTGCTCTCACTGTGGGCTATTTATGTTGTGCTGCGTTACAGCTACATAAAAATAATATTGGTGCGAATTATATGGCTTACGCACCTCTGTGGTGAACAAATTTTCATGATCATAAAATCATGTCATTGCTATTGCTAAAAGCAAGATCTACCTGGCCATGATACATTTCACATTTCAGCTTTCTCATTAGCGAGCGTTTTTGGAACCACAGGGAGTCCAGAAGGGACATTTAGGGCTAGAATAAGTTATTCACTTCATGAAATCATTTTATTCTAATCAGATATTATTGCATCATAGCTTCTAACTCTAAATGGCAGTTATGAGCTAGAAATATGGTCACCTCAAAAGCTTTTGATATTTGATTTCAAAAACACACCCAGTGCCCTTTTAGTGCACACTGGAATATAACGTGAAAGAGTGCTGAATGGTTCGGTGTGTGCGCTCTGGGTGCTCACTGTCAGATTCTATCATTCTGTCAGCTTTCTCTGAGGCTAGTTTGCCTTGAGCTGGGAGACAGGCTGTGAGACAGGAGAGGCAGTAAGGAAGTCAGGAAGGCAGGCAGCAGGAAGGAGTGACAGGACAGGCAGTGGTGGGTGTTTCTATATATATTCACCCTGTTTTTCAATGGTCAGGAATCCACATGACCACAACAGAGCAGGTATTATTTGAGGGTGGTGGGTCATTCTCAGCTCTGACATGCTATCAATACTGACTTGGTGGTGGTGTGTTATTGTGTTACGCTGGTACGAATGGTCTCTGGAGTTGTGTCCACTCACTGCCCACTTTATTAGACACAGTTCTACCTTGTTGGTTCACCTTGTAGATGTATGTACTGTGTATATATCTTGCCTAGAGCACTAGATAAGTCAGAGACAGAAGCTCATCTGTCTCTGCACATGTTGTGTTGGTCATCCTTTCATTTTTGTGTTGGTCACTGTCTTTCATCAGTGGTCACAGCATGCTGTTGGCTGAATATTTCTAGTTGGTGGATTATTCTCAGACCAGCAGTGACACAGAGGTGTTTAAACACTCCAGCAGCATGTCTGTGTCTGATCCACTCATCAGTGCAGTGCTTAGAATGACACATCATTACAAATAATACCTGCTCTGTGGTGGCCCTCTGGGGTCCTGACCCTTAAAGAACAGGGTGAAAAGAGGCAAATAGAGTATGCAGAGAAACAGGTGGACTACAGTCTCTAATTATAGAATTACAAAGTGCTCCTATATGGTAGGTGAAGCTGATAAAATGGGCCATGTTCATTCCAAACCAGGGGTGGTCATAATATTCTGACATGACTGTGTATATATCTTGCCTAGAGCACTACATAAGTGTAGAATTAGATGTTTACCAGTGTGTTACATCTTTATTAGTATAGCAGTGGATAACAAATCAAACATCGATTGCCTGCTGATATGTAATGCACCACTAACAAATATTGCTCCCTCAAAACAGCAGTGCAACATCACCATCATAATGATAAACAACCTGTTTGTTTGTACAGTCCAGACTGTAGCTTCTGTTTGTAGCGTCATCTATAAAAAGGGATTGTGATCTGTCCATCCATCATCCTGACTGTTATAGAAAATAATAGTGCCTTTATTCAGTGGTTTGGTGTGAGAAGGCTGTCTTTAAGAAGCACCATGCCAAATAACCAAACTGGCATTGCATTCCATAACTAGTCTGCCTTCTCTGTTCCTAGACATAAGCTTAAGCATGTTCAGATTCTTCGCAACTTCATTTTGCTTTAGAATTGACTACTAAACTTCCAGGTACACAATGCCTCCATATTCCCAAGACACCAGGCCTGGCGTGTTGTGTAATTTTCCTCCAAACAGAACTACAGTCAACCATTCTGAAATCAACAGAAGTCACTAACAGTAGCTCATGTTCCTCCATTTTGTAGTGGGTCGCATGATTAGCTTCAGTCTGATTGATCACAATCAGGAATGTTTAGGAGTGGTCCTGGGGATCTACCACCTTGCTGAGATGCTCTTATATACAAATCTAACACATCAGATCCCGGTAATGAAGACCTTCAAAGCTTTCTGACCATAAGAGTCAGTGTTGAACTCTGCAGGTCGGTAGAGCTCCAGGACCAGGAATATAATTATTCCATCGACAGTATTAAAACCAATGCTACTGCTCCTCACCGAGTCTTCTAGTCTCCTCCATGTCCAGAACACTCCAGAAATGGCTACTCTGAACCAGTGCCTCTCTAATCAGACGAAGAAATCTGATTAGCACCATCGCTGTGGGCAGACTCCAGTTTCATTACTGATTAAATAACACTGTTATTCATTGTATTCCTCCAGAGCTCTGTGTTCACCTCTTTAATCTGCACAATGGCTGCTAACTAAATCCTGATGCTGTTTTTCTGCACAGTGTCCTTGTCTCAGAGTGCCTAATGACATTACATGTTCAGTAACCTATTTATACACCCGCTGAAGCTGCACTTCACAGAAAGGAAATTCTTTGACAAAGGGCACAACATGTACAACTGCTTTCTCACTTTTTTTTCTTTTTTTTTTTTTTTACACATACACATGCTTGTTTTCATACCTTGTCAGGAAGTGGGTTCATACATCCCTTGCAGTTTAAAAGTTTTGAACCAATGCTGTCAGTACAATGAATCCCATTTGGTTGCAGATATGTCTAAAATGTATTAAATAATTGTAATGAGAAGAACAAAGAACAAGAACAAGAACAAACTTAAATCTAAAAAATTTAAACAAATAATGAAATTAATATCCAGAATGCTTCAGAAATTGTGAGCAGCTCTAAAAGCAGGTCTGGGGGAAAAAAGCTATTCTAGGTAAATGCATTAAATGTCTTGTTATTCTTAAAATCTTGAAATATTGAAAAAAAGAAAATTTTGTGTGTTGTTTATAATGATTTAGTCTACATTATTAATCATTAATAAATATAAAATAACAAAATGTTAAATATGACCAGAGATTCCAAGCTTTTGAATAGCTAATTAACTGTGGATTGGTTTCCCAGACCTTTTTTAAGGCTAATCATCCACTAAAAAAAATCCAATGGTATTGTACAAATGACCAAGTCTAAGAATAACCATGCTTATTATGTATGCCTAATCCATACATAATAAGCCCTATGTGTAATAAATATTTTCCTACCCTAACTTTAAGCTCAGTAACCAAAAAGCAATTGTGTTACCCTTTTAATAAAAAAATAAATAAAAAGCACTTTTTATACATCAGCATCCTCTTTTTGCTCTAAACACTGTAGGTAATTTCTGTTTTTTACTATGGATATTTTTGTCCTACAAATGTATAAAAACAAACCCCCACACACACAGAGCCTATGGGTGATGCAAGCAGAGTTTGTGCTCAGTGGATGTGTTTGTGTTCTCTCTCTCTTCAGGGAGCCAAGAGGACCTGATCCTGTCCTATGAGCCTGTGATTCGACAAGAGAGTAAGCATAGGCCCCTTCTTCACCTACTGTGTGAAACCCACCATGTGGCATTAACCACCAGCAGGACTAAACAAGAGGTAATGTGACAGATGTTTTTGTTGCTCACCACAAGCTTGTTCTTCTTTTTCGGTACAAACAGTCAGCTATGCCAGACCTGTTATTATTCTGGGGCCCATGAAGGACAGGATCAACGACGACCTCATCTCTGAATTCCCCGACAAGTTCGGCTCATGTGTGCCACGTAAGTGTGCAGAGCTAATTCACACTGATTACGTTTGTGGTAAAGTCTCTGTTCATGTGGGTTTTTTTTATGTTTGTTTGTTTATTAATCTAGAGCTGGCCTAATTGGCAAATATTTGTCTCTAAAATTGACTGGCATTGTCATTTCAAGGCCTAATTATTCAGTTGATCAGTGCTGTTAGTAGAGCTCGTGTAACTGTAAGCCTCTGTGATGTTGGCACTAATGATAAGCATGGTGATCTACCAACGTTGGTGAGTGTCTGTTTCCTGTTCTCACTCAACTGGTCCCTGTTCTGTTCACTCATGCTGTGTTTGTCTCATTTTGAAGCTACTGAAGCTTTTATTTCAAGGTCTGCTCATGAACTACAGTCATAGTGTGGTGATTGGATGGGTTAACTGCAGCACAACACTATTATCTTTAAGCAGCCCTTAGTTTATGATTAATATATATATATATATATATATATATATAATGCTTTCATTTCACTCATTTCCTGGTTTGGGTTTATGTTGTTGGTACGGTTGATGTTGGTGGTTTGGTTGCAGTTTTGTTCCTTTTTGTGTTTTTATCCTTTGCATGCTTTTGTTTTAATCATTGTTGTTCATTTTTTAAAATCTTTTAAAAGCGGATAACAGTTCAGGGCAAACTGGTAAGTAAGAAAAAAGGCATCAATAAACAGGACGTTTATTGATGTTTATATAGCATAGGTTTTGCTTCCCTCCTTACAAATTGTTGTTCATTGTAGATGTTCAAATGTAGATTCATGCTTGAGCCTAGTGTTGCTTAGTAACCCACGATAACAATACTTAGCAAACTGTCAATAGCTCAAGATCTGGGAACAATGACCAGCATCAAACATGTTAGTCTTCATGGTGGTGCTGTTCCTTTAGCTACGCCGGTTACACACTTTTTATATGACAGTTTATTTGACTTAATGAATTGATCCACTTTTTTCTTGTGTAATTTAGATACCACAAGAGCAAAGCGGGACTATGAGGTGGACGGGCGAGATTATCACTTTGTCACCTCACGAGAACAGATGGAGAAGGACATCCAAGAGCACAAGTTCATTGAGGCGGGACAGTACAATGACAACCTGTACGGGACCAGCGTCCAGTCAGTCAAATACGTGGCTGAAAGGGTCAGTATAAAGGAGAGAGAACCTCTCAGTACCACACATCAGACCTAGGTGAATCTAGAGTCCAGTTTTGGTTGTATTTATCTCACAGTGTGAGAGTTCATGGACTATAAAACCAATCCTCAGTTTTTCTTTAACGTGAATTGTAAATTGTAATTTAACTTGGCAACTGTACTCTGTTTGTACTTTATGTGGTCTGAGTTGCTGTGGTTCCTAAACCACTTCTAAATAATACCACCCAAGGTTGATGGTGAAATCAACCCAGACAACCCATTCTTTTACTAATATTTGTAAAGGCAGACCGCATGGCTAGGTTGATTTTATACACTTCCAGAGTAATACTTTTGTCCAAATATGTATGTGTATGACATGATGAATTGTCCTTAGTGTTGCCAGGTATATGAACTAACAAGGTCATTTTGATCTTACGTTGACTTTAAGCATCAAGGTGCCCTTTGTCTCAGCCATTTGATCAATTTAACAATGTTCTTGTTTTGTGTATTCACCTTTGCAGGGGAAACACTGCATACTTGACGTATCTGGAAATGCCATAAAACGACTACAAGTAGCACAACTCTACCCTATTGCCATCTTTATAAAGCCTAGATCCATCGAATCTTTAATGTAAGTCCTCCTACTCCCGCCCCCATGCGTTATACACCATACACACCTGTTTGATGGCTGTGTGGCTTGTGCTGCAAGCTCATAACTTGTTCTTGTTCCATTTGCAGGGAGATGAACAAGAGGTTGACGGAGGAACAGGCCAAGAAGACATACGACCGTGCCATGAAGCTGGAGCAGGAGTTTGGGGAGTACTTCACAGGTAACTGCACTTGCCAAAGCCATTCAGACACAGAAAGATGAGCTGCACCTGCCATGCCTTCCAGGCTGCTAGAGAATACCTCATCTGCATATACTAGTGTCCTGTTAACATACACATGGCCTCAAGGGTCAACCAGAGCAGGCCATTGTTCTCCACTAAGATCGACAGCAGAACCAGTGAGCTACTGCGCTTTACCAGGGCCCACAAGGCCACATTGGCTCATGAATTATGGATCAGTGCAGATGTACTTACAGTAAGGTCATCTATGGACAACCGCACCACCTAATGATTAATGAGCACACTGAGCTGGGGAGGCAGGTGTGTGCTCGGCAACAGAGATAACGAGGTAGGGTGTTGCTCGGAGACGCTGTTTAGTGCTGCGTTGTTTTAATGAAGGAAAATTACTTTTTAATAGAAGGGATTTGTGTGAAAAACACACTCACAGCCTATTAATCTCCAAGATTCCAGTTGGCAGGTAAAATGCATAATCTCCTGTTTGTGCCTTAATTACATGAATACGTCAGATAAAAGCATGAGGAATATGACACACACTGCTTAATAAAAGTGTCTAATGGCCCATTAAGCCCTCAAAGTGAATGTTATTTAGCTATTGTGAGGGTCTGTTATCTCTTGCAGTGGAAGGTTAATAAAAGCCTGAGGAATAATGTGCATACGAGCAATCTAATAAAACTCTTTATTATTTCCTTTCCTCCTCCTTTGCCTTATAGCACTGGTGCAAGCGGACACATTGGAGGACATTTACACTCAATGTAAGATGGTGATAGAGGAGCAGTCTGGACCTTATATCTGGATTCCCTCCAAAGAAAAGCTATAAGGAATACACTGCCCTGCCAGGGACCTTGGACTGCAAAAAACAAAAAGAACAAAAAACACAAAAAACAAAAACAACACATAGGCATAATTTGTAACATATGATAAATTATTATGGTAATGTTTATTGTTGATAATTATAGTGAAGACTCTTTTATTTGTTTGTTTGTTTGTTTGTTTATGTTTGTTTTGTTTTTCACTTTCAATATGAATGTTCCTGAATGTACACCACAAAGTGTTGGAAACATTTTTGGCCTCGAAAACAAGGACTGTTTGTATATTTATTGGTTAGTAGTTTTCTGAGTCGTCGAGAAAAATCCATCCAATCCATTAAGGAACGTTGGCTGTTTCCCGTAACGGTTCATTTTTCGGCTGGAATTTGAAAGGGAAGGACAGAGCGCGCAGGTCAGGATACTGCAAGATGGATGAGTTTTACACCGCCGCAGCCTCCCAGAGGAAATCATCGTAATGATATCAGCTTGCCCTGCTTCGTGGCCGGCCGCCGCCCTGCCCTTGCAGGTCTGCGTTTCTCTCTCTCTGCAGCGCTCCGCATCTCACCCGCTCTGGGATCTATGCACTTCCCCTCCCCAACCACCCCGTCACACTTCATCTCTCTTCCCTTATTCCTACATTGCTTTTGTATTTATTTATTTATTTTCTCCCCTCATCATCCGCTTCATTCGAGCATCTCCTTACAGATTTCTAGTTTGAACTTGTTAAACTGTAAATGTAGCTGCGTTTCTAAACAGAACTTTCAGAACAAGTCAACAGATGCTTTAATTAGTGTAATCTGTAAAAGGGATACAACTGGGTATAGGAAATATGACACTATATTTTGCTATTTATATTGATAGAGGGCACAACAGCACAGAAATATTTATAAAGATAATGTATAACTTTGTTTAAAAAACTACTTTTGAAAAAGCTGATTTTACTGGTGTAAGATACAGTGTTGTGGTAGATGTAGTTCTGGTGGGAATTTTGTTGTGTTCCCTGTGGCCCCTGGTTTTCAGCAAGGGAATACCTGAGTGTATGTGTTTGGGTGTGTGTGTGAATGTGTGTGTGTGGTAGGGAATGCAGTGTGGTGACCAATACATTGTTCTCTAATCTGACATCTGAGACAGATTTAGTGTATCCAGACTGAACCTAGTTCTAAACCTAATTTCTTAAACTCCAGAGTTGGATTGGAGTTATGTCTTGATCAGAGGTGGCCAAACGTTTTGTCCTGGGGGCTAAAGTACAGTGTTTGTGATTGAAAGACAAACCAGTAAATATATATTTTACATTACACTACATTGTTTTTTATTTAAAATGATTTTTTATTAATTAAGTTTTCATTTTTACCGTACATTCCTACTTAAAAAAAGGTTCTTCAAGGATTCTTTGGTAAATGGTCTATATAGAACCATGACAAAGAATCATTTTATTGCTTAAATAGTCTTTGGCCTGGTGTTCATAAATGGTTCTTTGCCTAAGTTCTTTACAGACAAGGACATGTTCCTGAAGGTGGTTCTACAGTATATAGCACCAAAAAGAGTTCCACCATTGTTAAGATTGACGGAAAGCTTTTATATAGCATACACTACAGTCCTTTTGCTTAGTTCTCTCATTAGGTGGGAGGGTGGGGCCACAGTAATCACGGCCACACTCTGGGCAGCCCTGATCTAGATTCCCACCAAATCACTATTGCCTCCATTCAACACGGTCATAGGCACCATATAGAGCACCATTATCAGGATCCAAATTCTTGGGAAGTAATGATTTCATGCATCAACCTGCAGCGTATGACTTACCATCCATGTGCATCATTCAGTGGTGTACATGGTTTGTACTCTTTCATTGTTACTAAGTGCTGTCAACTCTGAGTAAACAGGACATCACTGAAAATAACCCCGGTTCTGCTGTTGCAGAGCTAGAGCCCACTCTATAACATGTAACCTCCTTTAAACATTTTTAATAATAAAGAGGCTTCAGATGGTTCTTTGGGCGATGCCAGGGAAGAAGCACTTCCATAAAGTAGTTCCAGAAATGATGGTGATGTAAGAGTGTATCCTTTAATAGAGTGTGTGACCTTTAAAAGGTACCTTACAGTCACACATCTCTAATACAGACATGGTTCCTTATGGCACCAAAAGTGCTTCTTCCATTTGAAGCACCTTCATTTTTAAGAGTGTGTTTAGAGATATAAGATCTAAATCTAAAGAAGCTGAGGTTGTGAATCCGGCCTTTCACGCTGACAGATTCTTTTTTCCCCTGACATACTTGCGCACACACACACACACACACACACACACACACACACACACACACCTGTTTACAGTGCATGCATGCACTGCATAAAGCTGTGTGCAAATTCTGTCATGCTGTGTAAGTAGCTTTCAAACACATCTGCACTGTATTTAGTGCAAATACGCAATGAAGAGATAAGCACATCCTTGTCTCATGATGAAAACACCTGCTTGGCTGCCATTTTGCAAAACCACTAACACTGTTGCAGCATTTGTTCTGAGAGATATGCGTGGCAAGAGGCCTGCTGACGTATTGGTCACCACCACTTGCCTTAAAAAGAAATAACTGGGTTTTTTTTTACCCTCTAACTTCCCACTTTTGTGGATGTCGTCATGTCTGTGGGTGACTGAGGATGTGCGAATAATGAGAAACAATGCTCTTGTGTAGACGTCATGGACATCTGCAAGCATGGCTTACACTGGAAAATGAGATGCATTGAATTTACGTGCTTTTTTTAACATGAATAAAATATATCAACACAATTGTGTCTTTTAGTTGAATTGCTGCGGGTAATAATTGTGTTGATGTAGCATACTGTCGCTGTCATGCCAAAACCTGGTATCTCCAAAATGAACATTTTACAGGTGAAGGAAAAAAGCCACTTATCTTTCAGTGGATGTCGGTGTAAAAAGATTTAATTCCAAGGCATTTCTATTGGTCTATTCATTATGAAATGTTGACACAGTGTCCACTTTATATCAACAAGTGAAAAATGACAAAAATTGAGTTACAGGGTTTTTGCATGACTGTGCCGGTTTATTCATGTATAAATCATGGACACATTGGAATTCCAATGTACCACCTTTTCCAGATTGCACACCAACTTAATAAATTGGAAAAAGCTTACATCTTTAACCATTTTTCTTCCAAAGATATTTAAGATCAAGTCATTATTCTCCTGCCCCAGTGTGCTTGTTCTCTATAGCATATCACACCTGTAATTATCATTGCTCATGTGTTTATGGCTTAAATACAGTTTAAGTGACTTTTGGAGACACAAAGAAGTGCCAGGAGGAAAGTAACCACTGATTCTTGGTTACAGTAGAGCCACGCATTACTGTATCCCCTTCCATTAAAACAGCTTAAGTTCAATTTGCTTAGGTCACTCAGTTTATTTCACACTGAGCAGACGTGCTTGGTGTGTTTAGAAGACATCATCACCTTTCAGACTGTGTGCACTGGAGCGAGAGTCCCAGCAGCCTCATGGTGCTCCCTGTACAATGTAGTCCCCCTTGAAAATAATCAGCATAGTAAAAATGGACTGGAATGCAATTGTATTTTCTCTCAGGGTTGCCGCATAGGGCATAAGAACAGAAAACCACACCCGGAGTCAGAGGACAACAGCTTGAAATTACGTTACAATGGAAATAATTTCTATTCAGTTTAATTCTGTCCCTCCCTTTTTTTGGAAGTTGTTTTTATTCCATTTGTTTGTTTTGAATGTGTTTTTTATTTGTTCATTTTTTAAACTTAGCACACAAAAGTGCTGTATAAACAGAATATGCTGTCATTTCCCCCAATTACACTTAAAAATGTGCAATGTTGTAAATAATGTTGAGTCAACTGGCACTTTAGTCTGTCAGACAGGAAACAGGCCATAACCTTTTTTCACTTTTTATTTCTTTTAGATCTCATTAAGCATAAATGCACCTAGAAAACACTTCCAGGTCCCCCTCCTTTCCAACTGTACATATTGTTTGTGTTGCTTCATTCCATGGTTGTAAACGTTTAAAGCACACTTAACACGAGTGGGACTGTACAGTTATCACGGGCGTCTGTTCTTAAATGAATAATGAGTTCTTTTTTTATTTTTATTTTCAAAGAAAAAAACTGAAAAGGAAAAGGAACGTGTCCTTTTGCATCATGTTGCAGTATGTACTCCAGATTGCTTTGAAGAATCACAATTAAAAAAAACGACAACAACTTTGCTTTAGGCGTATGTGAAGGCTCTACACTCAGCCTCCATCTCTACTAATGTAAATTAAAGCTTTGGTGAGACTTTTCCACACAGACTGTCTGTCTCCTTTGTGTTGAGGGTTTGATTTTGTATTTTTACTCTCTGTGTCCAGCTGTTTTAGCTTCTCTCTACTCACAGGGCTAAGACCCTGTCTACACCTGGTCACTTCTTGTGACTAGTATCTGGATTGCATCCTGATGCAATCCAGATATGAAGATTTTAGCCACTTGCATTTACACTTAGTGGTCGAATGCATGAAATGGTTTAAGTGATCGTATCTGTTTTAAATTAATCTTGGGTGCGTTTACATTTTCACTTTTATGTGGCTTGGCACATAAAATCCTGATACTCAAGACGGATGAAGTGACCAGGTGCAAATGGGGTCTAAATGTTGGGATTGGGGTGTGGTTTTAGATCACTGATTAGAACTGACAGTAACACACACTCAAATATTGAGTTTACTTGTAGGTTTAATTGCCATAAAAGTGTATTTAACCATAAGGTCAGCAAAAACACAGTTCAAGCAAAAATACTAAAAATATAGTAGATACAGTAGGATGGTAAGCAAATGAGCAGAAGCTGGAACAGGGGATATACTCTATGAATACATACATCTGAATATATGCAAATGTTATATAAATATATATATATATATATATATATATATATATATATATATATATATATATATATATATCAAATTCTCACAGTAAGGCTCATCAGTGCATCAGCCTTCCCTGGACAGGATACAAAAACTTGATTTTCTTGATTTCAGAAGACAACACATGAGAAGTTGGCCCAATACTTTTGTACATAAATAATGTTTGAAATAATATGAATCTGGCAGTTGTTTATTACATTACAAATTCATGATGTTTATACTTGGAGGACATGTGGCCTCAGGAAGTTTGCTATTTTGTAATTCCTATCAGGCTTCTCAAGTCATTGCATTCGTCAGGAATCGGACACATCAGAGTTCTTTGTTACTAATCAACATGCACTGTCTGATTTGACTCCTAAACAAACTGTATAAAACAACACTGTTTTCTGGGTCAGTGGAGTTCAGCAATAGTAAATAATGAAGTCTCTGCTGCTAAACTGTATCGCAAATAAACTACAAATGTAATTACTACAATGTAACTGAAGAAAATGTAGCTTGTCTCCTTCACTATACTATGACAGCACTATATAGAAGCATCCAAACATTAAAAACACTCAGAAAAGTGCAAATCTTTCAAGACCTTCCATGAATACATGTAACCTGTGTTTGACTCAGCTTGTAGATTTTACAAGGATGAAAGACTAAAATAGAGAAACAACCCCTGGATGTGTTGTGTTAGAGGAATGCAGAAAACTGACAGGGTTCTGTGCTCACCAAAAGCTAAAATACATAAATCTCTTCCTCTGCCAAACTTCCTTTGTGGTAAAAGGCTAAAGAAAGTATAACACATACACTGAGCAGCCATAACATAAGTACTACTGGCAGGTGAAGTGAAAAACATTATCTTCATCTACAGTGACATCTGTCAAAGAGTGGGATATATTAGGCACTATGCGAACAGTCAGTTCTTCACAGTGATGTGTTGTTAAAAGCAGGAAAAGTGGGCAAGCATAAGGATCTGAGCCACTTTGACAAGGGCCAAATTGTGACTGGGTCAGAACATCTCCAAAACATCAAGCTGGAGGCCCCACCTCACAACTTAAAGGATTTAAAAGATCTGCTGCTGTCTTGGTGTCAGATGCCGCAGGACACACAGAGGTCTTCTGAAGTCCATGCCTCGAATGGTCAGATATGTTGTGCCAGCTCAAGGGGGATCAATGCTCGTCACTAAACACATATGGAAAACCTTTAAAGATTCACTTGCAGCTTCCATGAGGAAGACCGTTGCTCAGACCGTTGTTTATGTGATGCAATTTGAACATAACCAGGTGTCTGAAACCTGATTCTGTTCCATATTTTTCCCTGTTTACACATTAAGGGGATAGCGAATAGGACTGAGTTTGAGACACAGCTGTAGACTTTCTCTGTCCTTGCACCAAAGTGGTGGAACGAACTTCCCCTGGGTGTCCGAACAGCCGGAATCAGCACTTACTCTGCAGTTACTAAAGGCTTGTGTATGTACATAGCTGTGGTATATTGTGCGTCTCTTGTATCTGGGTATGACTTTTGTAATTGGCAGGATCTAAGTCTAGAAGTATCTCTAAAGTCGGCAGTCAGACAGTAAAGAACCTTAGTAAGTCGCACTGGAGAGAATCATGTGCTAAATGCCATTTATTGTAAATTTAAATGACTTGATAGCACATAAGTTATTCATTGTGGAAATTAATTTAACGCATTAAGCTGACGCTCTTATTCAGAGCGACTTACAAAAGTCCTTCGCTGTTTACTTAGAAAATACCCTTAGCTAGTTTGTATAGACTAGGATCCAAAAAATACCTTTCAGCTTATATGCTACTAAACACAAAAGTCAGTATGGAGACCACGATACTCTGTACTACACTTCACCCAAGTACTCTTGGAAGAGATGAGCCTCCGGTCGGCTTTTGAAGACAGCGAACGACACTGCTGTCTGGACACCCAGGGGAAATGACAGTTTGACAGTTGATGACAGTTGAATTAATTCAATAATCAGTTTTGCAGTGTAAAAAGTAGAATGCGTCGGTCTCTCATGAGACCTTTGTTCAGACCTGTGTTGTCATTAGCTCGTGGTTTGAGGGCTGTGCTTCTTCATCTTCCACAGGGATGTACAAGATTTCAGTAAAGTCTTCAGCAAGTTGTCCTTTATCTGTGGCGTGCTGAGAAGCTTTCGTCTTTATGAAGTAGAAGTACGGCAAAAATTCCACATTTAAAGTTTCTAGCTTAAGAAAATACATGGACAAATGAAACATACATAGACAATATGTGTTCAAGGAACTGACGCAGACTAGGAAGAGAACGTAAATAATCATATGATTTTCATTTATTACCTGAGAAGATACGAGCTGATTATTTTTGCACACTGTGAAAAACAACAGGACATAAGATTACTTAAAAAAGAAAAGAGCTGAACCATCCGCTGTGTGTGTTAAAGTGACCATCATGACAGGTAACATAAAACATCAGAATTCTGTATGACGTTTGTTAAACAGCACAAATTCTACAATCATTGTGCAGTCAATAAGTCATAACAAGCCCATACCCCGATGAGCCAAAGCATTGTGACCATTTTACTGATGATGCAAATAATGTCAGTCATCTTGTAAGAATAGAACATGTGGGTGGCCTATATCTAGTGAGCTTCCGCTATGGCCTGGAGAGCACAAGTTCAAATCCTAAGCCATTCTGCTTTGCCATCAGCAGTCGTAGTCCAAGAGGGCACAACTGGCTGTGCTCTCTCTGGATGGTTAGATGATGCTCCTCCAAGCATGATGGCTGCCTGGCAATGCCGCACCTCACCCGGAAAAGAGGTGGTGGCTGGCTTTGCATGTTTTGGAGGAGACATGTGTTAAGCCTTACCCTCCTAGTGTTGGGAGTATTGCTAGTTTTCAGGGGAGTGATGAACGTGTGGGTTAATCAGCAGTACCAAATTTGAAAAAAAGGGGAAAATTGGCACAAACAAAATATTTTAAAAAGCAAGCAAAAATGGCATGTGTCAAAGTCTGGAATATATGTTAGATGGCAACTGAACAGTCGTTTTTGTAGTCGCCATGTTAGATGTAGGAGAAATGGGCAGACATGAAGACTTGATATTGCAATTAAATAAAACAAAATATTAATATTGCCATTAAAAATACATGATTTAATGTGACTGGTAAAAAATGGGAAATTACCGTATATATAGATGCAAATAAAAATGATGCACAAAAGTATGGTGGGGATTCCGGTAAAGTACAGGATATTTATAGTATGTGCAGTACTGCTGTCCTGACAATGTGTAGTGTTTTCACCTAGAAGAAAAAGAATACAGTATAAGTGCTCCAAAGTAGTGTTTCAAACCATGAGTAAATGACTACTGCTGCTATGCTTTTTTTTACATAAAGTGCTATAGAAACAGAAATGAGCCTAATCCATCACTATCCAGTGTATGTGGCTCTCCAGACGGACAATAAAAAGAAGAAAAATAGCACTGTGGTTGTTTGGTTGTATAATTATTATTAAATTATCCCCATATGAGGAGGCAGGGTCTCAATGGGTTAATAACATTTACATTTACATCACATTTCTACTTCTCTGCACCATGATACTTTTTTTAACTTTGCCCATTTGGCCTCAAATGAAGACATTGTTTCTTGCTCATTTCTGACCTGAGATGTTCACATGTGCCTCTGATGTTCCGTCTGCATTGGAAACCTGACAGGTGTACCTGCCCCAGTCTGACCTGCTCAGGTTAGACACATGCACAGTCATGTTCCTCTCACTGAGGCTGATTCTCTGGTCATCTGGCAGTGGCAGGCTGTCCCGCAACCAGTGCAGGTTCAGAAACTCTCCTCTCACTTCACACCTCAGGGTCAGAGTGTAGCAAGAAGTGTTCACAGCTATCCTTAATGCAGCTGGAGGAGCTAAAACCAGAAAACACAGCCGAGGTTAATCACCTTCTACTTTCTCAACAATCCAGCAAATCAACAAAAATCCAGTCATTTCAGAACAAAACTCAAACACTGTGTGCTACAGTCAGGCATACTCACATAGTAAAGATAACGTGATGTTACACTTTATAGTTTGATTGGAAAACAATAGTTTCTTCTCATAAACAGCTTCATCTTCTGCTGTCAGACTGACCAAAATCAGACTCATATTCTGTACATCAAAATGAATATTTTGGCAGCAGTTGCAAAAGCATGAAGTATTTGTTTTTTTTAAACAAATATAACAGACGCTTTGAAGTTGGACTTCTGTATTTAGACCATTCCACTCTTGATGCATTTTGTTGATGTTCATGACATACGTGGAGCTCCACTCGACTGTGTAACACACCCTTCACTTTCTGCTCACCACTCGTTCCACCTGCAAAACAATGTTAGATATCATAATATTTCCATTATTGCATAAATATCATTAAACCTAAAGACTGAAAAACTATTTCTATAAAGCTATTTCTTTAGTGTAGAGTGTAAATAACACATCACCTTACCAGCAAGTGACGACAGGAGAATCATCATAACGATAATATGGTTTCCTTGCATTGTAAATAGTCCAGAGTTACATGAATTAGTCTTTTGAATTATATTGAAATAGTCTTCTAATTCAGTCAAGTCTATAACAGAACGCGAAACCCCCTCATTAAAACTTATTAGTCTTGCTAACTGATCGTCAAACGTTTGCAGTTTAAGGCGTAGCAGAAGAGTAAAGCCACTACCAATGACTGAGTCAAGAACGTCTCAAGACTCTTTTAAATAACACGATTGAACCGATTCACAACTTCATCTGAATCAAATGTTCTTGTAACTTCTCGTTGAATTTGGGAATAAATACTGATGAAATACCACATTATGCCAAAATAACAAGCTCTGTTTGGCTCCTTTTTCTCTTACATGTTTGTGCACCTCGAATCTAACTCCATTGGTAGCCGAAGAAACAATAAAACTCACCCACTGAACTGAGCATTAGTCTACACAGACACGACTTCTCTTAAGGCTTAAACCTGGAATCACTCAAACGGACGAGTCACTGAACCGAACTGTTTCGGAAGAATCGATTCAGCAAATTCATACACCTTTCCATTATTATTGTAAAATAATTCAAATAAATTAAACCATATGGTTATTATGATTATTAACCCTCTTTTGGTCACATTTTTTGGGACCACTGATTTACTGTGCAGCACTTTAGTAGACACTTGCAGTCTCTTAAATGTGCTATATAACTCCCTCTCCAGAGAGCATCATGCTTACTGCAACCTCCCCCCTTTACCTTACTATGATAATACCATTATAATTTACCATAGCAAGACTACGATGGCAGGGCCATATATTTTTTGGAACCTACACTGAAGGTAGCTGTAATATAGAATGTCAGGCTGGCTAGAATTCCAGGTACAACTAGAATAAAACCACTAATTGTACCATGGTAAAACCAGCAAGTTTGAATATTAACCAGGTCTGACCTGGCAAGGCTGTTAGGCCTGGTGAAATCAGCACCAGAGTGAAGATGCTCTAGCCAATTCTACATACTCCCTGTAATGCCTCAGCACCATAATGCACTACACACCCATCAAAATCACATTATTATCATTAAGACCTTTGAGAGGTTGGTCCTTAAACAACTAAGACATGGACTACTAGGACCTCTTCCTGATGGTTTCTGACGTCTCAAGTGCCTTCAGCCCCATCATGCCCGTCTCCGTCTGGAAAACAACACTCTCCTAGATCATGGACAGACAGTGGAGGGCAGCACTAGAGCACCCCAGTGAACTGTCCTGTCTCGCTTCTGCTTTACCCTGTACAGGTGCAATACCAGCTCATACTCAGTTTTTCTGATGACTCCCCCACTGTAAGATGTATCAGTTCTCAGGCTGGTGGTCTTCATGTGCAGAGAAAGCCACCTGCATCTTATTGTCAGCAAGACATATGAGAATTTCCGCTTTGTGAGGGTGGCTTGTGAAAACAGTTACCCTTCAGAGAGGATGTGAAGATGAATCACCCTATGACCATGTAAGGGTCTTCATGAATGACTGACTGACTAAACAGGAGAGATAACGCGGACACTCCATATAAGAAAGACCAGAGCAGGCACTTCTTTCTATTGATGCTTAGGTCTTTCAGTGCATGCAGTTGGTCTGTTGTGTGTTCTTTTCCCTGCTGTGGTAGCAGCAGAAACCAATCACCTCAGTACTGTGGAACCAAATGAACTGCTAAGAAAAGCCAACACAGTCACAGGCCTGAATGTTGTTCATGATTCCTCCGGTTGTATTCATCTGTCTTGTACATGGCCACCTTGTTTCTCCTCTAATTTTCTAAGCCCAGGATATTGCTTTTTCTCAAAACATGTCAAAAATAAATGTAATTAAAAATGACCTTCAATTATAGATTACAGTTGACAGAGCTCTATTGCATTTACAGAACAAAATACAAAGCACAAAATCTACATTAGAACTGGGTTTTAGAATAAGGAAAATGCAGAAGTTTGCAGTGCAGTTGGGCTTTAAGAACAGAACGGGAGAAACTAATCACAGGCACTCATCACCTTCTATATTGAGAAAGAGCCCTTTATTTGCGACCTGCTGAGAAGCACTCAGCTTTGTGATGTTTGCCGTTTTTGCTGTAGAGGTGTGGCAAAAACTCCACCTCCACAGTGTCAGCTTGTTCCTAAAGAAGGACACAGACAATCTAATGGTACAACACAAGCAGTCTTTGTGCACGGCTAATAAAACAAGAATAGACTGATTACATGCAAATATCTTTCATTACAAATTGTTAAGTGCTCCAATTTTTTATAGTTATGATTATGATTGGTCATTCTGCTACCTGACGAAGCAAAAGTTCATCATACAAGCTCTGTGCTACACAACAGAAAGTGAAAGAGCTGCACCATCTGCTGTGTTTTTAAAGTGACTTTGCAAAAGTGCTGGGTTGGACAGCTCGGCTTATTGTTCAGTTTCTAAAAATGCTCACTCAAACCTTCATCTGCAAAGCCTTCAGCTGTGTCATCGGCCTCATAATAGGCAGGAAAAAGGAAAAAAGCTATCACTATTTGAAGGTCACGGGCTGGTTATATTATGTGTCACATAATGATACTGATCATTATACCCCTACACATCGTTATATGTCTAATAATGTGTTAAAAAGTTACCCAAAAAAAGTACCTTGATATGTGCCAGTGTAGAAAGGCTCAAGCCTTGTTTTGTTTGCTTGTTTTTAATTAGATTTACCATGCACAAAAGGCACTTGCTCAGACTAACCTGCTACCAAAGAACAAATAGAACAAGTCTGAAAAGCACCTTACATGAAGTTCTAGCGTGAGTCTATTTAACACCATTTGTACATGGTGATGGTGTTGTGTCTCTATTGTGTGCTTTCCCTTGTTTTGCTGCGCATGAGTTTCCAAAGGGTTTCATAATTCGATGCTGACATTGTGTGAAACAGATGACAATGTTTCATCCAATTTGTGGTTCAGCCAGTAGCTTTTTGATATGTGGTAATCCTGACAGGGTGACACTTTGGTGGGCGAAGATCACTGATGAAAACAAGCTAGCTTAAAGTGGTGGAAGTTCCCTTAGGTAATAAGTGTAAAACTTATAGCAGACTTGGTTTGTGTGGGATCAAACAAATGGGTATTAGTGGGCAGTATTTACGACTTTGTAAGTCATGTGATGTGTGGTGTTGATGACTGGCATGAAAAAAGGTTTTGGTTTTGAGTGTGATATTTTCTCATTCAACTACATACACTGTCTGTGTTAGAAATCTTACCCCAGTCTGTGCCGCCTGTGCAAAATCAAATATAAAAGCTTTTATTTGTGGTGATGGATACTAAAAAGTAAAAAGTGTGGATATGCTAATTTGACTATACGGCCAAAGTGTTGGTCATCGCAGAGCAGACAACTCTGATTTAAGCACAAAATTAGCCATAATATTCATTTTAAGTTCCATTTTTCTTTGAAAGTAAAGTTATTAAGATTGTTAGAACAGAAGCTTACTACAGATATTATACAGATTTAGATTGTAGATTGTTACACTAGCAATAAATAAACCTGATATTAAATGAAGTCGTGTAATTGTTATAATTCCATTGTGTACTCTCAGCTTTAAATGTGTAACAGGTGTCTTTGTCTTGCCCTTGTGTTTTTTCTTCCTGGTCCCTTTTGCCTGGTGCACCTCAGCACATGGCTCTTCTTCTGTTGTCCTGCCTCCTCCCTAGTCTCCGCCTTTGTCCCCACCGTGTCATTTGTCTCTCAGGTGTTCTCCATTATAGCCCTGCCCCTTCATTAACTCTTCTCAGGTGTTCCTCATTTGTTACAGTGTGTATGTAGTACTTTTGTTTCCTGTGATTCTGGTTAGTGAATACATGTCTTGTGTTTCTCAGGGCCTTCACGTTTGGTCTCCAGTCAGTTTAGTATCTCTAGCTTGTTTTGAGTTGTTTTTTTCCTGCTTTTGTGTTATTTGTTTTTTTTATTAATTCATGGTATTATTTTTTTAATAAAACATTACCCTGTACGTCCTCCTCATCCCTGCCTGCTTCCCAAATGTGCCAAAAGGAGTGATGTTGTTTATAATAGTGTCATTAAAGCTTAATTTTAACCCTGTTGAGGTAGCAGTGTTGATTCGGCTCAAACCTGAGCCACATCAGGCATTATGTAGTACAATGAACGACTGCCCATTAGTAGATCAGAGAAGAGTGTTTTAACATCTAGTGGTCAAATGGAGTGGATGAAAGTTTGACAGTGGTGGTATAAGAGTGGCTGAGATGCTGTTCTCTTGCAGCTGTAGCAGAGCATTTAATTTGTTAATTATTGTAATTATTAATATTGTATGCATTGTGTAACTGTATTGTTATTGTACTTATATTAAGGGGACTTTAAGGTACATGTTAATTATTCAGGATCATTTTTGGAGTGTCTTATTGGTTGGTTTAAAAGAAAGAAACCTGCAATGTTTTACCAAATTAATAGATTTTACATTACAGGACCTTCATCCTCCAATTAAATCAATTGAATCAAATTTTGTTTGAGTTTGCATTGGACATTTGATTCTTTGAAGTTGAACTGTTCGAAGAATCGGTTCTACAAACTGAAGCCTGAGGTGGGGGCGATCATTACAGCAATTTGAACCAATTCACGACAACAGCTGAATCAACTGAATCATTTTTTCTTTTTGTAGCGTCTGTAACACACACACACACACACACACACACACACACACACACACACCCTGAACTGAACCCTCCATCACTCGCAGCAGGTAAAGAGGAGGAGATCACAGCACTCTGTCTACATACAGTACATGTTTATGAACATGCTGTGAAGCACTCGGTTTACTACATGCATTTCAACATGTGGTTTCAGCAGACAAAGAAAGAAACCACGTGTCACTGACTCTTAAACAAATACAGGAACGTAATCTTTATATGTGGTAACGACGGAGAAAACATTGTCGTTAGCACAGCATCAGATCTAGTGTCTAGTCTGAAGAAGGAAAAACATTCTAAACTAATGTCATGAAGAATCCCCAGGGTATACTCCTAAAGGTCAATAATACTGTAGACCTTTCCACAGGATCCCTATAAGAATCTTCCAGTAAATTCAAGACAGTTTACAATAGGATAAGATACTATGTTGCTATATTATAGGGATGCCATATAGCCCTGGTGCCATTTTACACTGATATCTGTTTCAACATTAAATCTAAGGAATGCCTAATGCATTAATCCATTTAAAAAAATAACAGGAACAAAAATCGGTTTGTTTCGCACTGGGTGTGTTGTGTTGATGTTGGTTCACAAGAATCAGAATAAACCTTTATAGGTCAACTCTTTGATTACACAGTAGCTCACCATGTACACAACAGGCAACTAACATGGACAACAAGGCCAACATACTTTTCTCAGCTGTACTAACATACACATTCACACCTTCGAAACACAGTGCTAAATTCAGCAGCCAGGTAGCAAATGAGCATTTCCACAAAATGTGGTTACTATAATTTGTGCTAATGTCAGAAGAACTCGAGCAAATATCAAATCAATTTTCTAGATCGTTTTAAATAAATTATTTACTTCCTTTGTATAATTTGAGGGAAAAGGTGAGTACTTTCAATGTAACTTTATCAGTCAATGTCACAATTTCACTAAAGACATTTTATTTTTATTTTTAAGACTTCTGGTTGAACATGACTTCAGCTGACATGACGTGAGTTGTTAGAATTATGGGACACAACAACAAAAAATCATAACCTACCATTGATACTTTATAAATATATGCTGCGCGTATGGGATGTAAATGGATTCACACGTTATTATTATTAGAAGTTTTCTAATATTACAATTTACATGTTTATATATATATATATTTAAAATGTGTGATACATAATATCAATTGACTATCAATGTGTTAATGGCAATGAAGTCTAAAAAAAGTACCAGTTATCTGTCAACCGTAGTACGTCTCTAAAAATAAAATAAAAAAGGAAAGGGGAAAATGTATTTTCTTTTTTTCTCTTTTAATTGACATCAAATGTTTTCATAGTAACAATACAGCAAAGTTCTCAGTGTAAAGACATATGAGACATCTAGAAAATTTACTACAACAAACAATAGTGTTTAATCTGTAGCAAATGATTATCAAACAGAACAGCTGCATTTTCACTGTTTCTGTGATATTAGCAAAACTGTTAGGCATAACTGGCACAACCACCTTTCAGTGGTATAGCGATACAATCATTTTTCTTTTCTGACCCCAATAACAATAATAAATTAATGTCAGGTGATGCTTAAACCACTACCACCACTACTCTGTGTTCCTAAAAACCACTAACCTATAAAACTGAGTCCTTTACTGAACATGGCCGTCTAACATAGTACCCAGACACCATTTCTACTTAGCGAATTCAGATTCCTTAATGCCCAAAAGTCTAGTATTGGGTATAAAGATCAACAGCAATACCTCTTGAATGGGCTGTAATGCAAAACTACTAATCCAACATTGGTACCTGACATCAGTAATGCTGTTGTGGCTAAATGCAATCAAATCATCCCAGCAATATTCCAACATCTAGTGTCAAGACTTCCCAACAGTCCTGGCTGATACTGCATTAAAAGGGAACAAAGTCTCTAATAATAGCTGTGATTTTGGAAGAAGCATTGATGAGCAGAAGTCTACAAGCCTTTGCACAAAAACACCACCATGCTCATGACTACGCAAATCTTCTTCCCCACAGGAATAAATACAGAGCCAGTAACAGCACTTGTACAAAAACACAGCATTTTGTATAAAGTTAATAGTTGCAAAAAAGTGGAGTTATGAAATAACTCCATAATAAATAAAAATTTTGGGAGAAGGAACATGCCTAAAGCCCCTCTTCCTTGTTCACATTTCTGTGACAAATGTGGCTACCCTCCACCACCCCATCACCTTCCTTATAGCCTTGTCATCTTTCTTGTCATCATTCCTGGCTCCACATATCAGAGGCGGGCAGGCTTCCTACCACAAAGCAGAAGCCACCCAGACTGCAGCCCAGAACTAGGTACTTTGTAAACTGTGTAAAGTTAAACTGTGCATAATGTACAGGGCCTCTGGATCAGTACTGAAGCAACACTAAATGAGAGACACAAGACCAACTTCCAGAAACAATATTCATAGAATACATTTCGAAGGAAAGGATGTCATCACATGCTTTGGAGTTCACCTCACTTCTGCAAAACTGCTAATGAATCATCTGGAGGTTACTCAAGACTACAGTAAACCCAAATTCTATAGTTTACAGTTACTAGCTGTACCAAGGATATGTCCATTAGGATCTTGTTCAGACAGACCCACTGCTTTATTGGCTCATGGAGGACTGAAAAGACAATGTTGTTCTGACTTCTTCAATGGTGGAGTAGCCAGACTCTTCATCCTGGTGCCTTTCATCCGAGGCCCGCTGAGCTTTCGGCTTTATATAATCTGTGTAGACATATGGTAAAGATGCCACTCTTGGAGTATCACGTTCCTGCAGAAAAGCACAGACAATATGTGTGCACAACACTGACATACTCTTAGCTAGGGGAGAATTAAACTGATGTGTAATGTAAATGGTTCTGCCCTCTGATGTCAAATGTTGGTGCTTTTACCTGTGGGTGGTTGGGCTCATCATATACCGGTTCTGTAAAAAGCCACACAAAGTCAGAGTACTTCACAAAGGGTAATTTAAATAACCTACATGACGTATAGAAAAATGTGTAGTCTTCATACCTTCCTTTGCGATACCATTTGCGTTTCTCCGACCTAAAAAAAAAAAGCATCACAGTGAAAAGTCAATGTAAAAAGGTTTTATTCCAACTCAGTTGAAACTAAGTTGATAGTGTTAAAGAGTTTGAGGCAAGTGACTTTCCTTAAAATACTTGGTAACACTTTATTTGGATGGTCCATTGTAGATGCCTCATAGATGTTCACTTGACATTCAACTAATATAAAATAAAAAACCTCTTGTAAAGAGATGTAATGTAATGTAAATGAATGTCTATTGAATGTAACCCTACACCTAACCCTAACCCTAACCCTAACCTTAACCATAGCCGTTTAGGTTAGGTTAGTGTTAGATTTAAGGTTTAGCTTATGGTTAGGGTTGGGATTTATGGTTGATTCAAGGGTAAAGTTAAGAGAGCATTGAACAGATATTCAGTTGAATTTAAGCTGAATGTCAGGTGAGCATCTATGAGGCATCTATAATTGACCATCCAAGTAAAGTGATACCAAAGATTTAAGTAATGCCTACCAGAGAATTAATTCAATTTGTTAAAAACAACTTAAACACATTCATTTGTATTAAATAAATACAGAAAAAAAAATCTGTGCTTACAATTTGCTGTATAATCAAAGCCCAGAAAACACTTAACTTGTAAGGTATAAAACATTATATTTCCTAATACTTTAATTGAATCACCATCACACTCATGAACAGCTGAACATTACAACACTACATTCTGAATACAGTCTACTACATACATACATCATATCCAGATGTTCTCTCACTCTTCTTTCTCTGTACTGCACTTTATTTATCTGATAGTGTTTTAGAACAATCTGTACTACCGTCTCAACCAGTGACTCCTCTGTTCTCCATATTTATATCTATTGAATCCAGTCTGCACTGTTCTTTACTGCTGCACTTAGCACTTTACTTTAAATATAAAACTCTGCACATGTTAAGTTTACAGGTGTGTCTGTGCGTGTGTGTGTGGGTTGGATGTGTTTGTTACTTCTGTAATGTCAGTTATCGTGCACTGTGAGCCCTGTATGTGTAAGCATACTTGGCCAATAAAGTCAGATTCTGATTCTGAAATGTGATTCACACTCAGCAACAGCTAATGGTAATGTGCTTCTACAGTCTACAATACTGAGGCCAGGCAGGTAAACAAAACGTAAAATATAACACCAAATAGAATGTAGCCTGGGTGGAAAGCAATGCAACTGCTGGTGAGTGATGGGAGAGGACACTTCTAATATGCAAATAATGGTCCCAGGAGCCAATAGGGAAGTTTTACTCAAAGAGGATGTATTGCACAAAGAAACCCAAAAGATTAGTGTGTATTATTGCAACAGCACAGCTGACTAAGTTACTGGACATGTTGAGAAACATCAACATGAGAAAAAAAGATTAAATCAACCATCAGTAGAGTCTCATTTTTTGAGTGTGCTGTTTTTAAGCTTGCGTGGGCCAGTCACTACAGTTCTCAATTCTTATGAGTTGATTTGACTCAAAGATTCAATTTGTCTGTTGGTCTATTTATTGTGAAATGTTGACACAATGTAAAGAACAAGTGCCAGATTCAGATTATATCAAGAACTGAAAAAGAGAAAATGGGATACAAGGTTTTTGCGTGACAGGAACAATATTTACAAATGAAACAGCTCTGAATCTTTATGAGAAAGAATTACCTTTCCTTCTGTTAGCTGAATTTCTTCTACAGAAGCCTGTCAACATTGTAAAGGGAAAATAATTCTGTTATTAATCATGTGTTAACTTTAAAATAGATTCAGTAACACTTCCTGTTAAATGATACATCACATGCGGTTAGAAACCTAGCATTGTCATGCGCCATTTAGTCGTAAGCTTACATTTTAAAACTGATTCTGTGTTTCTTTAAAGGAATAGCTCACCACCAAAGCTCCCTACAATATGTTTGGTTGGCCAAGACGGGTTTGAGGAATGCTTTTTTTGTTTTGCAGTTGAGGCTAATATATAACAAAACATTTATGTCACTCATAAAGATCAGGCTTGTAGCCCCCATACAAAATTAAAGAAGCACCGAGCATGTATAAGTCAACTCCAACTCTGTGTGGGCTAAGGGGAACAATGTACAGAATGTTCTGGTTAACTTTCTTTTTGATAATAGAAGTTTGTAATAACACCTTCGGCCCGCTGGCAGTCCATAAGCTGTTTAAGGAGTTAGATGGTTTCAAAGCTATGAAAAATACTGCCACAATTTAGAAACATGTACAGGCAATGAAGCATACTGGTACTAAGCTTGAGTTAACAGCTTCATTTCAGAACAGTAAAAGTACTGTGGATGCATCTGTCTCTCTATATATCAATGAGTGCGCTTTTAACTTGCTTGTTCAAGCAAACTTTCAACCATTTAAGCTGAACTGTTGCATTCTGTTTTAATACCAGTTATCTACAGATTGTTAAAGATTGTTTTAACATCAATTTTCAGGTCAGTCACCCCTCAACATACTGACGTTACAGAATGTGCAACAGGCATTTTCGCTAATGCTTGTCTCAAGCGAGAAATAGTTTTCTCAACTGCAACATCATGCTCACGTCAGAAACTCTTTCATGGTCAGCAGATAGAGTTCTATACTGTTGACACCATTACTGACAGCATCGCCACTAAACAGTATCACGTTAGTACAATGATTATGCTAATTTAACTTTCATTTGCAAAGCTTTGAGCTTTGAGCAAAAACAATATTAAGTCAATATTCTTATACATAGCACCTTAAAAACACTCAGAACTGATTAAAAGGATCATCATATAATTTGTCACATCACAAGTTACATCATAGCGTCATTATCCACTTTAAGCACTGATATTGCCATTGGACAAAACAAGCATATATTTATTGTGTCTAATGAATAATAGAATCATACCATATCTGCAGAGGCAAATGAAAATGACACACAAAAGTATGATGGGGATCAGTGCGAATCCGGTGATGTGCAGGGGATTTATAGTATGTGCAGTACTGCTGTCCTGACAATGTGTAGTGTTTTCACCTAGAACAAAAAGAATACAGTATAAGTGCTCCATCCTGGTGTTTCCTGTTTAATCAAATGTATCCACAACTCAGTGATCAGTGTTAGTATTTTTTTTTCTTTTACATAAAGTGTTACATATACAAGATTAGCCTACTCTGTCACTAACAGACAAACATGTCGAGGCTTATGTGTAAGAAAACATGCACATGAACATGTCCTTAATATTGATTAAGGTATTTTGATAGTGGCATTTAGTCTATCAGTGTTTTATCAGCTGACGAGAAAATCCCCATTTCTGACCTGAGATGTTAACATGTGCCTCTGATGTTCCGTCTGCATTGGAAACCTGACAGGTGTACCTGCCCCAGTCTGATCTGCTCAGGTTAGACACATGCACAGTCATGTTCCTCTCACTGAGGCTGATTCTCTGGTCATCTGGCAGTGGCAGGCTGTCCCGCAACCAGTGCAGGTTCAGAAACTCTCCTCTCACTTCACACCTCAGGGTCAGAGTGTAGCGAGAAGTGTTCACAGCTATCCTTAATGCAGCTGGAGGAGCTAAAACCAGAAAACACAGCCGAGGTTAATCACCTTCTACTTTCTCAACAATCCAGCAAATCAACAAAAATCCAGTCATTTCAGAACAAAACGCAAACACTGTGTGCTACAGTCAGGCATACTCACATAGTAAAGATAACGTGATGTTACACTTTATAGTTTGATTGGAAAACACTACTTTCTTTTCATAAACAGCTTCATCTTCTGCTGTCAGATTGACCAAAATCAGACTCATATTCTGTACATCAAAATGAATATTTTGGCAGCAGTTGCAAAAGCATGAAGTATTTGTTTTTTCAAACACATATAACAGACGCTTTGAAGTTGGACTTCTGTATTTAGCCCATTCCACTCTTGATGCATTTTGTTGATGTTCATGACATATGTGGAGCTCCACTTGACTGTGTAACACACCCTTCACTTTCTGCTCACCACTCGTTCCACCTGCAAAACAACATCATAAATAGTGAACAGTGAATAGTTTTTCTGTCATTAAATATAAAGAAATGATAGCACTTTATTTGAAGGTACAGCAAATAATAAAAGGCTATTAAGGCCATGTTTTTGTTCAAAGACCCACTCACACTACACTTGAATTCACATCTTATTTAGTGTCTGTATATAGTAATATAATCATTGTTGTGTAAAGTTTATATTAAACCTGTATAATAATGCATGTATAGTGTGTATAGGACTAAGTTGGATTAGTATAGTAGATTTGATTTGATTTTAGACTATTCTAAATGTTTTGTTCATTATGCATTAAGCTTAAAATACTCTATAAATCTTTTAGGGCCCCTGTCAGTAATGGCCCTTATGGTGCCTGGAAACACGGACTGACATTTTTTTTGTTTGTATTAGTTTTGCATCCAATTAATGACGAGTTTGAGCTCACTTTAGAGACCTATTAAAGCTTTATTTAGCTGCAATAAACTAACATAAATACTAAATCTGGCACTATCTAGAACCCACAAGAATCAACTAATTACAGACTAATAACATGTCAATTTAGGCAATAATTCCTGCTCAATAATCTGTGCGACAGGTCCTTAACAAAGTGTTTATAGTGCATTATTACAATGAGAGAAAAAATGAGTGATTTTACACAATGCACCACCAATTACATACTAGTATGATCATTGAAGTCATAATGAATAAAGCTGAATACATACTAGGCAAACAATTACAAATGTCTAATTCAGTCTTTACTAATCATTATTTGCATGTGTTAAATTAAAGAATATAAACAAAGCGACATATGTGCCATTACATAAGATATGAGAAAGGTATAAACACAATCCTTACCAACAAATGGCCAAAGGAGAAGCATCAAAATGACAAAGTGATTTCCTGGCATTGTCATAATTGACAATCATGAGTTATAGTCTTAAGTCCTGTTTAGCTAAATCCATATCATAAATGATCATTAAAGGATCTCTGTAGGTCTTATTAATCACTAATCACGCCCTTAAAATCTGCTGTGGGTAGGCAGAAGACAGAAACTGTCCCTGCATGTGCAGAACACTGATGTAAGAGGAAGATTGCAACCTACACATGTTTAAGCACACACTGTGAAAAAGACTTGCTTAGTCTACACCACGTGGTTTCACAAAGTCTCTTATGAGTCAGACAATGAAGGAAGTGACACAGTCGTGCTGTTTCTGAGGAAATAAATCTTTATTTGAAAATGTAACTGACAAAAACATTACCCTTTAGCACAGCGTCAAAGAAAGCCTGGATGAACGTCTCTTGGCTTATGTGAAAAGCATTATTGTAAACCAGCGATGGGAAACGAAGCAGATGGATGGGATAGCTTACTAAAACAAACAATCTTTAAAGCTAAGCATGTATACATTGTCTTAGGTAATACAACTACCAGACAGCCAAGTACACTTTTAAAAATAAATGTGCTACAAAGTTATTTGGGCAATGCTACAGAAGAAGACTTTTTGGTTTCATTAAGAGCCCTTTTTATCTTTATATCATATTCTTTAAACCTTTACAAACATGATTCTTAATGCAACAAAAATTGGTTATTCTAAGGCATCACTCAAAGAACCCTTTGTAACACCTTTATTTTTAAAGGTAATGCTGGGCCGTTATTAAGGCTATGTCTCTTGGAAATGCAAAAAAAAAAAAAAAAAAAAAAAAGTTTGCAGTGAGAAAACTATGAGGTACAGTCAATCAGTATTTCGGTCCATTTGTGGGAGTGCTGGGGGTGGACTGGCATTAAAAAAAATTAAGAGCAGTTTCAAAGGTCCTTGTGGTTGGAGAGGAAGATCACTCTAATGTCAGTGTCTCCGCTTCTGCTGTAGCCGTGCGTGGAGCAGAAGAACTGTTGGACTTGTGGCCCTCTGCCAACGCCTTAAAGTGCTAAACACAAGAAGAGGGGAAATGCTCAGTGATGTAATCCCATGAATGGCAATGGAAACTAAGCATTTCAACTAACTTATAGTGCAGATCTATCATCTACATTTTTAGCATACAGTCAAGGTTGACAAATAACTACTATTAACCTTAAGTTCAGAATAGAAGTGTGACATTATTTTATTGTGGCTTTATAGTATGCCTGCGGTGTAATGTCTCAGTACTAGCACCTTGGACTGCTTAAGTTCATATAAACTACTTTGTAAAGATGCCAAAGCATCTTTTTGACTCAAGGGTACACACAATGGGCTACTCCAGAAATATAGGTAGAACTTTCTGTACTGCATTTTATTCATGCAAAATTACTTCAAATCTTTAGTATAGGCCCCAATAAGAAAAGTTTTTTCAGTAAGTAAAAAAAGAAAAAATGTATTTAGTTCACACAGATCACCATTATCACAGAAGCTGTCTAACAAACCTGTTTTGAAAAGATAACACAATTAAAGACCTGCTTTAACATGATATTTATAGACGTGTATAGTACACTATACACACATAAATGAATGGAAAATCCATTTCAGATTCACTGAACACAGTTCACAGGTACTCAGTAACTGCTTTCCTTTAATCATGTACATTCTACTTGTTTATATCTGTGAGAAATAAAACATTACTTTTATCTCAGCACCATATTTAGTCATTTGCATTTAGTTCCTAAATTCCTTTACTGTGTATAATTTTAGCCTTTATTTTAATTGCAATGTTTAGCTTAAGTCTGTTCTGTTTATGCAAGCACCACTGGTGTTGCTCACATTTCTTACTTTGAAGCTTCATGATTCTGTTTTAGACCAAACGTGATGCAAAAAAGGAGAAGTGTAGGTTATTATTGAATCGAATGCACCAAGACGTTATAGCGTTTCTCAGTGCTTCAGTTTTTTTTTTTTTTTTTTTCTCTCTCTATCCTTGTGTACGCAGTAACAGTCTAGACCTTTTCCTTTTTCTGCTTGTGCACAGCTGGTTAGCAACTGTAATGATGCACAGCTGCCACCAGCTGGACATGCATATAAATCAGCTCTCTGTTTAGTTTTGATAAACTATAGTATTTCAGTTCATAGAAGTCACACGTACTGCACCAAAGAAACAACAGTCCTGTAACAAGATCTGTGAAATAAAACTAATAAAGATCAGTCTGGACTAACCACTAAGTGGATGTTTTGGCAAGGCAACATTCTGAGGAACCCTACAGCCATGTTCAATAAAAACAAACATAGCAAATTTAAACAGACATGAAAAACAATATACGATAGAAAAGACACAGAAGAAAGAGGTCCCTTTTATAATAATTACCTGGGAATTTTTGAATTCAGAATAGAGTGTGAATAAGACATGGAGAGACTGGATTCGACTCTTATACACAGGGATGTCCAGGATACCTGTAGAAAGTAATTTAGTTAGATTCACTTACGAGGCTTCACTTGCGATAATAAAAAGATGACAGTTCAGCTCACCACATATTATGTCAATGTATTCTGCCAAGTCACAGTTAATATCTGCCGTAGGAAGGTTCACCTGGGAGGAGGAGAAAGGTGTGTACAAAGTCAGATTATAAAACTAAACACACTGTAAAGTGCAAAACAGTCATTTAAAAAAGTTGGAACCCAACAAAATAAACCAGTTCAGAATGCCTGATTATATAAAAGTGACTTTACTAGTGTTCACTAGTGTTAATTAACAGCATGTCTTATCTAAGTGCATATAAGTGCATAATTCATACAAGTGCATTATTTATAAAAACACAGAAACAGCAGCAACTTTTAAGAATCTATAAAGTTTGTGTTCATTAGGCCCTACATTCGGAAAGGAAATAATTAAGTACTCTTTTAAATGCTACTACAAAATATTCTAAGCTTTCAACAAACAATATTTTAATACTAACCTTGCCCAATAGCTCCTCAAACTCAGCTGGCCACTCCTGCATCAGGGTATCAATGTCTGGCATGGATCTAAAAGAGAGAAATGGACACCTAAATAATGGACATTAATTCTGTCCACTTGTGCCAAAGTTAAAACCAGAGCACACTAACTGGACAAACATGAACAAACATTAACATTTGGTTGGTGTGTCATACCTGGTCAGGGAACATAGTGTTTATCCCTGATCATACATGGAACAGTGCACTTTGTGTAGATGTTTACATGAGTGGGGTACTGCATTAATACACTATATGGAAGTATTGGGACACCTGCTCATTCCACCCTTGGCATTAGGCATGGTGCCAACATGTTACATACATTGTGTGTGTTTCAGCAATGGGTGCAACTTAAAGTAGCTAAATGCCTTCAGTACAAGGGATGTCCACAAACATTTGGATGTATAGTGTATTTCAGTTTTTAGTGTATGACGTTGAATGAGGTCAATAAAGCACGGTCTGTGTTTGTTCTTGCCTGGTGTAGTGTACAGTAGCTGGTGGTTTGGACCGGTGAAGTTCACTGATGCTTTCTATCCAGTTATCTATGGCTTTAGGGTTCTTCTGCGGATTCTCAATACTTTTCACTTTCACCTCCTAAAAAGGACAGAGAGAAATTCATTAGGAGTTCATCAAGTCTGGAATAAAGGAAAGGTAAAATTTGTGCTGACCCATTCTTTTACGTCCATGGACAAACTCACAGACAAAAGTGACAGACTGTGAGTGTGTGTATACTCACAGCAACATTGTGCTGTTTACTGTTCTCTGAGAGCCACAGGGAGAGCACTGTAGGATCAGACTGCTTGGCACAGGGTTCATCCAAAACCAGCAATCCTAGACCGTCTGCCTTCCCGTCCGGCCGTGGAACCTGATTATCACGGACACACACCACATGCATCAGAAATGGGTGAACAAAAAATCTGATGTGGTATTTATGTTATTCTGAACATTCTCTGTAACTGCCTAAAGTTTATTTTTTTAAAAAACACATCTGCCATGATTTCCATACATGACAACATACAACAAGCATAATAAAGCATATTAATGTCAATTGGTTTCATACACTGGATGTATTACTCAACACCTACTACTACATACAAATTTTCCAGTCAATGCATATCCCTCTGTAAATCCTTCAATGTTTTCAAATGTGAGGCTCACTGGTTTTAAAGCTCAACTCTTCCAGGATTTCTAACAATTTTCTAATTTTCCAGATATTTTCATGACTGGAAAGTTCCAGGTTTTCAGATTTGCCCTGCTATGAATGGTTCAAAATGCTGAAGTACTCCTCCTGTAGTACTAAAATGGTGAGTCTATTTCAGAATATAGGTATATGTTGTTGCTGTTGCACAACGGCCTTGAATCTCCAATTTTTATGTTTTGAAACATAGATAACACAGAATATACAAAATGTGTAATATAAGAAGAAAGCATCTGTAGTTAAAACTAATTTGATACAGTGTTCAGTCACATACAAGTAAATTTATGGTACTTGGTACATGGCATAGTTAATATGACTGGACTCACTTTAAGGAAAGCATCAATGTCCCCTACAGCTGGGATAAAGTCAGGAATAAAAGGTTTCAGCTTATGGTCCAATTCTATAGTCTGTGGTGTGTACCTGAAAGCAAAAAACATTCACATTTATAATAATGACTAGCACCCATAGATATACAAACTTCTTGCATGTGTGTTTCCATTTGAGAGAAATCAGATGTGAGACGTATCAGTGGTTTGTGTGGGTTCGTGTACGAAAACAAAAGCTTCTCACCGTGTAATGTACTGGAAAAGTTCTTTGATTTCTGCCGTAACACGAAGATGGTCATAATCTGCCGGGTCATATGCTCTGTGAGAAAATACACACACACTATGAGAGAAACCTCAGCATTTCACATATAAATATTTAAATCAAGTGTGTAGTACAGAGGTAGCAGCGCTTGAGGTAATGGGCCACATTACACATACTCCAATCTTTATTGGACAAGATAAAACATGTGTTGTAAGTTATTAGTTAATAAATAAACAGAACCCTTTAATAAGAGTTGAAGTTATTTATTTATTGCACAAAAATAATAAATAAATATAAAAAAAATCTATTCAATATCTTTCTCTAAAAGCTTTAGATACTACATTGCCCTCCTTAAGAACCTATGATATGAATCATTTGTTTATCAACCAGGCCTATCTAAACTGCTGTATGTCTGTTTGTGCTTCTTTATCATCTTTTCAACGTTTTTCTTTCTTCTCATGCGTTCATTAGCATACCACTGGTTCGAACTGTAAAACCGACAATCTAGTTGTCTTATTAGGCTGCTCGCCCACAAATAAGTGTGAACCACAGTGGAAAACGCTTTGAGATGACATCCCACTTTTACACATAAAAGTACCAAGTAGTAGTAGTAACCATGTTTGTAAGAATTACACTTATGGCACCTTACATAACTCGATGAATTGTCTTCATACATTATGGATGGGTTACTCTTGAACTGCACATATTCACAAGCTAGGAAGTGGATACTAAATGTTATTTGTATTCATGTCAGCATTTTTAATACATAAAATGTATAGTATTTATATGTATGTATTCAGTTAATCTGCAAATAATATTTAATTAATTATTTCTCAATATTGATGCTGGGTGATCTATTTCTTGTACCCGCACATAGTAAGAGTGACATACAGTGACATTATATATATATATATATATATATATATATATATATATATATATATATATATATATATATATATATATACACACACACACACATATATACATATAATGTATATATATAATATATAATATTTTTAACTTTTTAGGTCCCTATACACATTTCTATTGGGTTAAGGGATTTGTTAGAACTAAACCTTACCTTATGGGTAAACCGTACCTCATGGACAGATACCATGACATTCTCCTGTAAAATTTACTACTACTGTCCAACATTCATAGGGCCATAAAAAAAATATTTTGAATTATTTTCTTCTAATAAGTTTCTGGCATATCAATGAGGTCTTAAGAAGGTAATCAGTGTTTTATTATCTGCCTCATTCGTGAATTTCCCTTTATTTAGGGCATAGCACACTCCTAGGTGTTGCCATACTTTTTCAAAGATATTTAACATTGGACAATTTAGCTTAAAACATTCCTTTTAAAACAATAATGTTTGACTTTTAGAAATTCGAGAAAAAACAAAAAATATATATTTGAGGTATATATTGATACTTCAAAAACCAAACAAAACATCTTAAGTGTCAAAAGTATTCAATAACCACCTAATAAAACAGCTTTAATCTGCATTACCTTTTTAGACCTTAGATCAATTGCTAAGCAATCAATGCAGCTTGCTAGCAAGCTAATATTAGTCTGTCCCAGTAAGCACTGAGAATTGTATCCATGATATTATGGCCATAAAATGTTATTTCTCTATTTTGTAAACTTGTAAGATGATATGAGAGTTAGTTGCACTTCTTTTAGATTGCTTTAAAGAATAGCTAATTACCAAACAGTAAGATCATTTAAAAAATGTGTTTTCTGTCTGATTCATGTTTACAGTGCCTGTAAGCTTCAGCACAGATCCTACCCTTCAGGAGCTGAACCTGGCTCTCCATCATCTTCATCAGATTCAGTTTCATCACAGTCGTCGTCATCATCATCGTCGTCGTCGTCTTCCTCCTCTTCTTCCTCGTTATTATCACTAGCTCTTCTTGGACTGGCTGGTGGCTCTTTCTTTTTCTGCAATTAAATGTGAAAAAAGTCAGTGCAATTTACAAGATCAGAAGTTCACACCCTGCATTAATGAGGTTTGGGATGGTAAATGATGCATTTACCTTGGTATCTTCTTCATATTCGTCACTGCTGTTATTGGCCATGGTATTTAGTTGTTGTCTGCTCCTGTTCCTAAAGACTGAAATCACAAGACAATGTAGCCATTGTATAAAAGTTGTAAAAGAGTAAAAAGCAGCGAGGGCATCACCTGTTTGACGCGGAGTTGGTGTGTACAAACTGGCGACCTCTTCTGAATCGTTGATGTCCAGTGTCTCATCAAACGGCTGGTTGTTTATGAGCTGAGTCTGAGAACAACACAACACAGGTGCAACCATACAGTTAATCCATGTCAGCGATGTGCAACTGCACACATATCTTGTCTAGTCCTTGTAGCGAAGTATTGCCAATAGAATAGGACTATCTAGAGCAGGTAAACATATTGGCGTGTTGGAACCTATTGGCCCCATGCCCAATTCCATGCGTGACGATTAGAAAGCCCCCAGCATTGACTAACTAATATCCTAACATGGATATAATTTGCAAAATGCTTAATTACAGCAGAGTGGACACGCCAGATCCAACAGAACAACAGTTGAGATATATAGTGCTAGCTAGCTAGGAAACTACCCACTGATACTTCTACTACTGAACGAAACGTCTTAAGTAAAAAGTATTTATTAACAGTCTAACAAAACGGCTTTAATCTGGGCAACCTTACTTAGACGTTAGCTAGCTAGCTATATCAATCGCTATGTAGTCAATGCAGCTAGCTAGCTACCAAGCTAACGTTAGCCTGACCGATCAAGCATGAAACTAAAAGAAAGTTGGAATAGCTAAAGCTATTTCTCTCCGCAGACAGCTCGAATGAACTCAGTGCAACGCAGAGCAGCGTTATATATATTTACGTGGCTTTAATATGTCAGCCGCGGTGAATATTTGCGCTAACCGGAGCTAAAAACATTAGCTACCTTCTGTCGCTCAAAGCTCTCCATGTAAGCAGGCGGTGTGCTGTTACCCTGGAAACCGAATCTCGCGACGCTCCTGGAGATCACGGCTGACGGGCGCGTTGGTACCATTGGTCCATGGTTGGCGCACGACTGGAGCTTTTTAAAGAAATCTGAGACCGTCTTGTATGGTGTCACAGACTTGGCAATTATGTTTTAGTTGCAAACACAAATTATATTAAGAGTCAGTTTAGTTTAATTAACCTCTTACCGACAATATGTGGAATTGTAAATGTAACCGGTTTCGGTTTCCAAGGTAACAGAACACCGCCTGCTTACATGGAGAGGTTTGAGCGACAGAAGGTGGCTATGTTTTTAGGTCCGGTGTTCTGTCGATTTGTGCTACCTTGTCGAAGCATGCTACCGTAGTGTGTATTTATAGGTGAACCAGCGTGAATTAATATCCTAGGATAGGCTATGTCTATATGCTAAAAAGAGTTAGATCCGAGAATGCTTGCTACCAGCAGAAGTATAGGAAAGATATTTAGGTAGCATAAATCATTATCTACATCAGGTAATTGAGGCACTTAAAAAAATAATGTATATTTTTGTAAAACTCAAACCAATATTACCAGTAAGCTCAGATTGTAGGATGCACCTGAGAAAAACTCACGAAAAAAAATTATCACGAGGAACACATGAAAACATTCAAAATTGTGGTTCAGCGCATGCGCAGAGCCGCTAAGTAGGGCATATCGATGGGTAGCACAAATCGGCAGAACACCGGTTAGCGCTGATTTTGCTTTATCTAACATATTAAACCCATGTAATTACCTATGACCTATAGCCATGACAATTTATTTCATTAAGGGAACGAATTAGGTCACTAAATATAGTTTTTTACCTTGACACTTCCGAGACTCCGTGTAATGTTCCTTCCAGATACAAGCATACAAAGCCTCACAGCCCTGTATGTAGTTACATGTAACTAATCAGTTGTAGCATTTTTATTAAACTAAATGTAGCCATAGATTAACAAGTAATACTCTTGTTTGCTGTGTTGTAGTTCTTTATTATTATGTTGTTGTTAGTGTAACAATGACATTTTACAGAGCAGGTACTGGGCATAGTGTTGGACATATGCACATTTAGGCCAATAGATGTTTTGTATTAATTAATGCTGTAAATTTGAAAATACATTCATTCATTGCCTAATTTCGCTTCCACTGAATCACAGATCAAGCACTTGATCATTGCAAACTGCAAAAAAAAAAAAAAAAAGAAAAGCACACGACAACATTCATACATGTGTTATATTCACAGTTAATTTACAGACATATAAAAGCAGTTAAGGTTGCAAGTAGCTGTATGGGATGTTCTATTAACTTGCTTTTCAGGGATCAATATATTTCTTCATGACATGGGAACATTTTGCAGGACACATATGATTTTTTAAGAATGTGCCCACTGACCTAGGAGTACAAGCAGGAGAGAATCAGGATCAGGCCTCACAGAATATGATACTATGAACTCCTCAGCGCAATAAAAACTGAACCCAGTCTGTAGCTCTGAATTTCACAACCACGATGTTGATGAGGACCTGTTTCTCAGACATTTCTCTTGGTGTGAATGAGCAAGTCTCTCTGTAGATCAGCTTCCAAACTCCCAGGCCCAGCCTTACCACCTGGAGCATCTGTTATCAGTGTGAGTTTATTGAAAACGCCACGGCCGAAGTAATCCGCCACCACTGAGAAACCGTCATTAGAACTCTTCAACTGCGAACGACAGGGTTTCACGTTAATTACTGCAGGCATTTTGGTTCAATAGTTAGTTCAAGCATTATTCAACTTCAACAGAAATGAGTAGTACATAGTTACATTTATTTTCTTAGTTGCTAGGCTACTTTTTTGAGTCATAACTTCATTACAGTACTCAAACCTCTATATGATAATGGTGTAAGAAACTCTACCCACACCTGACTATTTACAGCCAGCAGTTTAATTTTAAAGGCCATTACCAGTAAAGCTACTGTATGTGTTGAAAGTAATGCATGGTTTAAGGTTATGGGGAGATTCCTTGTTTTCCGTACCTGTCTGTTGAAATGATCGTGCAAGTCGCGTTTCTGGTCCTGTGCTCGCAGCATGTCTTTCACCTTCCTGTTCTCTGGTGTGCAGGTGGGGCACTCAGCTTCACTCTCAGCATAGCTCTCAAAGCAGTGCTGATGGAAAGAGTGCCCACACAGGAAATGCACTGATGGCAGTTCCAGAGGGCTGTTACACATGCTACACTTTGTCTTCTGGAAAATCTTTGCACTGTGGGGGTAACAAAAAAAGAAAAAAAGGAATGGAAACATTTGATAGTCATTTTGTAAAAATGTCAAACAATTAAAAACACCCACACCCACACCCACACACTAATCTAAATCACTTCTACACAAAGAAGATTAAAATGAAGAAAATGGGTTTATAAGAATGTTACTTTCCACAGTGGGCTTAAAATAAATAAATAAATAAATAATAAAATAAAATAAAAAATAAACCTGCATATTCTCTACAAGTGCTGCGAATTATGTCACTTTATTTGGGGAAGTTTAGTTGAGGTTCACAGAGAAGAAAGCTGAAGAAAGGCTCATGAAATGGCTTTGCAATAAACCCATATAAAACAACAGAGGGAGCCAAAATGATACTGAGGTGGGACAGACTGCATGCAATGCTCAGGCATCTTGGAGAGCACAATTAATTAATTTCATTTTATTTCTTTCATTGCAATGTCTGACTACTGACATTTACTGACAATTACTGACTTGTCAAATTCAGATTGTTAGTAATATACTGAAAGCTAGGATACAAAGCGGACCGCATTCTTATATCTAGGTGTTTGGTATGAATACGTGATTGCAGTGCCTACAGGGTTTTTATCAAAAACGAACCTTCTGTACTGTTGTACTTTGAATTACGTCACTAATACTACAATAGTAAAAATGTAATAATAAAAAGCATGGATCAGCTATTTCAGCTGTGTACTTTATATGGCACAATTAAGCCACATTCTGTGTGATAGATGAAATGATTTTGGTACAATATGGCAACCAATATTAAAGCAAATAAGGAAATGAAGAGGTTACAATCTGTCCAAAGTACAAACAAGCATTTAAGGACATGTGTAATGTCTTTCTTTATGCTATATATGCTTTCTTTCAGTGTTTTGTTTTTGCCGGCTGCCATTTTCATATTTGTGTTTTTCTTCTTCCAATTCTTCTATCCATATCGTCTGGCCTCATTATGTCTTAAAGTCTTAAATCTTTTCTAGGCCAATTTTTTTTGTGCTCATTTGCTGTTATTACAGGTTATTACAAGGCTTTTTTGATTGTCATGTTACACCCTCTAGGACCTCTCAACTGTGCTACCTGGTACGGAGCTCCTGGATCTCAGAGCGTAGGTGTGCAGTCTCCTCGCGGTACTGCCGGATCTTCCGCTCATCCTCCTCTATCTGCTGGTTCTCCCTCTGCAGTTTATTAATCAGGTAATCCTTGATCACAGACAGTGTTGCTGTGGAGTTGTGAGCCAGTGTCTGCACCACTGCAAAGGACAGGGTGCAAAGTTATTCATAAAAAATGATGTAAAGAAACACTTCGTAGAATTTAGAAATTAAATGTGGTAGCAGAAAATGAAAGACAAAAATAACACATGAGCAGCATGGTTTGCACAATTTAATAAGATTTAATTTAGTAATATTGTTCATAAACTTCTGTGGATGCAACGATCAACATAAGCCTTAAAGTCTTTCTGCTCTAAAACACTACATTCAGTAGTGATCAACATAAGCCTTAAAGTCTTTCTGCTCTAAAACACTACATTCACTACAAAGTCAGAAAGAGTTGAATAACTGGACCAGGTGTTTTTGAAGCAAGGTAGACACTAAAATGTGCAGGGCAACGAAACCATCAAGAGGAGAGTTGGAAACCACTAGTGTAAATCCTGCTATTGGCAGCCCACAGTCTTAAGTCTTAAGTATTTCTCAACTCAACATTACTGACCCAGTTTATCAGTTGATTATGGGACCCTCTGTGATTTGATTTAGGTGGGCTGGGGCAGTAAATGGTAATTAGTAGTAGTATTGTGTCGATGGTAGCAGGATTACTAAAACGCAGGTCTTGATAACTTTGAAATAACTTTAAAACAGAGCCTGTACAATAACAAAAAATTATATATAAGCAGAGAGGCAGTAAAACAGCATGGTAACGGCAGTTAGAAAAAAAAATTACCCAGGCTACCAAACCACTGCATGCACACCATTGCATTTCTAAAGAGGGCAAATGTTCAGCAGCAACATTTCTGTACAAAAAAGTACCCAACTCTAAAGGTGTGAAGAACAGATTACCAAGGTGAGACAACCGCAAGATGATGCAAAAGATTTCTATGTCTTTCCAGTACATGCTTGCAACATACCCAGAAGTGGTGGCATGAGGTTATTCTGGTCAATATGCTGTAGGACCTCACTAATGTAAGCTTTGCAGTCTTCTTCTTTTCGTGCAAAGTAGCCCAGGGCCTGCTCCCACAGACAAACCTCTTGATCACCATATGTCTTGCACGCCTCCACCACCTTAGAGTACTCCTCGTTCTGCATGTGGTAGTGCATGATCTGCTGGTACCTTCACAAAAGATCAGACTAATGGCATCACTCATGCTCTACAAAAATAATTATTGGAAACCACAGCGCTGAGAACAGTGTCCAGATGTTCTTACAATAGGGTCATGAGTAGTGATTACTCACTACTAGTGATAAAAAAAACCCAACTCCATGCCTTCATATTTCCCTATATTGATTTCTGTAATTTTTCGAACTAGTCCTCTGGCTAAAAAGTTCACTCAAAACATGGGGGCGAGAGTTTTCCAAAACTCTGCCTACATTACTCCTATTCTTAGTGAGAACATACAAGTTACAAGTAACATCACAGACTTTTTAAAGTAAATGTGAAGAACCTTTACACGCAGTTAAGGCCGTTTCAACATTTAAAAGGTTCTTCACACTTTTCTTTCACAAACACCATTAATGGAACCAAAAGTAGTCCTCCCCCCTTGTAGCGTCTTTATTCTTAAGTTACTTAAAAAGGTGCTACCTTCAATGGGTGGCAGATCTTACAGTGCTGTAGTCACTAACTTTTCCTCCTCCCTGTCTATGTTGTGATTATCGTACTGCATTTGTTAAATGGCCTTGCACTTGAGAAATTGCTGTAAATGGACAGTAAATAACTCAAGTTAAGATAAGACTTAGACTCACAGCTTGCCCTTCTCGTAGAGGTAAAGCACTCCCTCTTTAAAGTTGTGCATTTGGCAGAGCACCAGAGCTTTATCAAACACAGTGTTCTCTCTTCTCAGCAGTGACAATGCTGCCTCCTGCAGGGCCTTCTTCTTCTGCATGACAAAAACAAATGCATGTATTTTTTGTAATTATATACGTTTGACATTTACAAACTTTAATAAAAAGAAAATCATTATTAATAGTATTAAATATGCTACAGAATGATAGTGATAGTTACTGTAAAGTAGTGAATATTAGTGTGTGGCGTTCACCTCAGGATTCTGTTCATGGGCCCAGTCCTGCAGTCGAAGCTCCAGCAGTGTATCATACACACCCTGTGGAGATGATGGCTCCACCTTGATCATGTGCTCAAGGAATGCACGTAGCTCTCGTGGGTTATTCGCAAAGATGGGGATGAACTCTTCTGAATTGGCCTAAGGAAAAGAGATACAATTAAATGACAGACTGAGAAACAATCATTCCTTTAACATCTTCGCACTCTGCATTAGTTCTGCTGCTTCAGGCTTTGTTTCTAATGGTAAGACACATTTCAAGATAATCAAGGTAATTCTAAGATCATCAGATCACAAAAATATGACAGTGTTGCTGTCAAATGGATCAAGGATGCTTACTGGCCTAGCAGTGTAAGCCAACAATATTTATTTAGATCTTTAATCTAATTACATCAGAAGTAGGAATGTGCAATCATATGTGTAAACCTTAATGAAAGGATATTCATAGGTTAAAGGATGAATAAGCAGAGACCAATAAAAAACACATTAATTCTGACAAGAGTATAATAATAATAATAATAATAATAATAAAAAAAAAAAGTCCTGCAATTAAACTTTCATCCAGCTGGTGGCATATGTTTGTGCTTGAAAGGAGAAACAATGATTTCAGAGTATTTAATTACTCATTCATATTAGCATCCATCTATAGCAAATAACTGTATTTGCTGCTGCCCTAAATAGAACAATACTTAAAAAAAATAATTCAAAAACCTTATTCACTGATATTCTGTCAAGACTGTCTTGGTCAGCAGAGTCTTGGCTGGGCTGGTAATCAGTACAGAGCCTCTTCAGCAGCACAGTGGTGCTCTCAGGAACATGGTGCATCAGAGTTTTACCGTAGTGCTTCATATTGGTCTCAGCCTGCTCAAATGGCAGCCGCCCAATGTAGCGTAGCGCCTCCTGGTAATTCTGAATTCAGCAGTAAAAGAAAGAGGAAATTACATTGTAATCACTTAAAATCTTAAGGTTGTATTTTTAAATCAAAAACTAGATATGATTAATTTAATCAATACATTTTACTTTATTGTCCACTCAACTACACATCATATATAAATTTTATGCATTATTTCAACAGTATGCTCCACCATAGCTCTAAGGACAGCTTTGAAAAAGACTCCTTTACCTTTAAATCCTCCAGCTGGATTTTCAAATACCATTCATGGTGTGAATGTTTCTCTGCCAGGAACACAGCGTGACTGTGATAACTAGCTTGGCGCAGCACTTTTATGGCAATCTCCACATCAAAATGCACCTCACTTTCGCTGCTCTGAAAATGGCAGAGAAATGAAGACCGTGATCAGCGTACAACTCAAAGCCTTGCGCTGTAAAATAATTTTTTAATTTCCTTGATCATGCATTAAGACTATACAGAGTATTATTGATCTGTATTTTACAATAAATTCTCTAATACAGATGTTTAATTGTTTTAGAAGGTTTTTTAACAGACTACATTTAGAGATAGTGATTTAAATAATATTCACACACAAACATTCCTCAAGATGAAAATATTCCTTAATAAACCTTAATGAATTCCTCCAGCTTGGAGCTGTCCTTCAGTTTAGTGTAGCAGTTGAGCAGCAGTGTGGTGTGATCTGCGTTGGCCAAAGACTGTCTGTGGAGAGCCTGCAGGTACGCCGTTAGGTTGTGGATTCTTTGAGCATCCAGGAACTTACGAATGACATAGGAGGGTTCAAGTTTCCCAATCGTTCTACAAAACACATCAGATCACGTCAGGTGATCAGGTGAACAGATTACCTATTAAACTGATGACAGTTCCTGATTATGGGAGTTCTTACCGAATATACTGTTGAATCGCTCCATCGTGGTCCCCTTTGATGTAGAGATGGTCTCCATATTGTCTGAATATCTCAGACAGGCCATCATTATCCAGATGTTGGCTTTTCGCAAGGTTGATTGCCATCACAAACAGGTTCTTCTTAAACAACATCTACAAGTAACAAAAAACAATAGCAGTATAATATATTGCTAATGAAGCACAGTAGTACACATGCATTGTTCTCTTAAAACATTGTTCAATAAAAATTACAAATGGAATCGACATTTATATATATACATATATACATACACACACACAACAAAATTCAAGTAAAGCAGCATAACTGCTAGCTGAACTGACCTCTAATTTAGTCTGGGTGTCCTTCTCTTGCAGCATGTACATTTTTTTATCTCTTGTCAAAACGTAAAATGAACCCCACTCTGCCAGGACATCTATGATGTCGTCGAAAGGTGAACTATAGGCGATGAACTTATTGTCCAGGTCATAAATTGTCAAGACTTGTTTTTCTGTTGGAGAAGTCTCTCTGCTCCCAAAGTCAGGCCTGAGTCATAAGGAGAGACAGAAAGAGACAAAAATCAAGTTTCCAATCAAAGTCTAATTTCATTACACGACTAAAATTGAATTTGAAATTTGATAGCAATTTCCAACTTTTTGCAAAGGAACAAGAAACCAAGAATCCACCACTGCATTTTGAATGTTTGTAGTGGGGTCTGTCATTTTCAGATACAACTGTTGAAGATCCTACTTATGGGACCACACTGATAACAGGTTATATCTGATATAGAGGGGAAAATATGGTAGATTTTTTTTTACTGCTCCTATTCATATTGTCTTCAGTAGCCTATAATCTATTACTTTTATCAAAAAATGATAAGTCAGTGATAAGGACTTTCCCAATAATTATACATGACATGTTAGGAGGCTGCTAATGTTTAGATGCCTGTATATTAAATGCCTGTCTTATATCTAAAAACATACAATAAAAAAACCATACAGAGCAAATTACAATTTGTTGTAAGTATTTAGTTAATTAGCTACTATATCTATAATAAGGGGAACTAGCTACTGTTTTCTATCCAACACTGATGCTTCAGCTTTAAGGCTCTGAGGAACACGCAAAAGCATCTATTATCGTCTCATGGCATGTCCTAACAAATATTGGTATATATGTTTTGCTATTTAATTTACAGAATAATAACTGAATGTCCATTTTTGACCAGATTCACAGGCAAGACTAGCAAGTGTCACATACTTGCAGACCACCATGCTCTTCACTTTAGTTGTACGATAAGAGAGACTCTTACTTGTTAGGTGACTTGGTGTCTCGTGTAAGCAACAGTAAGTAGCCCCGGTGCCAGTGGGCCAGGATCTTATGTCCATCAAAGGCAAAGCAAGGCCCCCTTTCATCAGGTTGGTACAGATACACACAGTCATCTCCTGCTACAATGAACTGAGAGTCCTGGGAGGGGTCAGTGAGGGCAGAACAGCGTAGGGCGCAACCGTGTGTGTCCAGCTCCAAACGGGGGTACTCTTTAACTGACAATGTGTAACACTAAGAACAAAATAAACCAAGAAAGGCAGCACTGAATACAAGATCACTCTCTCTACATTTATCATTGGTAAATGAGAAGTGTTGATGCTGAAACATTGGCATAATAAAATAATTACACTATACCTGCACTTTCTCAAGAGTGGCTACAAACAGGTGTGTGACTTTTCCTGCTTGCCGGAAAGCCAGACCAGTGACCGGGCAGTTTCCTTCGTGGAGAGTTAGTGTTTTACTGTGTCTGTCTCTGGTAATGTCGCCTTTAGTCAGAACTACACTGCCATCTGTAAAGCCTGAAAAAAGACCACGACTTTATGAACTACTAAAGTAACTTGTTTTTCTTTTCTTTTTTTTTTATTCATTTTACAGAAATATGAACGAAGTGTTTGCTTTCAAACAGCTTATATGATAGTAATGACTGATTATACTGACATACATTAACATTCTGCAATACTGACACAGAGAGACTTACAGAAAAAGAGAGCAAGAGATTGTACCTATGGCCATGAAGTTCAGGTTCTCATGTACACTAAGACAGGATACTTCTGTGGGTTTGTTTCCAGGAATAGCTGGGAATATGCGGGTGCACAGAGGACTGCCACTGTCCCTCTTATCCGTGTTCCATACCTTAACCTGGTGTACAAATAAAACACACACAGAACAGATGGCCAGTGTTCTTTACAGCAGAACGTTTCACCATTTTGTCTTCAGCTTCAATGCAACAAAAACAATTGTAGCTCATTTTCTATGCCTTTTCCAACCTCTATGTATAATATGTGTATGTATTATAAGTAAACAGGCTGTTTGGTGTTACTGTGCCTTTTAGACTGTATACACTGTATGTCAGAACGTTTGTAAACACTTTTTCTAATGAATGCATTTAGTACTTTAAGATAACCTATTACTGACACATATGTGCAAAAGCACACACACAGCTTGTCTAGTCCCTGTAGGTATGTACTACCAATATAATAGGAGACTCTGGAGGAAATAAACATGAACCTATTGACAGCATGCCTAATGCCAGGCATGGGCTAGAGGGGTATAAAGCCCTCTAGCATTGAGCTGTGAAGCAGTGGAACCGTATTCTCTGGAATTATGGTGAATCATCCAAAACTTTTGGGATGAGTTGGGGAGGGAGTGAGGTGAGGACAGTGAAGGCAGTTACTCCAACAAAAGCAGGGTAGAGTTTTTTTAAGACTTTCTGTTGTGAATTGCCATTTTGGAAACAGGGTTTTTTGCATGACAGTGATGAAATGTTTATATACTATACCAAACACGTATCTGAAATAGAAGCAAGGAGGGCCCAGTCTCACACAAAAAGGCATTTCAATAATACCATCATCAGATACTGTACCATCGAAACAGCAGTCCTTACCAGTGGGTTAATGCCATGCTCGTCTTGTCCTACAGAAACCAGAATGCTGTGCTGCTTCAGCTGGTACAGGTGTGTCACCCGCAGCTTGTAGGCCTGGAAGGAGGTCAGCTGCAGAGAGCGACTTAAAAACCAAATCTGACCATCCATATGTGCACAACAAGAGTGAAGGAAATCACAAATCAAATATTCACAGCTTCATCCACCTGACAGGACTTGGGCTAAACTACAGATCCCTTGTTCAGGTTAATGACTTGCTAAAATGTCTCTACACAGATTTCTTCATATGATTGTAATAATATAACTTCACCAATCACGTGCAAAATATTCGGACAGCAACGTGTTAATCATTCAATTCACTACAAGACTGACATTTGCTGATAAACACTCACTGTGTCATAACCACTAGCTACATGCTACTAGCCTCAACAACAAACAGCAGCTCTGCATTGTAAGGATATCTCCGAGAACGATGTGTCCCCGGCCTGAATCACAGGCCGATATGCCATGAGGCAGAGTGAAGTTCTTCGCATTCTCATTCGGGTCCTTCACCGTTTCTTTATCGAAAAACACGAACCGTCTCCACTGCAAGAACGCAGCCATTTTCTCTGCGAGTCTGCCTCTACAAAATCATGTGACTGACACCCCGGTCATGTGAGCAGAGTTCACCGTTTATTTTAATCCGATTTATCCAATATATTTATATAATTTATTTATTTTCAGAGGAGCAGATTATTAAATATAACAAAATAAACGATTTATTTTAATGTATTAGAAATATTTAAATTATTAAAAAACGTTTGCTAATGCTTTTGTGAATGTGAAAGTTTGCACATAGAATAAGAAAGTAAATTAGAAAATGCTCTTTCATTCTCTTACAAAAATTATGGAAATCAAACAAGTCAAAAATTTAAAATACGTTCCTTCACGACCACGGTGAAATAAAGAGCAACACAGCACTACACAAGACTAGCTAGCTAGCTACATAAAGTGTAATGTGCATCAGTGCAAAATGTAAACAGTACATATTTAACAAATATATAAAATAAATAAATAAAATCTAGCATTAATGTTATATTATATTGCATGTAGTATAATCGTCTATTTATTCGTTGTTTCATTTTTCCCCAGCAATACATACGTTTGATATATTTATATCTATTTATTACCTACATACTTGTTTACAGGGCCATTTTTTCTCAATGCATATTTTTCTCCGCCGCTTTACACAATATTAACACAGTTTATTTACTTTTCTATTGTTATTGTTGGTTGTTGTGTTTGAATACCGTCAAAATTTCTACGTTATTTCGTTGTATATATTTGTATATATACAATTCCTAATGCAATGGATCAATATTTCACTCCCTGTAAACCGCTGAACTTGTATATTGTTCTGCACTTTGTGTTGCTAAATAAACAGATGTTGAACTACAATTGCACAGCACTCAGAACTACAAATGGTCGCACAAACATTAGATGAAGGCCTGGTTGCATCATCGTCAGCACGCCCACGTTGTTGAACGTGGACCAATCAAGTACTCGCGTGTGTGCAGAACATTGTGCCTGGCACGTGGACCAATCAGAGCACGTTGTTTGGCTCTGAAGGGGCGGGGCAGGCGTTCTGCCGGGTTCAGCGCTCAGCCTGCGGAGCGGCTCGTCGTGTGGATCCAATGAGATCACGCCGCGTTCAGGGCCCGGTGGCCAGAACAAGCCGGTGACTGCAAGAAAGCGACAGAGAAGGCTTCTGTAGTGTGAGCATAAATAGCTGTCGGCGCATGGGTTCACTTTAACGACACTAATCTCAAAATTACTGAGAGAGAATTTGCAGGTTTTTAAAGCCTCTCTTGTTGTTCACCTGTCAGAAACAGTAACTTGTACCGGTCGTTTAGCTCCCATATAAAACTTCTGCTCTTCAAGGTAAGTTTCGTGTCATTTCTCGGCTTTGGCTTGAGATGTGTAACTTTTGTGTGTAGTTGCTTCTGTTTAGCTAACTGCTGTTCAGGTTTGCATCTTAAGCTGCTGTTAGCTACAGGATGTAAGCGGTTAGCATGCGCCTTCTCGTACTGAGACTGCTAGCTAGCACAGCGCTTACTGCTAGCAGGGTTACCTTAGCTGTATTTACACCAGTTCGCGACCACATTATCAACTATGCAGACTTAAAAAGGAGCGTTAGTCTCACGATTTTAACACCACCGGTCAGCATAAAGCCTAGCCTTTAGCGTGTGTGTTGTCTGGTTGCTGTTTAGGGTGGTATAACACCCCCCCTAGTGCTCCCAGTCATTATGATCAGGCTGCCTCAGCAATGTGGACGTCACTATTAGACAAAGAGCAATAAGGCCAGAAGTTTCCACACTTGGCCTGCGTTTGGTCCACTGCTAAAGAAAGCTGTTAAATGTGCCCTTTAGGCCTAGAAGTTAACGATAAGCCACAAGTCTGCACGTCTGATTCTGATGGTTGTATTTAAGTGATTTGAGCAGCACGCATCTGTGTGAAATGTGTATGCATGCATGCACGCACATGAACATACTAGCCTGCTGTTCCCTATTGTAACGAGGCCCACGTGTGTTGCAGCTTTATCCCACATCTGTGGGCGGGATCAGGCCAGGAGGATGTAGTCTACATTGCAACACGTTTCATGTTCAAAGAGCACGACAGTGGAAGTCACAAGTCATTAACATGTTATTCCCAAGTTTAACTCTCTCAGTGATTTAGGCTTCCATATGCACGAGAGACTGTAGTTTAAAAAGGAGTTTACCTGACGGCACCTGGAGCAGGTGCTCTCTCTCCAGCCCAGTAACACTTGTCCTTGTCATAGATGACAAGGGTGACCCTGTATTAGTACTGGTCAGTTTATGTGGTGTCAGAATAGATGACGCACACGCCGTTTGCTTTGGTACATCTGAATTAGTGACAGTTATTTGCATGATATACATTACGTACCCCATAGTTTAATGTTTTTTTTGTGTCTCTTGCAGGTTACAATGAGGGAAAAGCTGGCGTTATGGGCGCTGTTTTGCCTTGCTTTAGCACACCTGCCTTCTCCAACAGGTGAAGTACACATTGAAAATACTGGACATTCAGACTCCCCTTTTTGCCGTGGATATAGACCAGCTCAATGTTTAATAATAGAAAACATGTAAATGAATGTGAGAGAGTTTTTCTACAAGCTTAAATGTGGACTTGAATGTGGTTGGGAAATGATTTGGGGTAATATTCAAGAAATGTTTGGAGGCCATTAGTTCCTCCTCAATATCCTTCTTCATGAACTTGACATTGCTATATATATATTTTTTGAGTTGTTGCTTCCTCTCAGTCTTCTAAATGTAACTCACTTTTCTATTTAACAGCTTCGGTTGCTGTGATGTCTGTCGACCTGGGGAGCGAATGGATGAAAATAGCTATAGTTAAACCTGGGGTGCCAATGGAAATCGCTTTAAACAAGTATGAATCAGATGAATATGGTTCATTGTAACTAGTTAATAGGTTTAGCTTTTTATTCTGTTTAACATACTTTTTTGAGGGTGTTCTCTCCCAAGGTCAGAGAGAATAATCTCTTGCCTATTTTGTGCTTCAGAGAGTCCAGACGAAAAACTCCGGTAGCTGTGTGCTTGAAAGAAAGTGAAAGACTATTTGGAGATGGGGCTTTGGGAGTGGTGAGTCATTGAACACTACCTGTATCATTTTGTGTTTTTAAATTCTTTTTTTTTTTTTTTTTTTTGAATCATTATTTAATGAGCCCTAATTGTATCATTGCAGTCTGTAAAGAATCCCAAAGTGGTGTACAGATATATCCAGAACCTCCTGGGGAAGACTGCTGATAACCCTCAAGTTGGACAGTACCAGAAACACTTTCCTGAGCACCAGATTCAGAAAGATGAGAAGAGAGGGACTGTGTATTTCAAATATTCAGAGTGAGTATTCTGTTTATGGGCCTTTTAGCAGGAGTCATCAGTAGGTTTATAATAATAGTTGATGGTAGGCTTTGTAGACCCCATGAGGCTCCTTCCATACATGATTCATTAAAAAGCTGAGACTTTTGTGTTCTTATGTGCCTCAGAGAGATGCAGTATTCTCCAGTGGAAATCTTGGGCATGGTTCTGAACTACTCTTCTGGTCTGGCTCAGGATTTTGCAGGTTTGACTATTCAAATCTGTTTTTTTTTGTTTGTTTTTTTGGTCTGACTGCTTTAGTAAAATGCATCTGTAACCTGTTGAGGGCATTGTTTTTGAAATGTTTTCTTTATTTTTTTCACAGAACAGCCCATTAAAGATGCAGTAATAACCGTCCCAGCCTTTTTTAACCAGGCAGAACGTAGGGCAGTCCTACAGGCTGCTCAGATGGCAGGTTTGAAGGTCCTTCAGTTGATTAATGACAACACAGCTGTGGCTTTGAACTACGGAGTCTTCAGGAGGAAAGATATCAACTCCACTGCCCAGGTACTTTATATTAATGCAGTGGTTTGACCAAAATCAAAATGTGTGCGTGGGGGGTTGGGGTGGGGGTGTCTTTATTTATTTATTTATTTATTTATTTTTGATACTGACTTGAACTTGAACTGGTATTAACTCCATCCATTTCGGTTTGTCTTCTTCAACGCAGAATGTGATGTTCTATGACATGGGATCTGGCAGCACAACAGCCACAATAGTCACTTACCAGACGGTGAAGACCAAAGAGTCAGGCACCCAACCTCAGCTGCAGATCCGTGGTGTTGGGTCAGTCCTTCTCGTTGGGCTAATCAGTACAGGTGTCTCATGAAGGGTGGGCAGAAGGCAGATGTTCACAGCTTTGATTGATGTCTTGTTGTCTTTTGGTCCTCAGTTTTGATAGGACACTTGGAGGATTTGAGATGGAGCTGAGACTAAGGGATCACCTGGCCAAACTCTTTAATGAGCAGAAGAAGTCAAAAAAGGATGTGAGAGAGAACGTGCGTGCCATGGCCAAGCTGCTGAAGGAGGCTCAGAGGCTCAAGACCGTGCTGAGTGCCAACGCTGAACATACGGCTCAGGTAAGAAAAAGCTAAATTAGGCAGGTAATCAACACCCACCTCACAACCTTATTGATTTTTTTTTTTTTTTTTTTGATGCCTGGTTACCCAGAAGATCTCTATAAGGAGGGAGTCTGAAAGAGACATGTCTTTAAGGTTATCCTTACACTATACATCTTTTAGGGGAAGTAGTTATTTGTGATTTATTTAATGCCTAAATATATGGTCTGTTGATGCTGGGGCATGTCTGACTGCCTCTTGCTGTTTTTCCCCATTGTAAAATAGAAGGCCATTTGTTTCTTTGGTGTATTTGTATTATATTTTTATAGCTGTTGATCATTTTGACCAGATTGGACCATATTTAGATGCAGTTTGTTGACACTTGTCCTATTCTTTCAGATTGAAGGATTGATGGATGACATTGACTTCAAGGCGAAGGTGACCCGTGCAGAGTTTGAGGCTCTGTGTACTGATCTGTTTGACCGAGTGCCTGGGCCAGTGCAGCAGGCACTCACTTCTTCAGAGATGTCTTTGGTGAGGCACTCCAAAAGAGAAGAGAAGCGCTCTTCTTAATACTGTTTACATGTAATAGTTGCTTTTGGACACTGTATTTTAAGGCAAAAAATTCTTGTCCTGCAGGATGAGATTGAACAGGTCATTTTGGTTGGAGGGGCCACTCGAGTTCCCAGGGTTCAGGAAGTCCTCCTCAAATCAGTGGGAAAGTAGGTTATGCTCCATTACTCGCAGGACACATCTTTTTAATATTTAAGTGTTTTTACACTGCGGATAGAGAGGGTTTGATTTGCATTTAACAACAAGAGTGTTAATGAGGTTGGGCCATTTGATCACCTCCCTACCTCAGCCCAAACATACTAATTTGAGCACCATCATTCCTTAGAAAACGGTTCAACGTCTCGTTTCTTTCTTCTTTTCTTTTTTTTTTTTTATGAAAACCAATTAGTTACTAATTGCAGTTTTTGTCCAGTAGGTGGTGCTCAAGGCCATTGGTGCCTGTTTTCTAATTCTAAGGGTTGAGTGATGGATCATTCTCTGACTAATTAACATACCAGTTGTATTTGTATCAACGGAAGTTGTTTTCTCCCCTATTGGACATAACTTAAGTTGTTTGCTGCCTTAGTTAATGGTAACATTCAAAATTATTTTATGTCCTGTTCTCTATAGAGAGGAGCTGGGGAAGAATATAAATGCTGACGAGGCAGCAGCTATGGGTGCAGTGTACCAGGCTGCAGCTCTCAGTAAAGCGTTTAAAGTCAAGCCTTTCCTTGTCCGAGATGCAGCTGTTTTCCCAATACAGGTGAGACCTTTGCTTTAAAACGTTGGGTAACCACATTGAGGCTGAAATAGAAATGCATTTGTTTTACCACAGCACATTTCTAGCACATCTCTGGTAACACCTTTTTGTTGAACGCTTCTGTTCAGGTGGAGTTCAGTCGTGAGACTGAAGAAGAGGATGGTGTAAAGGGAATTAAGCACAACAAACGCATTCTCTTCCAGAGAATGGCACCTTACCCCCAGCGCAAAGTCATCACCTTCAACCGTTACACTGACGACTTTGCTTTTTACATCAACTATGGGGATCTGGGCTTCCTCAGCCAGGATGACCTGAAGTGAGTTTTTACTGCAGAATAGCCTTAAAAAAAGTGAAAATGAGATTTCTTTATGCTGACTGGCCTTTGTTGAGAGGTTTTTATTTAAATGCATATTATTTACTTTCTGGGCCAAATATGTTGTGGTTTTTGTAGTTTACTGTAAAATGGCAAAGCAATGAATATTGAGCATTTTCAGAATGGGATGTGCCGCGGCCACTCACCCTCACTTTCTCGTTTAGGATGTTTGGCTCTCAGAACCTGACAACAGTGAAGCTGTCTGGAGTGGGTGACAGCTTTAAAAAGCACACTGACGCAGAGTCCAAAGGCATCAAGGCGCATTTCAACATGGATGAGAGCGGTGTGCTCATTCTCGACAGGGTTAGTTCTTTTTTTTTTTTTTTTTTTTTTTTTTTTTTTCTTTCCTTTTTTTTTTTGGTCTTTTTTTTTTTTTTTTTTAAGGCTGTTTCAGAACTTTGATTTAAAAATGGCAAAGGGATTTTTAGTAAGGTTTAATACTAGGACATAAGGTTGAAACTTACATTTATGGAATTAATGTTTGTTAATGTAAGTTAATGTTAATGTTTGTAATGTAAGTTAATGTTTGGGTTTTTTGCTGCAGGTGGAGTCTGTGTTTGAAACAGCTGTAGAGGAGAAAGAGGAAGAATCAACTCTAACAAGTAGGTTGAAACTATAACCGTACATCCTGTATATTTATTGCTCACAAAATAAGGTTTTTATATATATATATATATATATATATATATATATATATATATATATATATATATATAATTTAGATAATTACTTTTACTTTTTTGCAAATTTCATTGAGATATATGACCAATATGCTTTCTCTCCTTGAAGAACTGGGGAATACAATTTCCAGCCTGTTTGGAGGTGGGAGCTCAGAGCCCACTGCCAATGTGACCGAACCCGTGCAGGTAGACTAGTCCTTTCCTTCCACATGTCTGCTGTTAGTTGACTTAACAATGTGACTAAAGGTCATGCTTTTGTTGTAGGATGAGGAGGAGGTGCCTCCCGAAGCTGGCAAAGATCAAGATGAACCAGTGGAGAAGCCAGAAGAGTCCACTAAAGAGAAACCTGACACAGAAGAGAAAAGCGAAGGAGAATCTCAGACTGAGGAGAAGAAACCAGATAGAGAAGGCTCTGACAAAGAACAGCCTGAGGTGAGAGAACTCTGGAATAATCAGTATTTACTCCTTTTCTTTAAATGTGGCGCACCAATAACCCAAACACTATACAATGCGTCACATAGGCTGTCTTTTGTTCGAATGACGTATGATTATGTTTATGGCTACTCAAATTTCCTTTGTACATTTTACTTTTACACCTCTTGGAATTGGATAGTAATGGAATGTAGAATAACGTGATGAGGCCATGTGAGGTTACAGTATTTTTTATTTTATTACTGTTGACCTTTAAAAGCTTGAACCAGCAAATAATTGCCAGAACATTCTAACTAATTTTAAATGGGACAGTTTATTTGATCTTTTCACCAATAAACAGAGATTAATAACAAAAAAAGAAATTAGATAACCCTCTTATTTTGTATCATGTTATATGGGTTTTATTGCTCATGACTGCTTATTTATAAAAAAAAAACATAACAGTTATTTAACTAATTAAATCAGTATCATAATCAAAACCATGTCACAGTTCATCAATATTAATAAGCAATTCATTTTCTTGAGCATGTATTGAACATTTTAAATAAACAATGTAACTTGTTAACAGCAGGATAGGATTGACAAACATTTAATAATAAAAAATTAATAAAAAAACACTAATTTTTAATCACTTAATGTACTTAAGGATTTAATGTACCTAAATCCCACTCTGTACCTATGTCTGTATTTAACAGTTGCTTAAAATGTGGCTTATCCGTCGTAGTAGAGAAGTAAAATCTCCTGCTTTTATGAAACAATGTAATGTTTAAATATGGAAATGGTAATGTGATGATCTAATTCAAATACCAAATCTCTCCATGACCACTGTCGAAATCAAACAGGTAGAAAAGGAGGCAGAAAAGACTGATGAAGGGAAAACAAATGGTGCAAAAGAGGATGAGAAGGAGGCAGAGAAGAAAACCAAACCTCAGAAGAAGAGCAAAATATCTGTCGATATTGGAGTGGAGCTGGAGGTTAATGATGTGCTTGATCCTAGTTCAGAAGACATTGATGCGTCCAAAAAGAAGTAAGTGTCTGAGATTTGATGTCTATAAAAGGACTACAGTGGGGAAGATGAACATGGTTGAGACTCAATATGATACTAAATGATTAAAAATGTTTCTACACTTTTCTCTGCCAGGCTGCAGGATCTGACCGACCGTGATCTGGAGAAACACGAGAGGGAGAAGACCCTGAACAGCCTGGAGGCATTCATCTTTGAGACTCAGGTATAATCTATTTTAGCCGCTATTGTGTTTTTTGCTTCACCCACCCACCCAGCGCAGTGAGTGATACAGATACTGTAGCGTAATGACCGCACATTCAAAAGTACCGCCCTCCTTCTCCCTTTCCAGGATAAGCTGTACCAGGATGAGTACCTGGCTGTGGTAACGGAGGAAGAGAAGGATGAGATTTCTGGAAAGTTGAGTGCTGCATCGTCTTGGATGGATGATGAGGGCTACACAGCAGGCACCAAAGAACTGAAGGAGAAACTGACGGAGTTGAAGAAGCTGTGTAAAGCCATGTTTTTCCGAGTGGAAGAGAGGAAAAAGTGGCCAGACAGGCTAGCAGCGCTTGACAGCATGCTCAACCACTCCACTATCTTTCTGAAGTGAGTAAGATCTAACAAGATGGTGAGATTTAGCCTAATGTTGGCTTTTAAGTACTGCTCAAACTGTAGTTTGTAGATTTTCATCAAATGTTTTTTTAGGCCATTGTGGGAGCTGTTTGATTTCAGGTTTCGCTTTCTTAGGCTTCCCAGACTTTTTTGGTATTCTGTTTTTTTTCATTGGATTTCATTTGACCGACTATATGTGAGACTTTTTTCACCCACTTGCCATTGTCATCCTATAAGTTGGAATAGCTAGCATGCTAACGTTTCATAAGCAATAATATTCCAGTTCTAATTACCACTTTTCTGCCTTAAGCCAAAGCCGTAACTTTACCTCCATTATAAAATTGCTTTCTGTGATGGGGAGTAAGAGTGTGGGCACAGTCATTCACAGTGTGGTCCACAATGCCCCCACCAACCTGATCAGGCAGTACAGTTGAGTTTTTCTGGGTTTTCTCAACTTTGGTACAAAGGTCCTATATCTTATTGTATATCCTTGATGTTGTCAGACTCAAATGATGAACAGGGTGTTCGGTCATGTACACATTGTTGATCTTGTATGTTTTTTTTTTCTGTATAGGAGTGCTAAAATGATCCCGGAGGATGACCAGATTTTTACTGAAGTTGAACTGAAGACCTTAGAGAAAGTTATCAATGAAACTACGGTATGTAATATCATATCAGAATTTGTTTTACAGTCAAACTTTTGTAGTAGTAATAATAATAATAATGATTATTATTGATGATGATGATAATAATAATAATAATAATAATATAATTTGCAGGACTGGAAGAATGAGACTGTGGCTGAGCAGGAAAAACGCTCCCCTACAGAGAAACCGGTCCTGCTTTCTAAAGACCTTGAGGCCAAACTCTCGCTCTTGGACCGGGAGGTCAACTACCTGCTGAACAAGGCCAAGTTTGCCAAGCCGAAGCCCAAACCAAAACCTAAAGACAAGAACTCAACCAGCACAGAGAGCAACAAAACCAGCAGCACAGACTCTGAGAAGATCATTCCTCCAAAGAATGAGACAGGTAATATGAAGTCTGTGGCTCTAAGTTAAGGTGTGATGTTTGTTGCATCAGTTTCTCTGTAAGATTGGTGCAGTCTGATGCTTTGTGATGTTTGCAGAGGGAGTTGAGGAGGCAAAACCAGCAGAAGAGCCACCCACTGAGGAGATTAAAAAAGAAGAAACCGAGACTGACCACAAAGTAGCAGAAGAAACGGAAGGCACAGGTAATTACACACCAGTCACTTTAGATACTCACTAGATGGCTGAAAAAAACAAACAAAAAATAAATAAATAAATAGAAAAAGAATATGTAAACACACACACACACACACACACTAGGACATAGGACATTCCTCTTCTTATTTCTGATCACGCTTCTGACCTTACTCTGAAAGGCTTTGATCGGATCTGATTTAGATGGCCTAGCCATGATCAAAATCAGTCTAGTGGTGCACTGAAAATAGACAACAAGTGTAGTAAAACATAATGCATGTCTTTATAAAATGAATGTCTGCATAATTATTTTTGTCTTTTTACAGAAACGTCGGAGAACAGCAATTCAGAAAACCATGTATCAGATGAATTATAACAACTGGAACTCCTCATATTTTGTTGTCTATTTATTGACCGTGTTAAAGGTTCAAATCTGTTTCTATTCCTCCTGCATCACAACCAGATATCATCAGATCGGCTTAGATAATGTCAACATTTTTGGTTGTAAATCATGTTCTCTATTTTAAATACAAACCGACTGAAGTCTAGAGGCAGTTCCAAGGGAGCTAGCTTCGTTCTACCTAGCTGTGAAATGTGTGCAGTTGGCTTCCTTCTATGTGTATGAATGCTTATGTTTGGCTCTTACAACAACCACAGAGGAATGATCTCACTCCATGGAATGTTTTCATTATCTTCACAAACATTTTAACCCTTTTTTTTGTTGGAGTCAAGAATTTCAACTTTAAATTGATGGTGGAATTTGACGTTAGATAAACTACCAAGATGATTTTTCTAAATGACTGGCTAAGACACATTGTAACCATCTAGATGGCACAGCTCAATTTCTCAGTATTCAGTCTGACCGTGAGACTGCACTCTGTCCAAGTCCCTCACACATGCTCTTTATGATAAAGTACATGACACTGGGGACATTCACGTGTATTGCCAGAGGTTTCCTAGGGATTTTTTTTTTTTTTTTTTTTTTTTTGACTGCACTGACATTCAAGAATTTTTCTTTCTTTTTCTTTTTTTTTCTCCCCCCTTCTCTACACCTTTTGCTGTACAAGGAAGAAAAAGTACAATTCCTTCTTTCCTTCGCCTGTTCATCAGTTCATTTCATCTTTTCATTGTCCTTGTGTTGCCAGTCTGTTGGGGAAAGAGTATCTAATGTCTGGGGAAAGGGATATTTTGTTTCTAAACTGTTAATAAAGTCCTTTTTTTTAAAACCTCTCCTGTTGTGTAATCCTACCTTATTGTACTTTGCAAATCATATTTTCATCCTAATGTGATCTAACCATATTGGTTTCGTTACGTAGTCACAAGTTACTTAACCTTCTTTTATAAGGTTATATTACTGAAAATATCAGCAGATCAAAACAATTATCAGTAGATCTTGATGCAGTATAGTGGGGTTCAATTCCCACTCCATGCATGCACACCACACACTGGTAAGACTCCTTGGACTCCTAACTCTTACATTTTCCTACCTGTGTAACATGATTCAAACAGTTGCTCTGGATAAGAGCACAAATGCCATATATGTGTGTGTGTGTGTGTATAATTATTTGTGAACTACTTCAAGACTAATAGAAAAACAATGAAAATTTATATTTATTGTTTTTTTTGTTTCTGTGAATGATGAGAAAAGGTTTTAATGCATTGTCTAAATCAAAACCACAATTTGTGACAGTAGCAGATAATCAATGGTTAAATGTGAAAAAGAATTTCTACATTTATACATTTCTTGTTAACATATAAAAAATGCATGCAAAAAGGACAAAAAAATGACTGCTCGTAAATCACTTTATCAACTACTTATCCTCCACACTTATTTGCTTGGCCGTTACAGTCCTTTCCAGCGTTCACGTCTCCCATGTTTTGATTTCTTGTGCAGTTACTGGTAGATAAAGTTTAAAATCCTGATCTCCTTGCTCTAAATGCTTTGGACTGAAGCACCAGCCCATTCCTTATATTATAAAAGTATAACAGTGTTGTGTTCTTTTTAAAGTACAGGCCTAGTAATTGACTGTATGCTACAAATGAGGCATCTAAGGTGACCGAGATTAGATTGAAAAACACCATAGCATTCCTTTATGTCTTCTAAGCTGGGGTTGAGATTGTGTATACATTTGCTCAGGATATAAAATCTCTAAGAGCAACAATGTCCAACAATTAATACTAAAGTTGCATTCACTCCACTGTCCCCAAGCAGTTCAACAGAGCAATGCCCATGAAGGCACAAGCGAATTGTGCCTTTATGACCATGTGACCATATGACTGAGGCTGCTCAGTGGAAAAGGCTGCTCTCTGCAGCATTAGTAGACTTGCCCCTGTGCATTCGAAAGCCGATAACTGCCAGCAGGGTGATGCAGAGGGTACCAAGCATCCCAACAGCTACTGACACACCAAACACTGTGTCGTTCCTTTGGGACTGATCGTTCACTGTTTACAGAAGGCAAAAGAAAAAAACACTGGTTAGCTCAATCATACCAATTACTTGTGTTCTTTGCAATTTGATATTCAGATTTTGAACTAAGTCATTGGTGAAATAAAATGATGTCCATGTTGTTACACAATATAATAAACAAAATTCAGCTGGAAGTTGGAATAAGTGCCAAAAAAGACAAAACCAGTTCCAGAACTGAAATCCAGGGTGGTTCTGTAATAATCCCAAGTGCACTATAATATATAGAGTACAAACGATGTACACTAAGCGGACAAGGACAAGGACAATACCCATTATTCACATGCAGTTTCTCTGAGGAAGGCCGACCATCAGATTATTTATGCAAACCGATCTGCTGTCACACTTAGCAATCAGCTCACTCGCATTACCATGTGTCCACAATCGCTCACTACCATGTTGAATTCTGTTCCCTATAATAGTGCTCTTTATATAGGGGGTAGTGGATAGGGCACAGTTTCAGACACAGCTGAAGTCAACTTTGCCTTTGACTACTAATATATTGTGTTTATGTTTAGTACATTAAGGAAATTAGAAACATGAATTTTAAAGTCCCCGTAATGGTAGTTCACATTTTTTACAGATCAGTATACGTGAAGATTGGTGAATTATTACAAATGCCTTCATTCTAACCCAACCCTATGATGTAAAGGTTACAAAGCAGATGCCTACCTGCTGAAACAGGCCGTGCCTCAGCACCTGGGAAGGTAAAAAAGACTCTTATTTTCCATCACTGGATGCCGTTTTCCTTGAAGATATCATGTGTAGGTAAAACATTTAAAGGAGAATTTGGTGTCAGTCAGTCCTATGAGATGTAATAAATATGTTTACATTACATTAAATTAGTGGTTTGATCTTAAACTATAGAGAAGCTGAGTTTTTTTTTTTGTTATGGTGGCGATTGGGAGTAGGTGTTGCAATGTATGTCTGTTGTTGTCATTTGTCTTTCCACTGGTCAAAAAAAAAATTAATGTGAGTCCCTTCTTCATGTATGTGTATATGGCAGTGGTTAGAGCTCTCAGTTATTGATGGGTTGTGGGTTCGATACCCGGGCTCGACAAGCTGCCACTGTTGGGCCCTTGAGCAAGGCCCTTTATCCTCTCTGTGTTTGTTCACTACCACAGATGGGTGAAATGCAGAGGACACATTTTGCTGTACAATATTTTTGGTTCCTATCACCACTGTTACGAACAATCCCACATTTCTCTAGAAAGGAGCGTTTCTACTCCAAACTACTCTAAATGACTTTGTGTACTTCTTAAGTAAACACAAAAGCTCTTTTTAAGAGGTATGGGGAAATGCTATGGGGAAATTACTTGGTGGAATTCACCTTTAGGTTCTGGTGAAGGAGGATCAGTGTAGTTATATATTAAAGAGAATTGAAAAAGCAGAAAAAGTGAGTGTGTCACCATTGTCCACTCTGGTGATGATGGGTCCGGAGCTAACTGTGGCCATGTCACTCACTGTGGTGTCTTGATCGGACCCCACCCCCCTCTTTCTCCTCACAGTCTTGGTACAGTTCTAAGAAAAACAAGCATTCATCACAGGCCGTTAGATAGGCTCAGAAGCTGGTAGTTGGTAGTAACACATGTTTTTCAGCACCTATATAACTTTTGCTTTTGTTGCTCCCACTTCTTATTTTCAAGCTTTGGTATTTTATTTTAGACTAAAAGCAACCAAAAAAGAGAAGAACAGAGTCTAGCAAACTTCAAAAAGAAATTCCACTGTAAACCTTCTTGAGGCAATCTTAAGTTGTGATCTGCTAGTAACCTTTCCTTCTACGTGAATCACAATATCAATTATTAGCTAGCTAATGTTTCTCAGCAGGATATTGTTAGATGTGTATATTGCCGTTGTCCACTGAAAAACATGTATCTCCAAAATGGCGACTTCCAATAACATCCTTAACTTTGAACTTTTGAGTTTATTTGAAGTAATTTAGAGCATTTCTACTGGTCAATTCATCCAGAACTATTCACACAGTGTACAGAGAAACTACAGGGTTCAAACCACGGAGAAAACTTAAAACGAACAAAAATGGAGATACATGGTTTTCATTGGATAGCAGCGTTATCAGTCTTATTTCAATGGATTACACTGCAAACCATAGTAAACCTAGTGGACAAACTAGAACATAAGACAAGACAACCATATTCACCATTTGTGTCGGACACAGATGGAATTTAGCTTCTATCTTTCAGCTCCCCTCACTCACACCCCATGCTCAGTGGGAACACAAGGGAACTTCATACAGACCCTGCGGACACAGCTAGTATCTCTATGAACTCTATTGGAGGCTGGCTATCTGACCTGGCGGAGAGAACTGCAGATGGCACTGTCACAGAGCCTGGTGATACAATGCAGGTAGAAGATGGATATGGTCTGATTCTTGTGCTCTACAAAGCGAAAGGCCTCAAAAGAGAAGCGAGCCTCTTGACCTTCACCGTTGGCCCCCATCACAGTCTGACCATCACGGTTACACCTGAGGTAGAGTGGGATCGATACAGCTCAGCTCAAAGTTCTTTTTAAAATTAGTTGGAGTTTGTTTCACAGATGGCAAGTAAATGTAACATGAACTTCATACATTTGCAAATAGTCGTTTTATGATGTATTTACCCCACAAAAAGATCGTAGTATGTAGTGTTCACAGGGAAAGGGCTAGTGGTGGCATAGCATCGGTCCAGCAGGACATTGAACCTTTTGACAGAAATTAAATGGAAATGTCTTCTTGGTTCCAGTAACAGTGTTTCTGTAATTATTTGAAAGCTATTGTTTAAAGATGAAGAAAAATCCACTGTGAGAAATGTTACAAATGGGCTTCTAATGAAGATATTAATACACATCAAATATCATGATGTCATGATCATGATATCATGATCATGATTAGACTTAGTGGCTATGTTAGGAAGCATAAATTCAGCCTATATTTAGCATACATTGCTAATTAACATATAATAATGTATAATAAATACACCACTCAGTGTCACTCACCTTGTTGTGAGGTTAGTGGCCCGAACCTCCACAAAAATCCTGGTTTTCAGTTGGAGTCCTGCCGGGGGCATCTGGAGATAAGTTTTGTATTTGTTGTCCTGAAGGTTAGAGAACACATATCAACACATTGCTTTTGTGTCCCGTCTATGGCTTTAGTGAAAATTAGCTCATGCTCAGAAACTTAACAAAGCAGTATGAAGAGAAACAAAAATGCACCTGAAAGAGCCGCATGTTTAGTGTACTAATGAAGCTGCCATTATTGTCATTGATGGCCAGACTCACTCCTGATCTGCTCAACCAAACACAGACAGTTTGATGGGATTAAGAAGCTGGTTTTGAATCATTCTAACATACAGTACAGTTTGTCAAATGCTGGAGAAGGACTCACACGCTGGTCTCTGTGTTGTTTACCAGGTACTGCAATGGGTAACGACAGGAGAACAAGTAAAGCATTTCAGAGTGATACGTGATGATTCCAGCACCCGGGTCCAATGAGGTAACCATTCCCAAGATGTTCACAAACTGGACACTGGAGTAGTCTGAGAAAAGCCCCGAGCCAATCTCCTGGGTGATCTGTTGGTGAAAGGGTTACGGCCAGTATGCTGTAAACCTAAACTTCAACAAGAGCAAAAACCATTCAGGAGGCCCTGAATGGAAAACTGCATTTTTCTGTATAGTTCAGTACATAGAACTGACAAACTGTAAACCTCAAACACTGTTTTCTCTACACTGAAAAAGAATCTGCATAAATAAGACCTCAGGACGTTTACATAACTGTCTTGACTAATTAAAAAAATGTCCCAAACATTTAAATACATCCAGCCCACGAGTGACAGCCCACTTTCAAGGCTAAATGCAATGGCTACTTTGGGAGAATATGGAAGCGAGGTTAAAAAGGCTAAAAGCTAATGCTATGCTAACCAGAAAAGGGGCAAACAGAGTAAGATGAGGGAGGGACAACTGTGCACCACAGGGAAACCATTGAAGTGAATAGGTGCTAGGCTAAAAGCTAACCCAGATTGCCAGCTATAATCTCTTCACCCAGCTAGCCGCACAATTTACTGAGAAGACATTAATGGGGACACAAAGAAGACAACAATACTACCTGGCAAAACTTGGGAATATATAATAAATAACATATAATTTGCTCTTGTTATGTTAAGATATGCTAGGCTAAATTAAGATTATGCTATTTGGCGTCTGTGATCTGTGAACCAGCCAATGGCAGCAAAGTCATTTTTTTTCTCACGACCTCACCATAAAAGGAAAAATCTTTTTCATTCTGAGGTTAAACGTTACATCTGAGCATTTGTCACCCCAACCAAAGTACATACTTATTATTTATACAACTTACATAATGACTTAAAATACTTAATCAATGTCAATCAATTCTATGGCATCTTTTATCTTTTTTATTTTAATTATTTAATTTTCAGGGTCACTTTTCATTTATTCATGTCTGGTTTTTTACAGTTACAATCAATCAATATTTTCAGATCACTTATATATAGAATAAATATAGAATATTTATTTAAGCTATTGCAGGAATTATACTCTAAAATTCTAAACCAGATTCTGATCTGCTGCTCAGTTGGCTCATATCATGATCTGAATAAACACTAATACCTTTATTTTGGTAGCACAGGCATTGATGGCCGCCTCAGTGATAGGGAATTGAAATCGGAGGACAGGAGGGTCCGCTGTCCACACAGCAGTCCCCATGCATTCTGGTTTGTTAAAGACACTGTTCAGAGCCATCAACGATTCATTATAGCCACCAAAGTAAATGGGACACAGCAGAATGCGCAGATCCACCCTGTGTGCGCCACAAATGACTGTGATGTCTGAGTTGGCTGTGAAATATAAACAGAAATGATACAACTTTTTGCATAATACAGCATAACATGGCACAACAAAATCCACTAAAAGACACACCATACTCTAAAGTCTCTAAAAGCCCAAAGCTTTTGTTAAATATAGTACATGCGGTCAAAGGGGACACATGGCCATAGGCAAATTTGTCACACACACGTGCTTACGCACACATACATACTTTTTTAAGTAAACACACTCATCAGGTTGCGGGGTGGTCCTGGCGTGATTATCAGCTTGTAAAGGAATGAAAGGTGAGCTGAAAAGAATGAAGGAGATGGAGAAGTAGAAGAAGTGGATGGGAGATGAGTGTGTATGCCGATGCTTTGACTGACCTGGCTCTCTGAATGTAGGGTGTGTGCTACAAGGATTCTGGGCACAGCTGTGGAGAATCAGGCCAAGCTGATACAGGAGGAGAAGCAACCACATTGTGTTCTGGCTGCAGGGGAAATCCCACACATCACACACACTCACTATAACCTTCAACTTCTTTTTACATATATGAAAACATTTAAACTTTAAAAGTATATATATATATATACATATATATATATATATATATATATATATATATATATATATATATATATATATATATATATATATGCATATTCAATGTACTTCTAAACCAAAGCTATTAAAAAAGAGTTTAAGTTTCTCCTGTTTTTGTTGGAGAAACTGTTCCTACTGTTCCTTTCTGAGAGGATGTGATTGCATCCAGCAACAGGAGCATTAATGAGATCAGGATGTTGGATGATTACCACCCAACCTTATCCTCAACTTATCCCAAAAGTATTGGATGGAGCACCATCATTCCAGAGAACATAGTTCCACTGCTACACAGCTCAATGCTGAGGGGCTTTATACACCTCTAGCCTATGCCTGGCATTAGACAAGGACTAGACAACAACAACAACAATAATAACAATAATAATGATAGTAATAATAACAATAATAACAATAATTATAATATTCAAGAAACCTCAACGTACATGCAAACAAAAGGTGTGACTACATAAAGCTATATATTAGTATGTAGCATAATACTTTTATACAAAGTCTCATGTTTTCATAATTATTTTTATTATATATATTATGATGTTCTATCTCTACAGCATTAGGCATCAATAAATGGGATCTTTCAATATTCCTTATACACTGCATGCTGAAAGAAATGAGTTACACTGAAAGCTGCGCTCACAAAAAGCTGCACTCACAGAAAGGTGGTTCCAAGGAAATAATCAAATCATCTTAACTATGTTACCTTGTAAGATTGTCTTCGCGCTGCCTCTGCGTCTGGGTCTCTGTCACTTTCTCCTCGTATGACGCTCACTATTTATACTGGCCTCCTTTCAACCAAACATGTGTGAAAGAGTGTGAGAGGTCAGCAGAAACAAAACGAGGGGTTATGAGAGAGAAGGAGAAAGCCTGGAGGGCAAGACAAGCAACCGCAGCAACTAGCATTACCCGTCTGATACACTTACAAGTAATGATGGCATTACTTGTGGCTTCTCCTTTGGCACCACAGCTGGTTTTGTGTTTTCTGTTCACACATTAACATTTGCTTGATGCCTTTATTTCACAGTTACTTCACCACTTCATACCACAGCATAAAACATTACACAATGACTGAGAGGATACACACTATATAGACAAAAGTATTGGGACACCAGCTCATTTCTTGTTTTTTTCCTAAATGAAGGGCATTAAAAACTTTTTAGGAAAGGGAAAGCTTTCTATAAGAATTTGGAGCATTGCTGTGAGGATTTGATTGCATTCGGTGATAAAGGTGCAACTCATCCCAAAAGTATTGGATGGAGCACCATCATTCCAGAGAACAGTTCCACTGCTCCACAGCTCAGTGCTGGGGGGGTGGCTGTATACCCCTCTAGCCCATGCTTGGCATTCGGCATGGTGCCAATTGGTTCATGTCATATTCTTTTGGCAGTACTTCTCTACAGGGTCTAAGTGGTGTGTGTGCATTTGCACATCTGTGTCAGCAATTGGAACAACTTAAAGTAGCTGAATGCATTCATTAGAGGTGTCCACAAACATTTGGTTTGTTTTATGATATGGAGATGGTGGATATATGTACATACTATTTCTTTGCAAATAAATAATATTCAAAATAAATAAATAACAAATGAATGCTAGTGTTCAGCAACTGTATGGACATCAATGCACAATGAGTGAAGAATAGAGGTCTGCTGACAGTTATTGGCCTACACCTCAATTCCTTATTCTTAACATAGTTTTCTCATAGTTACCATTCATGTGAAGTGTGATAATAACTCAATAATAAGCTAATACTCTTACAATAGGTATATATATCATAATATATAATGTAATAATATAACAGATAGACAGCCAATATCCAGCTAATGATATCTAATAACAACATAGGTAAATACATACTACCCTTTACCCTTTGTTCAGGATGCTTAAAGTGGATTAAGAGTCAATCGATACTACAGAAGAGCCAGAGCTAGGCAGACATCTCCTGGTTTTGAAGGGATCATATGCATCTTATTGTTCCTCTCTCGTGGGACTTCAAGAAAACATCATTGTTGGTCCAACCTTTTAAAGGTGAAGCCCTTTGTTTGAATGTGGGTGATATCTGTTCTTACACACAGATGAAGTGAAACCACACAAGAACTGAACCCCTTGTCCTCAGCGATGTTCTGAAAAAACTCATTAAACTACACCACACATCTCATGAACAGGACGTTGCTATCAGATAGACAGTATGAAATTCCCCAACTTCTATTCCTTGAATTTGTCCCTGGTTTTGTTATACGACCCTTGAAGACAGACGCTGGTTCTCAGGGCGTATTAAAATAACAATGATATTAATTGGCCTCGCTGGGGAATTTGCAGGCCAGCAGAGAGTAACAGGAGATAATTATGGATAAAAGGAGCACTGATAACATCAAGGCTGAGCTTTGAGTGTGCAGACGTTTGCATCTCAGCGCACGTGTGCAGAGAAAGGGGTTTGGGAATACCAGTCACAACACCGACTGGAATGTGACTGATGCTGTTTGGAAACAATGTAAGGAATTATCCATTATAATAATACGTGATCAATATGTGATACACATGTATTAAATGTATAATAGAAGAAAGGTCCACTCCTTGTCCACTTGAAAGTGCTAATTTCATACAAAATACAAATTTGTAAGTAAATAAATGAAATGAACATTATTTTATAGAAGCAGAACTCATCTAGATCTCCATCGTTCCAAAGAACACAGTTCCTCTGGACCACAGCTGAATGCTTGGGGGGCTTTATACCCCTTTAGCCTACACCTGGCATTAGGCATGGCACCACTAGCATCATGTTTATCTGTTTGTCTGCCCCATTGTATTGGAAATGCTTTCCTACAGTGACTAGACAAGCTGTTTGTGTGCATTTGCACATCTGTGTCATATCAGTGTATATCATCGTTAAATCACAAAAACAAAACATGCCACGCATGATAATGATTCAGGATGAATATGCAGTAATTATGTATAACACCGGACCTTAGACAAGTGTAAAAGATCTTCTTTTACTCAAACTGCTAAAAAGTTTAGCTGAATATAATCAAATACTATCAATAATCAAAACGATCAGCACTTCTTGTTTTCTGTATATTGCTATTCAGGGTGCCTGGTGTTTACAGAAAACCTGGAATAATGAGCCTGGAATATTATACCATCAATCTGAATGGCTTGCCAGCTTCCACCTCCTGGGGGCAGAGGCCTTGATACGTTACCAAGCCAAGATCCAATCTTCCCCCTCTGTTATTCTCCCCCAGTAACACAACCTGGGGAAAATAACACCGTACAAATCACACTTTCTTTAGCACAACTACCCTGATTTCTCTGACACCCTAGAACACAAGCATCCAAGTGCTTTCCCTTTTTTCCAACAGGTTCATATTACACAAGGTATTATTACCATTTAATAACACAATAACGACAGACGTCACGACAGGTGCTGGTGTTAACATGTACCAACATGTTTATTTCTTTGATTGGACGAGATCATCGTGAATGTTTATGAGTAAGACATGGATTTGTTCTTGAATTTGCACAACACAGCAATTATTTCATATGTTTTCTGAGGCTTTCTGTGTTATTTTACACCCCAGGCACAACACCCCCATAACCTGGGGGTTACGCACCACATTTGCAAATACATGGTCATCACACATGCAAAAAAAAAAACAAAAAAAACATGAGTTCTGGATTAAGACAGAAACGTTCAACAGAAATTTGGCCAGAATAATCGAAAGGAAAGCAATTCCCAAGGCTTCAAAAAGAAAATGAGGAAATCAGGCGAATTACTGAAGATACAGTACTGTCCAGAACGTCTCTTCGGACTGTTTTTTGCGCAAGACGAACAAGAATCCCCGGACCAACATGCGATACCGACCCACCACCACCACCACCACCACCACCAGTAGATCACTCCAGTCTCCCCCTCCACAGAAACAGAGCCAGCTCTTCCGTTCACGTCCATCTTCCGTGCTCGCACTTTCACTTCGAGCTCGTGTACTTCGTCACAGCCTTGGTGCCCTCGGAAACGGCGTGCTTGGCGAGCTCTCCCGGTAAAAGCAGGCGCACGGCTGTCTGAATCTCTCGGGACGTGATGGTCGAGCGCTTGTTGTAGTGGGCAAGGCGAGAGGCTTCTCCAGCAATGCGCTCGAAGATGTCATTCACAAACGAATTCATAATGCCCATTGCTTTAGAGGAGATGCCAGTGTCCGGGTGGACCTGTTTCAACACTTTGTACACATAAATGGCATAACTTTCTTTCCTGGTCTTGCGCCTTTTCTTATCCCCCTTCTTCTGCGTCTTGGTCACGGCCTTTTTCGAGCCCTTTTTAGGGGCAGGGGCAGACTTCGCAGGCTCGGGCATCTTTTTTTTTTTTTTCACCCAATCAGTCCAAATCGCTCAGGTTCAGCTCTTTGCTCATTTATTCGCTCCGGTCTGTCCTTTATTTATAGAGTTCGCATGCAAATCAGAACAAGGTCAGAAGGCGCTCGCATTGGCCGCTGCGCCCGTGTCGTGCCACGGAGAGCGCCGCACGATTGGTCGCCTCTCTGCGATACAGTGCGTCCAATCAGGAGCGCAGTCGGGGTATAAATACCAAACCCTGCTTACATCATAGCCGAACACGTCTTTGGTCGCTGTTGAAACCCCAAACAAAGCACTTCACCGCGCGCGAGCGAGCGAGCCCGTTGGTTGATTCAGACATGTCTGGCAGGGGGAAGACCGGAGGGAAGGCCCGGGCCAAAGCCAAGTCTCGTTCGTCGAGAGCCGGGCTCCAGTTTCCAGTCGGTCGTGTCCACAGACTCTTACGCAAAGGGAATTACGCGGAGCGCGTAGGCGCGGGGGCTCCCGTCTACCTGGCCGCCGTGCTGGAGTACCTGACGGCTGAGATCCTGGAGTTGGCTGGAAACGCAGCGAGAGACAACAAAAAGACCAGGATCATCCCCCGCCACCTGCAACTCGCCGTGCGCAACGACGAGGAGCTGAATAAACTTTTAGGTGGCGTCACCATCGCCCAGGGCGGAGTGTTGCCAAACATCCAGGCCGTCCTCCTGCCCAAGAAAACCGAGAAGCCGGCAAAGAGCAAGTAATCGGCTGCTGTGAGCGAGGACATAGCGAGGACATAGCGAGGACATTGACATAACGGCTCTGTGAGGAGCCCCCATTTTGAGAAGGTGTTTCTTGTTCTTCTGCGTTGCATTGTGTTTGTTCTGCGACGAAAAACACTTCACTAAACGAAGCTTCTTGTACACTTTGATTTATTATTAGTATTTTTGGGTTTTGCTGTTTGCTGATGTTTCTTGGATGATTCCTTGTGTATGAAAAAGGCGAAGCGAGGCGGCGCTAAAACCACCACTGGCGTAAAAATGGCCGAGGGACACGTTTAGAAACTGCTAAAAACAAAAGGGGCGAAGATCTGGCAGCCTGCGCCCCTCAGCTTATGGACCAACGCTGGTTACCGTCGTCTTTGTCACGACCTGTTATTAATGACTATACTATTGAACCGTGTTGTTTTGTTCTCCCCGCTGTTCTTAACGTTTGGTTTCAATAAATGTTGAGCGCCTGAGAAAGGCACAAAGACACGCAGTGAATCAGTCTCTTCTTTCAGAGCCGCGCGGAATACCGCAGCAGCAGCGCAGCAGCAGCAGTGGAGGACTGTTGTTTACGGTCAGGCCGGAGCTCAGCTGTAATACAGAGTAATTACACAGGTCTGTTAGCAGGCCTGTCTTTCTACAGCATTCACTGTAGGTCATTTCATTTCTCCAGAACCAAAACTGAAAGGGCTGCACCAATCATGGGTAAGGTCAGGTAGTTGTTTTTTTATTATTATTGTACAATCAAAATGCATACATACATATACAGTCAATCATGGATTCAATTAAAAAAAAAAAAAAAAGCAATGCATTTAGCATTCAGACCCACACTTAATGAACCTGATCACAAATTAAGCACTTTTTTTTAAATAACATGCCTGTTCTTTATAAATCCATGGCAATTTGATAACAACTTGGTTGTTACATTGTATTTTATTATCATAGAGCTCTGGTCAGCGACATCTCCATAAAAAAAAAAAAATTATAAACAATTCCTGCTGTTCATCAGCAGATAAACTGGACCACTTTGCAATAACTCAAAGGCCAAGGAGGTACTGCCGTTATCGTATGATGCTGGCATTGTTTATACATGTAAAATGTATATTTCTTAGTAAATAATCGTGTCACAGCTGCAATGATTGAAAAAACAAACAAACAAAAACAAACAAACAAACAAACAAACAAACAAAAAAAAACAGTCCAGTAGCTTTAACCTAAGAGTCTGGCCGTCTTAGCAGTTTATCCCTCTAACTCTGGACCTCTCCGTAACCTTCTGTTTTCATGTCGTTCAGTCCTAAGTCCTCATTCTGCTCAAACGTCCGTGTGTACTTCTCAATCTTCATCTCGGGGTCGGGATCTGGGGCGTAAATGTTCTACAGAGAGCAAGCAGGTATTTAGCCACAAACATTTGTAGGCTGATTTTTAAGTTGAATATGTAAACTGAATTTACCTGCAGGTAACTGTTTCCTGCTGGATCGTCCAAGACAACGTGGACATCCATTTCTCCTGCCATAATCTTCAGAAGATTCACAGAATGATTGATGATCATTGATGATCTAGCAGTGATTACTAGGCTTGGGTACATGTCATCAAACCTTGGGTTGTTAACAGAACAATAAATTTCATACCTTGTCAATCTTCTTCCCAAATTGCTCCAGTTTCTCTGATGTGTCCGTGGTAGAGCTGTCTCCACAAGTGAACGGGTTTTTCATAACCACCTGAAATTGCCATGGATTGCAATAGGTCTTAGTGTGATTGGTGTAGCTCCAATCATGCAAAAATGAGTGAGAACGAAGTCGTTGCCGACACTCACCAGTTCTTTAATATCCTTCAGAAGGCCCTCAAGAGTGGTGAACTTTCCTCCTAATGCTGCCATACCCAACTCAAACTCGACCTCCGGGATCAGCACACTACACGTCTCCGACTGTCTCACACACACAAAGATTTCTGAAACAGGACTGTTCTCTACAACGCAGCATTTCCCTCTAAACACTCCAGAGGACTTTGTTTACATCCTAATAGTGAAATAATTCAGACCTTTTTAAAAATACATGGAAAAAAAATTCTGGCTAGTATTCCTGCAAGGGATAGACACTCACATGCTCAACTACTGTGGCCAGCGATGATCATATGGAAACATCACTACTTACTACATTCACACAAGCAGAAAGCAATAAAATAGGTTAAGCTGTCTATTCCTTATCTGGTCCAATAGCAAGATAGTACTATAAGAAATTTGTGTCACTGCATTAGCAGAATTACAGTTTCCACACAAATTGTCCATGTACTATTGACTTTCCTGTGGAAGTTATTTACAAAACAATACACTTACAAAACCACCACAGTTTAGAGAAGACGAAGAAAAGCCTAAACGAAGAATACCTTCAGCAGGTCTCTGGACATGTCTGAGGGGTCTGTAACATGCAGAGTAATTTTGGTTCCCAGCTCCTCTGTGGCACCCCCTGATTTCACCTGTTAAATGAAAGGCACAACTTTAATGCACAATACATTCAGGCATCTTCTGTATAACACATTAAAGGTGCTGAGAAATACTACACATTTTAATTTCCCCTAGTTCATATACGGATCATATACTGCCCCCCCCCACCACAAAGAAACTTGCTTAGCTTTGGAGTGATGGCAAAAGAGCTGGCGTTGTTTACCATTGGGCAGCTATAGGATCTACAATACACTGGGAGATTTTATTTTATTTTACAATAATAGGCTAATATCATTTCTGACCTCGTTAGTTCGATGTCCACAGCTGTCACAGTTGGTAGCCATGATAATGACTTCCTTGAAATGTGGGATTTCTGATTAACAGTAAAGGAAACACTTCTAACCATGCCAGCAGCAATGAAAGGTCCCCTAGAATACAAAGCAATGCCACAGGCAGAAATGACTGTGCATTTACAGTAAGAACAATCGGCTGTGCTTTCAGACATAAAAGGATACGGACAAGCTTCATGTTTGTTGAGGCTGGAGCATTGCACTCAGGACAGTTGGTGTCAAACACAAGTACTTCATTCCTCATGCTCTCTAAGTCATTGGCAGGCTTTTCCTGTGGATCTGGCTCTGTGCCCTGAAATAGAAAGTGGAGAAAAGCTTGAGAGGGTGAAGAGGGTGAAGCATTTACCAGGTTTGTTAAATATCAGGGAAATTAAAATCAAATAAAATAATAATAAATAAATAAAATAAATAACAATAATAATAGTTGTTATTAAATAAACCGATATATACCTGTTAAATGCCACATAGCACAGCTGTCAGATTATCTAAAACAATGTTTTACAAACTGTAGGTCTCCACCACTGAGGAATCATATTGTGAACATTTGTGGGTCATGTCATTGTCCATATGCTATTTGGACAAAAGTATTGGGACACCTGCTCAGTCTTTCTTTCTTTTTTCCTGAAATTAGGGCCAAGTTTTTTTTTCTGCCTTGTTTGTTTAAGTCTCTACTGTCCAGGGAAGGCTTCCTGCTAGATTGTGAAGCATTGCTGTGAAGATTAGATCGCATTCAGCAAGTGTTAGTGAGGTCAGGATATTGGAGGAGTACCACCCCATCTCACCCCCAACTCTACAACCCATCCCAAAAATATTGGATGGAGCACCATCATTCCAGAGAGAACAGTTCCACCGTTTATACCCCTATAGCCCACACCTGGCATTAGGCATGGTGCCAATAGGTTTATGTTTATCTGCTTCAGTGTCTTAATCTATTGCCAGCAATTTTTTTACATGGACTAGACAAGCTGTGTGTGCACATGCATTCGCACATGTGTGTAAGCAACTTAAAGTAGCTGGGAGATTCTCACATCTATTCCGAGGGAAGCATTTTGCTCAGGTGTTCGGTTGTAGTGGGAGACAGACAGTGCTTGGTCCTTTTGTGGTGCACACGGATTCTCAATAAAACTGTTCCCTGACGGATCGTCAATTATCTGTGATGATGCACAAAAAAACGAAAAGCAAAAAGTTAACATACACGTAGACGTGAATAACACAAATGTCCAGAACTTCAAATTCAAATAATAGTTTTAGCATTGGTAGTTTTACCAGTGTGAATTCTTCCTCCACATCTTTCAACCTTTTGAGTCTCTGAATAAATTGGTCTATTTTGTCTGCTACATCTGGATCAGTTGCCTGTGATACAAAGTCAAAGAATGAGGAAAGTCCCAGCAATATGAAAAAAGCAGCTTTAACTGGGGTATTGGCAATCAAAGACGCTGCATTATCTGATCATCTAGTTCTACACAATGAATGTTACTTACACTATATGCACAACATTATTGGGATACCTGCTCATTCATTGTTTTATCCAAACAGTTGGCATAACTGTCTATTGTACAGGAATTGTTTTCTGCCAAACTGTGGAGCACTGCTGTGAAGATTTGATTGCATTTTGCAACAAGAGCATTAGTGTAATATGATCAGCACCTTACCTCAACCCAAACGTTCCACTGCTTAATGCTGGGGGTGGCTTTAAACCGCTCTAGGTCACACCTGGCATTAGGCAAGGTGCCAATAGTTTTATGTTCACCTGCTCTAGACCCATTCTATTGGCAGTGCTCTATAGGGACTGGACGAGCTGTGTGTGCATTTGCAGTAAATTAAAGTAGCTGAATGCATTCATTGGGGTGTCCACAAACATTTGGACATGTAGTTCAAGTAGTACAATAAAACAATCTCAAATCTGTAGAACATAAAATCTCAATTTAGATTTGAATAGCTCGACACAAAACATTAGACAAAAGCGAGAAGCACTTACTCGTCTAATTGGTTGCTCTTGTTCTAATCCTGCAACTGCTCGGTCGAGAAGCCCCTCAATAGTAGACAGTGCTGAAAAAAAGTAAATGCTTCAATTAACAGATAACTGTAACTCTCTGATATTAAAGTAAGCCATACTTTATTACTCTTAATGAACACATGCATTTAAAATAATTTGTTGATATGCAAATGTTTGTGAATAATATATATTCTCTATTTTTGAGGTGGAAAAATATTTAAAATGTTTTTTGAAAATGTTAATGCACAGTTACTTTGTAATTGACAAAAGACATATAGAAAAATATGCAATCAGCATGTGCTTGAGGGCCCTCTTAGAATGTTTACACTCTTCGAAATGTTACTAACTAAGACTAAATGAAGATCAGGAAGAACAAAAAAAACTTGAAGAGAAATGATTAATTGTTGGCGAGGTGGGCAAACCAAATCCCGCTCTGACAGCAAAGCTCCCGAAGGAAGAGTTAGCAAACACAGGATGGGTGCTGCACCGTTCTACTGTGCAGCTTTGCTTGTACAAACATGATCTGACAGAAGAAGACCCTATCTTAGCAGCATCACAGAAGTTAAAGTATGCAAAACATTTTGCATCAACTGCTGTACTGATGCAGGAATAATGAAACATGTTGACCACAACCATCAAAGGTATGTTTGGAGGAATAAGAAACAGCATGTGATGAGAGGGTTAGATCTATTATTGCTTTGGCGCACAGATGCAGATAAATGAACAAATGAATTCCACTAAATGAATGAAAAAAAAAAAGGAAATTATCCATGGGATTTGCCCATAATGAATTGAATAGAAATGATTCAAGCTGGCTACAAAAGAGTCTGCATGCTGTGCTCCTTTCAGACACATACAGTAAGTAACACAGAACTTTTCCAGACACTACCCGGAGGAATTGTATGTATGAACGCAAATGTGCGAACCATCTCCCCCAACCAGCACCCGAGTGCAAAGGTAATATCAGAGTGGGCCCCTGTGTGAATAGGGCAGGCATTTTTCCAGAGAAATCACAGTGGGTCATGCATTGTCACCTGCCTAAATCACACAGAACATGTTCTGACACAGAAAGCACCTGACACAGATGTTTATAGGTAAAAACAACTTAAGTTTGACAAACATGATAAACCTCTTTCAATAATAAAGTAACTGTGCATTATCAAAAATTAAAACCCAAATGGCTTTATAGAACTGCATCCTTGGTGTTCAGTCACTCAGGCTTGCCATGCTGCAGTAATACTCACAGCCCTTCTGTGTGAACGCAGGGATTTCAAAGTCTAACTCTGGGATTCTGGTAGTGGCACTGTCTGTCTTTACAACCTCACGGTTCATATCCTGAGAACACACACACAAAGCTTAGAAATGGTGTGTACACACACACACACAAAAAAAAAACACAACAGTAACTAAACTACAAATCAACACAGACCTCTTTCTAGTCAGATGTATCATGCTAGCAATACAGTCTTAATCTTATATACCATGAAGCTGTAGTTAAAGAGGTCACTGCTGCAGTGCTGCAGGAGTAAACATGCAGCCATGCGGTCACTGGGGCTCTAAACACCTGCTCTACACTAATGTTATTCCCAAGGAAACATCATGGAGCATGTTCCTGCAATACGACACAGGGGTCCAGGTACTTCTGACTATGTGCTGAGAGACAGGACAATCCTAATATCACCATTACCTCTTTGCACTTTATGTTGAGGGTATAGGAGACGCCCTGCTCTTGAATACGACCTGCAGACTGTATTTCTGTGTTGGTCCAGTGGCAGTGAGGACATGTAAAGGAACTGATGATGATTTCTCTGAAGAAAGGGATTTTGGTTAACAGCAGACGTGTGCTTCCCTGAAGAGAGAAAAAAGAAATCAGTCAAATATAAACATTTTGTGACAATATAAGAAGCTCATATGAAATAGAGAATTACTTCAAGACCCCATATAAATGTAATCTTACACAAACATGAATTATGTTTAGTATAGAACTTAACTGGCAGTCATGATCCTTTATGGCAACCATACATAATAGACAAGGTTAGACAGATCTTTTTGAGGTTAGACAGATCTTTTTGAGGTTAGACAGATCTTTTTGAGACAGCATGCATCGTTGTGACCCTGTTTTGTGTTTGCTGAGTAGTCCATCCAAGCATGTACAATGATGATTATTAATACATATGTGGCAGCTAGCAGAGAGATCAGCTTTCACTCACGTTCTCGTAACAGTTCATGCACAAACTCTCGATTTCAGTGGGTTGAGTCTCTTCATCTTCTGCGCTAATGTCCTTAAACAGGCCGCCACGCACGCGCTCCTCGCCTATCACTGACATTGCTCGGCAAAGCTGTTAAAGTGATAAACTACTCCAACTTAATCCAGGCCAATCTAATATCAGAAGGTAAACGCAGTGTTTCTAAAACTACAGGCTTTTACTAGAAGCTTCTTGCTAATCACATGTGCGCGACACCGCACAGTCACTACCGGGGCGAGGCTGACGCTGCCAAAATAAAAGTCCTGGACTGCCGCAGACCTCGTAAACAATAATTAAATGAGCTTGACTGAAACTGTCGACTGATACCCATGGCTCGCAGTTGGGAAGATATGCAATGCACGTAGACATGTAACTAACGATTCCCCCCCAAAGCATCAGTGTAGGAAAATAATATTTAGATAATTAAAACGTCCCTCGATTTAATGAACAATTCCCCTCGAAATGCGCCCCCCCCCCCCCCCCCCCCTCGGATTAATAAATATTTTCTTTCAATTTAACTAAAGCGTTCCCTGTAAACTTGGGGAAGCCACCTGTTAAAAATATTAATTTAGAGAATTTTTGATACTGAGAACCTGTAGTCGTATTGAGGAGAAACACTTGATAGTGTATTGCAGACGCTGGAGGGCGCCCTCGAGCCCCCGAGCGTTCCCAAATAAATGGGTCAATGTGGGTCTTACATGCAAGATTATCATTTGTAAATGATTCATCATTTTTATACAGACAACTGTGTTTGATTTCTAAACACCTTAATGACTCCAGTTAAAGGACTTAGTAACACTGTCTGATGTGCATATCGATATTGGTTAGTAGAGAAGAGCCCAATCAGCACCCAGTAGCCAGAATCTCTCTGCCCTACACCTGTTTAAAGTGAAAAAAACGAAATGTGTTGCTAGATTTTCATTGTTTTATAAGTAACCTCATTCGTATACTGTACAAAATTAAATAAGAGCTTTTGCTCGAAAATCCAGGGAAAAACCACCGCATCCAAAAGTCATTCTGTGGTATAAGAAATAGCAATATGTTTGGAGGAATAGGAAGAGGCCATGTCTTTGCTATAACATCCATTTAAGCTATTATTTTATTATATGCCATTCTTTTTTTCTTAGTTGTCTTTATTCTGTGTAAGCTATATAAATATCTAATTATGTCCACTCTTTAAGGCAATGTGCATATACATCTATTTGTCTGTATTCATACATGTTTAAGCTGCTATTATAGAATCCAGACATTTAATGTTTTAATACTAATGATGCATAGAAACATGTATTTAGGTTAATCATGCAAACACTGGAGACCAAAGGAAAGCAGAGTTAACAGTTGTGGTTTATTATTGTGTTATTGTAGTTGTTAGTCACTCAGAGTGTAGGGTCTTCATACACATACTTTATGTTGCTTTTTTTTTAAGTGCATGTCCTATATTCAACAAAATATCTGTTAAATAGTCATTGTCACTGCATACAGATCAGACCTACTGGTATCAACACATTTATTCAATATACTATTTTTATTAGGTCTGTATTTCTTTAGTCAACTTCTTCAATGGTTGGTCCAGAAGATCCACCACCAGAGGGCGCACCGCCAGCTCCAGGAAATCCACCGGGCATACCACCAGGCATCCCGCCTGGCATGCCCCCAGCACTCTGATACAGTTTAGTGATGATGGGATTGCAGACCTTCTCTAGCTCCTGCTGCTGATGCTCATATTCTTCTTTTTCTGCAGTCTGTGGAAGAAAACGAAACATATTTAAGGGGAAATCAATTCTACAAGCTGCCACTAAAAGGTGGAGGTGCCACTAAAGGCACCAGTTGTATATGGTTACCTGATTCTTGTCAAGCCAGCTAATGATCTCATTGCATTTGTCCAGGATCTTCTGCTTGTCCTCATCGCTAATTTTGCCCTGTAGTTTCTCATCCTCCACAGTGGACTTCATGTTGAAGGCATAGGACTCCAGGCCATTCTTGGCAGACACCTTGTCACGCTGCACATCATCTTCGGCCTTGTACTTCTCGGCCTCCTGCACCATGCGCTCGATATCCTCTTTGCTGAGACGGCCTGTTAAAAAATGTTTGATAAGCAAACAGAACTAATGTGCTGAGGCTCTCAATATTGTGCGGACTAACTGAGGTTTCAACAGTGTACCCTTGTCGTTGGTGATTGTGATCTTGTTCTCTTTGCCAGTGCTCTTGTCAACGGCAGAGACATTTAGAATGCCGTTGGCATCAATGTCAAAGGTGACCTCAATCTGGGGAACACCACGCGGGGCAGGGGGGATTCCGGTCAGCTCAAACTTGCCCAGAAGGTTGTTGTCCTTGGTCATGGCACGCTCACCCTCATAGACCTAAGTGAAATATGTTTAAATGAAGACATTTTGTTTTTTTGTTGTATTTGAATCTGGGGAATTTAACAAATTCCCCAGCATTGACCCAAAGTCAGTCTGTTCCTCACCTGAATCAACACACCAGGCTGGTTGTCAGAGTAGGTGGTGAAAGTTTGGGTTTGTTTGGTTGGAATGGTGGTGTTACGCTTGATCAGAGCAGTCATGACTCCACCAGCGGTCTCAATACCAAGAGACAGAGGGGTGACATCCAGCAGCAGCAGATCCTGAACGTTTTCGGACTTGTCACCCGAGAGGATAGCAGCCTGAACAGCTGAAATGAAGAAAATGTGTCTGTTTGACTAGACAGCGGAAATGCTTCGGCATGGTCCACTACTCAAGCTAAAAATGGCAAAGAAATATGTAAATTCTGTAACTAACCTGCTCCGTAAGCCACAGCCTCATCAGGGTTGATGCTCTTGTTCAGTTCTTTGCCATTGAAGAAGTCCTGCAGGAGCTTCTGGATCTTAGGGATACGAGTAGAACCACCAACCAAGACAATGTCATGGATCTGAGCCTTGTCCAATTTTGCATCGCGCAGAGACTTCTCGACTGGGTCCAAGGTACCACGGAAGAGATCAGCGTTGAGCTCCTCAAAGCGAGCCCTGGTGATTGAGGTATAGAAGTCAACACCCTCATACAGGGAGTCGATCTCGATGCTGGCCTGTGTGCTGGAGGACAGGGTGCGCTTGGCCCGCTCGCAGGCAGTACGCAGACGACGAACGGCTCTCTTGTTGTCACTGATGTCCTTCTTGTACTTGCGCTTGAACTCGGCAATGAAGTGGTTCACCATGCGGTTGTCAAAGTCTTCCCCACCCAAGTGAGTGTCACCAGCAGTGGATTTGACTTCAAAGATACCATCTTCAATGGTCAGGATGGACACATCGAAGGTGCCTCCACCAAGATCAAAGATGAGGACGTTCCTCTCGGAACCAACCTAAATCATTTTAATACAATCAATACAACATTTATTAACTGTTTGTTGAGTGTAAGGGGCAGTAAGTGGGTTTATATGCTACAGTATTTACCTTCTTGTCCAAGCCATATGCAATTGCAGCAGCTGTAGGCTCATTAATGATTCGCAGCACATTTAAACCAGAGATTGTTCCGGCATCTTTGGTGGCTTGACGCTGAGAGTCGTTAAAGTAAGCTGGCACTGTGATCACAGCATTATTTATAGACTGAAAGAGAAAAAATACATTTGAAATCCAGCAATTTCAGAACAAATACATTAGAGAAACAAATTATCTGAATTATCAGAATTTTAAATTACCTTTCCAAGGTAGGCCTCAGCAATCTCCTTCATTTTCACCAAAACCATGGAAGAGATCTCCTCTGGGTAGAAGTTTTTGGTCTCTCCTTTATATTCTACCTCCACTTTAGGTCGTCCCCCATCACTGATCACCTTGAAAGGCCAGTGTTTCATGTCTGACTGAACCACGGTGTCCTCAAACCTTCTACCAATCAGACGCTTGGCATCTGGAAGGAGACCAAAACAGTGGTCACTCAATATGTGGTTGCTGCTATTTTACTTAATACTTTATCACTTCATCTGGAAACAATCAAGCAATAAGGAGAAATTCTACCAAAGATTGTGTTGGTTGGGTTCATGGCTACTTGGTTCTTGGCTGCATCACCAATCAGTCTTTCGGTGTCTGTGAAGGCCACATAGCTTGGTGTGGTCCTGTTTCCTTGGTCGTTGGCAATAATTTCAACTTTGCCATGCTGGAAGATTCCCACACAGGAGTATGTGGTTCCCAGATCAATACCGACAGCTGTTCCCTTTGACATGGTTCCTGGAGAAAGAAAGTTGAGTTGTATGCTTTAAGGGTGGACTAGACATGACTCCACTGTGTACTTTGGAGCACTGAAATACTGAGTCATACCATATAAGCATGTTATGCCAGGTATGTTGCAAGCCAAAGTTCATATGAAAAGAATGAAAGGTTTGCTATGAAGGTCAGAGTTAAACCACAAGCTGATATAATATGTGTGAAGTCGTCACGACTGGCCAAAAATATAACTGGAGCAAATTAACTAGAGTTAACTGGGAGAGACACGCTCATATTGAACACAACGTTTCTGGGTTGGGTCTCTGGAAATGCTCTTAGCACAAATTCCAAAGTCGAGTGGTTGAGCGAGCACCTCACTAAATGCTCTCTTTACCAGTTGAGAAGAGTTCAAGACACAAATGCTTTCGGGAAACTAGACCCTGTAAAATCATCAGGTCACTTTACTCTGGCCTAAACATTCTCATTATGGTCCATATTCACAAAGGCTCTTAAAGTATCTGGGATCTGATCTCTGTCTTGTCTAGTGTTACCTTACTGACAGACCTTACTGACAGGAACAGATCCTAGATCAGCATTTGTACAATTGTGTGTGTCTCAAAGAAAACACGCATCAACACAGACCACATTATTTTTTCTTGCAAAAAATAATTGTTATAATTTTGGAGATACATGTTTTTCTCAACAACAACAATATGCATTTTTTGAGTGGCTGGAAAATGTCAGTAGGTATATAGTGTTTCACTAAGGGCATGAGCCATCGTCATTCAATGCCCCTGTATGGTAGGGTTCTCTGATGACTCTGCATTCAGGGAGGAGGAGGGCAGGCTTGTCTGTGAAATATTAATTAGTGTTGGGCCTTCCTGAACATTCTTCAGCAGAATAAAAAAAAAAAACATGAGCCCAAATGTAAATAGCACTGGAGATTACATATGTTTATCGCAATTAACCCATGAAAGCAGTCACCGCGTAGCGACAGGCTCACAGAATAAACCCTTTAACCCGATTGGAAATAAAGCGAGAGGTGACGTTGGCGCATGTGCGTAAGGCGATTTGATGAGGCTCATCTGCAGCCATCTGGAGCGGAACATGACCCCTCCCCCACCCGCACATCTGAAGGACAAAAGCCGGGCTGCGGCAGCCGCTGTGCTGGGTCCAGACCGGCCTCTTCCCCGCTGGGTTAGCAGTTGACTGGAGCATCGCGTATCGCTCCGCCGACGACTCTCTCACACACAAACTATCCTCTATAATCCATCCTCACCTTCCTGCTTCTTCATCCTATCCATCCCTAATTGATCTTTCAGGATTTCCCTGCGTGCAAATCCAGCCAAACGGAGGCTTCGTCTCAAATGAATCGTTAACCCCTACGTAGTGCACTAGCTATGTAGGTCACGAGACAACCACTTCTGCACCCAAGAAGAGCACGATGTGTCATAACAAGCATATCTGGGATTCAGTCGTCTACAAAACCCCCTATTTAACATTTACTGCACTTTTATGGTGGAGAAGCCGTACTTTTACGACCTACGTAGTGCACTACATAGGGCACAGGGAGCGATTTGAGACCCAGCCTTAACCCTAGGTTATTAAAATCAGTAGCTATAATCTGCAAAAGCTTCGTTTGTTTTAACCAAACTGCAAAAACGCTCCGCACAAACACAGCGAGCTAGCTATAAATATAAGAATGGCTACAGAAGAGAGCTATATTACCTGATGCTTCTCAGCAGGATGCTTCTCTCCGTTTGCACCGTCTCTCTGAAGTGTACCGCTCGCACTGCGGGGAGCACGCGCTTAACCGGCACTCCGTGAGCAGCCACGAGCCAATCAGATTCCAGGAAAGCGCCTCGTGCACCTGCAAGACACAAACCTATCGATCCTTCTGGTACTTTCCAGGCCTTCATGGAAAACTGCACTGGAAACTCAGCCGTATTGACATTTTTTTGTTATCAGACTACAGACGTAAAGCACTGCCGTTGATGAAAATAATAATATTAAAATATAACAGTGCCTACATTTACACATATTTCGTCCTCTAATCCGGATTGCATGAATTCCTCAGAAGGACGTGGGGAGATTAAATACTAAAATAGCCTGAAGAATGTTCCAACCTTTTCTTCGGTTGATGTGATTAGACTGTTTCACAGCTTAATCTATTCACCTGGACCCAACAGAGCTAGAATTAGAGACAAGACCGAGGGGACAGGCGCACTATGTGAAACAGAGGTCTATAGAGTCTTTGCTTGGTCTCCAGAGCTGCTGTACTTCACATGATCCACCAGATGGCAGCAACCCCGCTGCACGATAGGCCTTTGATGAAGCAGTGTAAGTAAGGCTGTTGGCATGTCAAGCTGATCCTCAGAACTGGATTCCAGTGTTCACTGGAATTATGCTGCTCCATCCAAAACATTTGGGGATGAGGTTGGGTGGTGATCATCCAGCATCCTGACCTCACCAAGGCTGACCTCACCACTGAATGCAATCAGATCCTCACAGCCTTCCCTGGATAGTAGTGACAGTTACTCCAACAAAAGCAGGAAAAACTTTTTTTAATTTTAATACCCTTGATTTTGGAAGAAACAATGAATGAGTAGGTGTCCCAATACTTTTTCTCCATATAGTGTATACAGTGTTAAAGGTGTATATAAGCTAATAGTGTATACAAGCTAAAAATGTAGAACGATATCTGGAGACCCCCTTGTCTACTCATTTCTGACATTTTGCAAGCATTGCTTCAATTACTACGAATTCAAGAAGTCAATTTTTGCCTCTATAAACTCTAGACTCGATAGCAAGTGTAGCCAGCATTGTACAAAATACAAAAATCCTGTAATTCTACTACTCTGTATGACATTATTCGGTTTTATTACATTGCACATATGCAAACGTCCTCAGTTCAGATTGGCTTGGCCTGTGTGCCTCAGCATGAAATGACATTTACATACAAACTCTTTCAGTTCAGATTTGATGAAATTGAGACAGAAATTAGAGCATAGGGGGCTTTAAAAGTACATCACTTGTTCAAATGTAAAACAAACAAAACTGCATTAATCAACAAGTCTCAGTTTTAATATTTCACAGTAATTCTGGTTCACCACAACACCCAACACCACAAGTCAGACACAACACAGTAATTAAAGGCCGGACACACACATGCACACATAGCAGCCCAGATAGATAGATAGATAGATAGATAGATCACTTTATTTATCCCACAGGGAAAGTCAGTTTTTACAGCAGCAAAATCAAACAAGAGAGCAGCATGAAAAAGGCATAAAAGCATAAAAAGTGATTGTAGTGCAGTAATAATTACATTAATATAATGTAATATACAGAATTAATTATGTGTAATGTAACAGTGCAGTAACTACATTAATATAATGTAGTGATGTAAGGCATCCTGGGGTATCATTACAGTATAGAGTTTTAAAGTGGCAGTGCAGATGACAGAGCTGTGTGGCAGTACATACTGATGAACAGAATAGTGTCCGATTGAGAAACAGCGGGACTGTTCTATTAGTACACTCAGTGCACAATAATGTCCCGGCACAGTGACGAGGCGTTGTACAGCGAGATCGCTGTTGGGAGAAACGATCTCCTGTACCGTTCCTTACTGCTGCGGAGCTGAAGGAGCCTGTTACTGAAAGTGCTCCGCTGCTTGACCAGTAGATCATGGAGGGGGTGGGAAGTGTTCTCCAGAATGGCAGTGAGTTTGCTCAGAGTCCTTCTTTCCACAACCACCTCAAAGCCTTCCAGAGAGCAGCCCAGGACTGATCCAGCTTTCCTGATCAGTTTGTTGAGCTTTCTGGCATCTCCACTCCTGATGCTGCCTCCCCAGCAGATTGCAGCAAAAAAGACAGCACTAGCAACAACAGACTGGTAGAAGGTCTCCAGCATATTGCTGCACACATTAAAGGACCTGAGCTTCCTCAGAAAGTAGAGTCTGCTCATCCCCTTCCTGTACACAGCCTCTGTGTTGGCCTTCCAGTCCAGTTTGCTGTCCAGGAGGACACCCAGGTATTTATAGGTGTCTACCCGCTCCACATCCTGACCCGTGATGGTAATGGGACCAGTCGTGGTCCTCTTCCTCCTGAAGTCCACCACCATTTCCTTGGTCTTGGCCACATTGAGAATCAGGTGATTCCTCTCACTCCACACGACAAAGCTGTTAACCAGGTCCCTGTATTCTCCATCCTCATCATCCCTGATGCATCCGACTACCACAGAGTCATCAGAGAATTTCTGAAGGTGGCAGAGTTCTGACCTGTACTGGAAGTCAGTGGTGTACAGGGTAAAGAGGAAGGGAGAGAGAACAGTTCCCTGTGGTGCTCCAGTGCTGCTGACTAAGCACTCAGACCGGTTGGATCCTAGCTGCACATACTGGGGTCTGTCAGACAGGTAGTCCATGACCCAGGCAACAGTGGACCTGTCCACCTGCATTCTGTCCATCTTTCCCCCCAGCATCAGAGGTTGGATGGTGTTGAATGCACTTGAGAAATCAAAGAAAGTGATTCTCACTGAGGAGTTGTTGTGGTCCAGATGGGCGTGCACCTTCTGCAGTAGATAGATGATAGCATCATCCACTCCGACCTGTTGCTGGTAAGCGAACTGGAGGGGGTCCAGGAAAGGGCTGACCTGAGGACTGAGGTGTGTCAACATAATCCTTTCCAGGACCTTCATGACGTGTGATGTGAGGGCCACAGGTCTATAGTCGTTCAAGGAGGAGGTGGTAGACTTCTTTGGAACAGGAACCAGGCATGATGTCTTCCACAGCACTGGCACCTTCTCCTGTTTGAGGCTCAGGTTGAAGAGGTGCTGTAGGATCCCACATAACTGGGTAGCACAGACCTTCAGTACCCTTGTGCTGATCCCATCAGGTCCTGAAGCTTTTCCCAGTTTCAGCTTCTCCAACTGTCTCTTCACCTGGCCAGTTGTCACTTCACACACAGATCTGCACGGGCCTAGTCATGAAAAGCACTTCATAAAGGCTCTCTGTAGAATTGGGGGTACATTTCACGTCTCCCAGGTAAACTGTCTTTAAACAGTCGTTACTTAATCTGTTTTGAAAATTAACATGAAATTATCACAATTAAAAATGTCTGATGTATTTTTTAGGCACAATGGATACACAAAATATTAACTAAATGACTTCCACCACACCCGTTATTGTATGTATATGGTATGTCTGTCCCAATGTTCATGTCAACTATGTTACGTCTCTTTAAGAAATATTGCATAACATTTCAAACAGTTCTAATACAAAACATGTGACACACACTCAGTGATGTCACTTCCTCTGGAGGGATATGTGGAAGGCAGTGGGATATGTCAAACTTCTCTCATCTCTTGTTTGTACAAAATGTTGAGGATGTATTAACAGTATGTTAATTATTTGTCCGATTTATTATTGTGTTATTGTGATACAGAGTGAATCCCTCTAATTTTTTAATAAACAATAATATTTAGAAAATCCTGAAGATTCTGTTTTTAAGTGCCTTGTAGAATCTAGTTTGAGGTTCGAACATGGAGGGAACCTTATAAACCATTAATTTGGATTAATTAGGTTAACCTAAAGCAAAAACTACTGTATTGCTGTTTAGCTTGTCAGACCATGAAGAAGTCCCACAGGGTTCTACTTAAGGGCCTATGAAATGGATGTAAATTATGACACTAATGAACTGTAGGCATACATCCAAAGTTAAAGTTTTTAAGAGTTTAAGTCACAAAATGTCAAAACTGTCACTATCAAATCTGTTATTGGTTTAAATGGTTAAGTGATAATGAAGTTGACTGATGAATCCAGTCTTTTTGTACTTGAACTGTACCTGCAATTCTAGAGTGGGTCATATATATTCATGTAAATGTATTTAATTGACCCTAATTAGCAAACTGTGCACTTTAATTCACTTCTTTAAATTAGGATTTTTATTAATACAGTTATTAGGGGAAAAGAATCCAGTTTTCTCCCATCCACCCATCTTCTTATCTTCTTCCTGATCAGGGTCGCAGTGGGCCTAGAACTGCAGTGGGACCGGAAACCGGAATCATTGGGCAAAAGGGACGAAATCCTTTGTAGGTTACCACTCACACCCATTTACTCACAAACCCATACATAAAGAGCAATTTAGCACAGTTCACCTACAATGTGTGTTTCTGGGAAGAAGCTGGAAAACCCAGAAGAGAACCCATACAGACACAGGGAAACATGCTAGATTCCTCCCAGACAAAGAGGACACTTCAGAGTAAGGAGTAATGACACATTTGTGAAGAAAGCAGTAAAGATAGAAGAAGGGTATTTTACTGTGAAATAATTGAGTGAAAGTCAAAGTTTCAAAAATTTAAAATACTTAAATAAATTAGAATTAGAAAATTGTCTTGGAAGTACATAAAGGGACTTAAGGTGCTCAAGTCCTATTTGGGAGACACAAATTCTAAAAAGCACATAACAGTAATTAAGTACACATACTTCACTACTGTGCACCTCTGGATATCAACCAGTGTTCAGAAAAGGGTCAGTTAAATTATGCAGAATACACAACCCATTGACTAAAATAGGCTGTATGATAGCACTACTCTGATGTTGACACTGCTTAACAATTAACAATAGCTTAATTACTGAAAAGCTACTTTTTAGTATATGGAAAATAGCCTCACTGCCATGCTACTGTGGAATTTAGTGAAACCTATAGTGTCACTACTTGTAGCGACTGTTCATAATCAGCCTGTATAATCCTAGATTATATGATATATACATATTTTAATATTATCACTGGATATTCCTTGTGTGCGGACACTCCTTCAAATGAATGAATTCAGCTACTTAAAGTTGCACTCACTGCTGACACAGTGCAAAAGCACACTAACATCTTGACTATTCCCTGTAGAGAAATACTGCCAATAGAATGGAGGAGATAAACATGAAACCAGTGACAACATGCTGCCTAATGCCAGGCATGGGCTGGAGGGGTATAAAACCCCCCCAGCATAGAGCTGTGGAGCAGTGGACCTGTGTTCTCTGGAATAATGGAACGATGGTGCTCCATTCAAAACTTTTGGGATGAGTTGGGTAGTTGAGAATGAGGTGGGGTGGTGATCATCCAACATCCTGACCTCACTATTTTGGAAGAGACATGGAATGAGCAGGTGTCCCAATACTTTTCTCTATATAGTGTACCATGGCTGTCACATCAAAACCTCATGGTTTTTCATTTGATTTGAAGGTTTAATTGTCAGAGACCAATAGTAAGAGTGAAAAAGTAGTGAAAACTACTAAACAAATTGTGAGAACTACATCTTTTATTTACAAAATTTATTTACACTATAAACATAACCATTCACAGTTGTTGTTTGTTTGACCAGTTTGCCTTAACCATTAACATCAACCAATCGCAAACACTAAGGTGAGACAACACTTTTACACTGCAACACAGACAAGCTATTAATAAACAGTCCTGAATTCTCACACCGGTCATGGATTGTGTCATTCTGCGTCATCTAAGCGGCAAATGGTCAGTAGGTTAAAAAAAACAAAAAAAGAGAGAACTAGCTACTGTCCAAAATGCCCCTGAAAATACAGTGCTGAGTGGGAAAGACCATGACATTCTAGTGATGTCATGGAAGTGGTTGTGTCTATAAAGAGTAGCGATGAGGAAGTCGTTTTCAGACATCAAACACTGCAGTATGGAGAAGAAACTAAGCAAATGTGTTCATGCCCTGTTGTTGATTATTGGAGGTAAGCCAAACTTGATAATACGTTTATAGTACAAAATACATAGTTCTGTTATAATCTGATACAATTGCTTAAGGGCAAATGTGTTGCTATGTTGATACATGTTTTTATAGTGTGTTGATATGTTCTAGTTAAGTCCTTCTAGTCTTTGTAATCATCTTGACAGGCAGATTTGGATGGGCCAGTGCAATAAGAAATATAACACCATTAGGTTCTGAGTTGCATAACTAGTAGTGTTGGCTCCTTAAAGTGATATAGTTGTCATTAAGCTACATACCAGGTTTTACAGCATTGCTTTGTAGTGAGGGTCGAGTAGTGTCTGAACTGAACCTGAAAACTGATGTTCATGGTTAAGTTCAAGTTCTTTCTGTAAGTTCTTTAAGTTAAGTATGTGTGCACTCTTTACTGTAAGTAGTGAACTAAGTATGAAGATAACCAAAATGAAGACATCAGTATTGTAGTCTGCTACAAATGAGGGAAAGAAGTTAGTTGTTTCTTTCACAGTTTCAGTCACGTTATCCCGTCCAATCTTTTACTACAGTGTAACAATAAACGGAAACCACAAAAATAAAGGTGCATGCTTAGAGATGCTCAGGCAAAGATCAAAAAGATTTGTGAGCTGATATCCTTCAAGCTGAAAAAATCTTCATATATGTATACATATTGTTCTTCACACGCAGACCCACAGCTTCAGTTCAGTGCAAAACTTTTAGCAGAGGCGTCTTCTCACCCACTTTTCTGTTTTGAGCTTATGACTAAAGAAATCACACCTACAGTAGGCTGGATTGTACCAAAGCTTTAGTGTGTTTCTGCATGTTCTCATGGTCACACTAAAGACACCTACACTAGATCAGAGGGTGTAAAGGCCTAAATATGTTTTGGCATGTTTTTCCACCATTACAATGACACCTACAGTAGGTCAGAGGGCACTGAGGCTACTACACTATAGTAAACATGCAGTGATGATGTTTCTGTAGGTTCTCATGATTGCATAAATAGAGAATCTCAACGCCACCGTTTCCTGTTGAGGGGTGTAGCTTTGTGTGTCATAGCAGCTCTATGAGTAGCTCTACCTGCAGCATCTAACCACAGACAAATATACCGACCACTCTCAGCTCACTCTCACACTTGCGTGTATAGTCGCCTTTTCCTTCCTGTCTGCAGCCCCCCAGCTCAAAGAGCATCATTATGAGTCAGTGGAGACCACGACTTCACTTGCCCACCTCATGTTCCATTACCAGTTTTAACTTAATCTTTCTAACCCACTCTTTGGCTATAATTGAAAATTCCGATTATACTGTGCTGCTCATTTTGGAAATTAGTTCTCATACATAGAAATATTGTTTATGTTGATACAGGTGTAACCCAATGTTTGGCAGTGAAGCATATCACAGTAAAAAAAGGGGAAACGCTGACCCTGACCTGCCCCATCAAAAACATAAATGGCAGTGACCACGTTGAATGGAGAAACCCAGATGGTTTTCTCATGTTCTTCAACAACCACAGAGGTAAGACCTCACAGTGTGTTTTATAACTTACATTACTTACTTTATAACAGACATTAGTGGTGAAAAATGATGGTATTATCCATTTTTCTAATCTCAGGCTGCTGCATGTGTAGCATATTGTTACTGTCACGTCAACCTTTATTTCTCCATTTTGTTTGATTTTCTTTTCTTCTTTTTTGACAATGTGACTGTTTTCTACAATGTGTACAAATTTCATGATGATCAGACCAATAGAAAAATTACATAAAATATTTTACATTGACTTCCATTGAAAAACCTTTTTTCCTTCTCCTGTTAAAAGTTACATTTTATTGTTTACCTTGGACAGTATTTCAATCAGAACACACTTATAACAGATGCCAGTAGGCCAGGGGTGTCCAATCTTAACCACAAAGGGCCGGTGTGGCTGCAGGTGGTCATTCCAGCCTAGCAGAAGCACATGTGATCAGTTGTTCGAAGGCAGGTTAATTGATTAAACAGGTGGAATCAGATGTGCTGCTCTGGTTTAGAATGAAAACCTGCAGCATCACCAGCCCTTTGTGATTAAGATTGGATGTCCTTGCAGATGTTTCTCCTGCCCAGTGACTTCTAATATAAATTATTGCTGGTCGTGAGTCAACAGCTTTTCTCTCTAAGTAAATGTCTTGTCCAGAGAAACCAACCATATGCAGCAGACTGATGCTAGAGTATTCCTCTCTGCCTGTTTGTGAAATCTACGCAATTTAAACTGATAAGCATAAGGATTGTAAATTGAACACCATTTTAGCTTACTAGACTAAAATCTAACCTGTTGTGGAATGCTAGTTTACCAAAATAAAAAAACATCAAATTAATATTGAACTATGTATTTTCTCTCCTGTTAATCTGCAGCCTTAAAAGACATGAGGAACGAGCTTGTCACCCTAAGCCAGTCTCAGTACTCAGTAAGCATTTCTGACATCACATTCAAAGATGGAGGAGTCTACAAATGTCTACATTACAGCAATGACGTTGTGACAAAAAGATATAAAGTCATAGTTCTGAGTAAGTACAGACCTTTTTCGTCACTGTAGTATTCCTTTAAATTGTGCTGTTGTCCAGCAACGGCCTCCAGAATTGAAGTTTAACCCCCCAGGTTTTTAATATGGTGCTCACAATCCTAATTGTTCTGATTTTGTTTTACAAAACCTCAGGTGGTCCAATTCTGGAGAAGACAGAACATGAGGATAAAACAATTATTAAATGCTCAGCTTCAGAAAATGGTCAAGCACCCAGACTCTCATGGCTTCTGGATAATGGCCTTGAGATTGAAGGTAAGCCAATTTTCACTTACTCAACTTTTCCTTGATGACAGTGGACAAAGTGAACTAAGATTGGTGGTAGCTGAATACAATATTAGTTGAGTGACTAACAGATCAGTGAATGGATAAACGCGTGGGTGAATGGTTGGTGGTATGAGTTTGTGGTGTGTTTGGGCGGTATAGGGAGATTTTGTTAAGTGGACACTTTTTAAAAAAAGGTTTCAAAAATGACGGTGTGAGCGTGAGAAACCTTCACATTATGTAAAGGTATGTCCCATAAAACCATCATTTTTCCCTAGAACCATGGGTCCAAGCCAAGAACAAAATAAGAACCTTTAATTTTAACAGTTTATTTTTAGTGTCAGCTTGCTTGCCTTCTTGGCTGTGTCCACTCAAGCAAAAAAACCCTAGACCATCAACATGAAAGAAGTGAAATTTACCCTGACAAACCGCCCCCACAAAACCACCTCTAAACCAGGCAAGCAATAGGGGAAGAGATATAAGGTCAGACAAGGAGAACTAACAATGAAGCAACACTCCACTATTAGTGCCAATCAAAGCTGAAGTAATTGACAAAACAATAGTATAACATATTAAATAATATATATAACAATTAAATAAACAGTACTTTCATACAATTACAGTCTATACTTGGAAAACATTATTGTTTAGAGTAAAAAAGAGTCTTTCTAACTTGTCTGCTGTCATCACATATAACTTTAGATATCCTTCTTTGTTCTAATGATGTGTATTCCTCACCCATAGCTCATCCAAACTATGTGCTGGAAAATGCGTCCAATAAATACACTGCTGTTAGTCTTCTGCATGTGAAGACTCATAAGAAAAGAACTACAGTGAAATGCCTGGCCCAGTATTCGGCTGTACGTGGCGCACCCCTCATAGACTTTATCCACATAGGAAATCAAGGTAAGACTCTCTCTCTCTCTCTCTCTCTCTCTATATATATATATATATATATATATATATATATATATATATATACATTCTTTGAAAACAACAGAGGGGAGTCCACTAGTAATGGCAACAGATAAATGGGCATTTTCTGAAAAGCAGGAAATGAAATTTGCTCAGGGGATTTTGTTGGTTTTGATGTGTAGAGAAAGCACAGTTCACATAGTGGACTCTCTGGTAGTTTCCTCTTTATCTTTCACCATAAATCACGAGGACACGACTTCTTCAAAACAGAAACGTGTTTCTTTCTGATAATGCTGAATAAAGTTTAAAGAAGAAACACAGAAATGAAGTGTTCTTCAGATTGTATTTGTGACAAATGGAATATCCCACTGTTTAAATCCTATATGGCAATATCATGACCAATGTATTGTATCTGTTTTGGCAGGTGAAGAACCGTCTCCCACATCAGAATCCATCAGTACTACAACACAGAAAGTGATTACTCCCACACTAGTCCCGTGGTTTAGCAGTACAGGTAATCACATGCCTTTCAGATTAATCTTAAGTCATCGTGTCTCGAAAATCTTGTTAATTCAATTCCTGAAAAAGCACATGTAGAGACATTATTTATAATGTATATCTACCAAGTAGCCTAGGCTGAACTGCTATCTAACCAAACAGAAACTGTTTAGTTTGAGTGTTGCTCCACCTGGTGGTGGATCCCCAGATTGCATGGATGTGTAACTCTTTAGTCTAAGCATTTATAGGCCCATAGTGATGAACTTTGCAAGAAATTCAACATTTTGTTAACAAATAAATTCTATTTATTTCAGAATACACCAGTGACCAGTCAGAAACCACAGAAGAACCAAAGACTAATGTCAGCACCACTTCATCCAATAGCACAAAAGGTAAGAGCCACATAGACTATTAACACAGAACCCGGCATTGTTTTTCTCATTGTCGTGTTTTACATTTCTGGACATTATGTAAAACATACTCTGTCTGTCAGCTTTAATAACCTTGAGAATTTTCATTGCAGTAAATGAAACCACTGAGTCAATATCTGAAACGACAGAAGGCTCTCCGGTGAATACCAGCGCAGTTTCCACAACAGAAACAGACTCTTTCAACAACACTTCAGGTTAGCAAGATACTGATCTGAACATGTAGTTACTGAAAAATTCAATTTTAACTTTTATTTAAGTAATTACTATTCGTTATTAAACTGTGTGTAGTTTACATATGGCTACTGGGGTTGATAATGTAAGTGTTACAAGCCCTTGAAAAAATTTAATGTGCTCTTAATGTTCATGTTTCAGAAGGTCATACCCGTATGTGTGTGTGTGTGTGTTTTTTTAGGAGTTGGCAGTGAAGACGAAGGCATAAGTGAACGTAAGCAAAAAGAAAAGGGGAATTCTGTTCTGCTGGTGCTTCTGGTCACATGCCTCATCTTCTGTCTAGTCGTGGTGATCGCTTTCTTCCTGGTCCGCCTCAGGAAGGCACATTTGGCCTGGAAACAAGGTAGGCCTAACAGTTTTAACCATTTTTCTAACAGTTCTTGCACTGCAGCAACATATGAGAATCCCACGGCTTCATGACATAACACATTTATTACACTTTTCCTTTAATTATAAATGAAAGTTTGCTGATGAACCTGCCCTAAGTGTCTTTGTTTTTTTCTGTCCACAGAGAATGAAGAGTTTGATCAGTCAGTTGAGAGCAGCAAGTCCAAATCCAGCAACGAAGAAAAGCAGAAACAGAACCAACCACAAAGAGTACAAGGTATGGTCTTCATGTCACTAACATCTGTCACATCAGAAATCAGAAATGACTGTCCAAACAGTTCTGAATAAACTCTGCCTCCCTCTCCCCTCTCTCTTCAGGCTTTTGGAACACTAGTTTTACAAAATACAAAGTGGAGGAAGCAGCAGCAGAGAGAGACACGAACACTACACAGGTTACTGTTGAAGTCCCTGATGAAAGACCACATCACCCCAATCCAACTGTATTAAAATCTTGCATTAGAGAGACTGAACTTTAACACATCTGGGTGTTTTATCCCAAACTCTTGACCAAACCAAAAAATGTTTGGTTGTCCTATGGGTGCTTGAATGTTCATAAATGAAACTTTGTGTTTTTGTTTGCACATTTTTATATGTTTGTGTATTTTTTCTATGAAAGAGAGTATATATGTTTTATAGTAAATGTCTATTTTTTTAATGGTTGCCAATAAATGTTTGCATTGGTATCAATCTTGAGTCTTCTGTGGTCTGCTTTTATTCAGAATGAACTCTGTGGGTTATTAAGAATTACTTACTTGGTAAAAATAGTCATGTAAGAGACACATACATAAAATACAACCCAGATATTTACTATTAGAAAGGCAATAACATTAACCTATTTAGAAACAGTTCGTTGTTACTGAGTCTTTAGCCATCACCTTGCTCTCTTTGTACGCCATTACATACCAACGACCTCGTGTTAAACCGATGGGGGAGTTTCTAGACGTTTCTATCGCACCGCTTCTACTGCTGATCTCAGACCAGTTTCACTTTGCCCTGCAGTGCGTTTAGTACAGTGTGCGTAATTGGAGGAACTGATACAGGATCAGCCGTTTCGGAGTGCAAAAGGGTGCGGTCAGAAACTGTAAGCCAATCAGCACTTTTCTTCTTCCGTCAGTGGGCGGGGATAAACGAACTGTTTGAATCGTATTGGCGGTGACGTCATGAAGCTGCGCTGTGGTTGGTTAGAATGCCGGCAATATATACGCGGTCTAACGCGTAAGAGAGTTCTCTCCGCAGCAGCGAGGTACGGCAGGCACCGCCTCACGACAACTCCCGTTTTCATCTGCTTCTGTTCAAGTATCTTGGTGAGTATGTAGCTAAAAAGGTCGATTTTTCTAATCTATTATAAACATTTATAACACATTGCGCTCCTGCCGGTAGTTTCGTTTTATTTTAAAGAACCTGTGGTGATAAACCCCTCGTGTTCTCGGCGGCTAGCGCTGGCTAACGGCCGCTCGTATTCGGTATTTTAAGGGAAATTACGGGGCCCTAGATCGATTCGTTTTGTGGAAAATACAAAGTTAAATAGTAGGTTGGTTAATTGTTAGGATAAATAACTGTAGTGTTGGCTAATTTTTTATAAAATGCTAGCTAGTTAGCTACCTAGCTAATGGCTAGCTTGGTGTCGAGGTCTCAATGCTGTGAAACAAAGGTGAACAAGGACGGTTAGCGCTTCTTGTTGGTTAATTAGGTGCAGCAACTCTTGTGGCTCGTATTGGAGATATACATAGCTCATGTAGAAAATATAAAATGTATTTCTAATTACATACTCGCATTAATTAATGTTTAGCAATTCAAATGGATCTGAAATCTTAAAAGGCGCTGGTTTAAGTGTCTTGTTTCTACTCATTTCTAATGTGGTGCTTTCTATATATACTGCTAGCTATATGCTTTGAATAAGGGCAAAATCTTGGCTTCCTTTGACCGGCTTCTTAAGGGCTTACTGTGTGCCTGTTGGCTAACTAACTAGCTAGCTAGCTGTAATGGTGGCCAGCTCTGAAGCAACTGCCATGGAATCTTCTGGAAGCCTTACCCACGTGCTCATGACTCACTTCCGGCACGTTGTGGTTCGGCCATTAGCCTGTTGGTATAATGGTTTTGTGACTCGAAGTGATTAGGTAAATGTGTATGTTATAACTGCAGAGCTGTTTTAACCTTTTTCAAACTTTTTTTTTTTTTTAAACAGGTATCATGTCTAAAGGACCAGCTGTCGGTATTGATCTGGGGACCACCTACTCCTGTGTAGGAGTCTTCCAGCATGGCAAAGTTGAGATTATTGCCAACGACCAAGGAAACAGAACCACACCAAGCTATGTGGCCTTTACAGACACCGAAAGACTGATTGGTGATGCAGCCAAGAACCAGGTTGCCATGAACCCAACCAACACAATCTTTGGTTAGTTTGTCAAGGCTTTGTTTTGTGTAGTTTTTATTTTAATATAAAGTTCTTTGTTTCGCTGTGATGAAGTTTATTCCTGCCATTCGTAGTTTCCACCAGAGGTTGAAAGACCAGAGATGGCCCAAGTACCTTCCTTGGATGTCTGAGCGTACAAAGAATGAGCAACCTAAATGATGTGTACCTAAACCGTTTTACTCAAAATACAATTTTGTTGCGTTTACAGATGCCAAAAGACTGATTGGCCGAAGGTTTGATGACGGAGTTGTACAGTCTGATATGAAGCACTGGCCTTTCACAGTAATCAATGACAACACCCGCCCCAAAGTCCAGGTTGACTACAAAGGAGAGACCAAGTCCTTCTACCCTGAAGAAATTTCATCTATGGTTTTAGTTAAAATGAAGGAAATTGCTGAAGCCTATCTTGGAAAGGTAGGGCAGCCTTTTAGTGAAGTTGACTTGCAGGGTGGATATTTTAATATACATAATATTGGTATTTCTGCTGTTAGATAAATCAGTTGCTGCAGTTTAATTGTTGCTTGCTTATGATTCCTTACAACAATTACTTGTTCTCTTGTAGACTGTCACAAATGCTGTGATCACGGTGCCTGCCTACTTCAATGATTCTCAGCGTCAGGCTACTAAGGATGCAGGGACCATCTCTGGCCTGAATGTTCTGCGTATCATCAATGAGCCAACAGCTGCTGCCATTGCCTATGGTCTGGACAAAAAGGTTGGTCATGGGATTTATGTACGGATCTGATATTGCTGTTTTTGTTTTTATAGAGCAACAGCTAAATCTCTCGCTGTGATGAAGTTTATTCCTGCCATTCGTAGTTTCCACCAGAGGTTGAAAAACCTAAGATGGCACAAACTCCTTCCTTGGATGTCTGAGCGAAAACGTGTTGTGTTCTGTTTAACATTTTGCATAGGTTTGCCTGGTTCATGACTTTTTCTCTCTCTCTCGTCATAGGTTGGTGCCGAGAGGAATGTCCTCATCTTTGATCTTGGTGGAGGCACCTTCGATGTGTCCATCCTGACCATTGAAGATGGTATCTTTGAAGTCAAATCCACTGCTGGTGACACTCACTTGGGTGGGGAAGACTTTGACAACCGCATGGTGAACCACTTCATTACTGAGTTCAAGCGCAAGCACAAGAAGGACATCAGTGACAACAAGAGAGCTGTTCGTCGTCTGCGTACTGCCTGCGAGCGGGCCAAGCGCACCCTGTCCTCCAGCACACAGGCCAGCATCGAGATCGACTCCCTGTATGAGGGTGTTGACTTCTATACCTCAATCACCAGGGCTCGCTTTGAGGAGCTCAACGCTGATCTCTTCCGTGGTACCTTGGACCCAGTTGAGAAGTCTCTCCGTGATGCCAAGATGGACAAGGCTCAGATCCATGACATTGTCTTGGTTGGTGGTTCTACTCGTATCCCTAAGATCCAGAAGCTCCTGCAGGACTTCTTCAATGGCAAAGAACTGAACAAGAGCATCAACCCTGATGAGGCTGTGGCTTACGGAGCAGGTATGTTATAGTAGACAGTCCTATTTTGTAAATTGTGGTGTCGCTGTGATGAAGTTTATTCCTGCCATTCGTAGTTTCCACCAGAGGTTGAAAGACCAGAGATGGCCCAAGTACCTTCCTTGGATGTCTGAGCGACAGATATGATTAAACAGTTTTTGCCCAACTACAGGTGGGGTTCTAAATTGTGTGTTTAAATTTCAGCTGTCCAGGCTGCCATCCTGTCTGGGGACAAGTCTGAAAACGTTCAGGATCTGCTGCTGCTGGATGTCACCCCTCTGTCTCTTGGTATTGAGACAGCTGGTGGAGTCATGACTGTTCTAATCAAACGCAACACAACAATTCCAACTAAGCAGACCCAGACCTTCACCACCTACTCTGACAACCAGCCTGGTGTGTTGATTCAGGTGAGAATGTCCTCAGTTTTGTATACTGTCTGACTTTCGCTGTGATGAAGTTTATTCCTGCCATTCGTAGTTTCCACCAGAGGTTGAAAGACCTAAGATGGCCCAAGTACCTTCCTTGGATGTCTGAGCGACTGAGCCTGACTCTAAACTGAAGCTTTTTTTTGCATACAGGCATCTAATGACTTGCTCTATTTCAGGTCTATGAAGGTGAGCGTGCCATGACCAAGGACAACAACCTTCTGGGCAAGTTCGAGCTGACCGGAATCCCCCCTGCCCCTCGTGGAGTTCCCCAGATTGAGGTCACCTTTGACATTGATGCCAATGGCATCATGAATGTGTCTGCTGTTGACAAGAGCACTGGCAAGGAGAACAAGATCACAATCACCAACGACAAGGGTAGGCAAAAGGCTGCAATATTACTTAATTTGTCTTGTATCAAGCTGAAATTGTGTAGAAACTTACCTGCTTTTTCCTCAATTCACAGGCCGTCTCAGCAAGGAGGATATTGAGCGCATGGTGCAGGAGGCCGAGAAGTACAAGGCTGAAGATGATGTGCAGCGTGACAAGGTTTCTGCCAAGAATGGCCTGGAGTCCTATGCCTTCAACATGAAGTCCACTGTGGAGGATGAGAAGCTGAAGGGCAAAATCAGTGATGAGGACAAGCAGAAGATCATGGACAAATGCAATGAAGTCATCAGCTGGCTTGACAAGAATCAGGTAACACTCGGATGCCAATTTGTTTGTGTAGACTAGTCTGTTGCAGTAAATGTGTATATTTGGTGTAATGTAACCTCCTTTGTTCCCCAGACTGCTGAGAAAGATGAGTTTGAGCACCAGCAGAAAGAGTTGGAGAAGGTCTGCAACCCAATCATCACCAAACTGTACCAGAGTGCTGGAGGCATGCCTGGTGGAATGCCTGATGGGATGCCCGGTGGCTTCCCAGGAGCTGGTGCTGCACCTGGTGGTGGATCTTCTGGACCAACCATCGAGGAGGTTGATTAAGCCATTCCAAACCTGCTCTACCTCCACAGCAATGTTTACTGTTCTTACCCTCTGTAGCAGGATTCCTGTTAAACTCTTGTTTGTGGTGCTGGGGTTTTGGCTGGGATTCTGCTGCAGAGTGACTGCAGAAAAAAAGGGGATTAAAGGATCACTTCCACAACAGGGAACAGATTTTTTTGTACTTGAATGTTCCATAGTTTATTTATCAACTGTTTCATAAGCCTTTTTGAAACTGCCTTGTTTCTTGCCTTGAGGTAAATGTTAATAAAGTGGTGACTTATTCCCATCCTTGTCTGTCTTGTCTCTGCTTACATGAAACCATTTTATTGATCTTGCAGAGGTCTTTAGCATTCACAGCAACATTATTAGTTTATTTATTCCCTTATAAAAGAACTTTGTTCTTAACTCTGAATGTGTCCCAGTGAGTGTATCAGTATATAGCGTGAGCATATCAGTAGTAGTGGCAGTCTTCAAGATATGTCATGGCAATATGACAAGTTGACTATAACTAGTAAATTATTGTGGGGGACTTTCTCCTTGTATGGAGCCCCACATCATGGCTCAATTATAATGACATTGCAAACATTATTCTAACAATATCGTTTGTAAGCTTTACACTCATGGTTATACTTGTACAGCATTACAGCTGCAAACTAGGCTGCCTATTTCGCACAAACAGAAAATACTCCTACTGTGACAATGGATGTCCCCTAAAATAGCTGAACGCTTTTATTAGAAGGGTGTCCAGGGAAAACTGACAGTGCATCTGCAATAATAATAAAAAAAAAAAAAAAGAGTCGAATCTGGTAGCATTTGTATAGTGTGACCGATTTTTACTAGTGCTGTATGAAGATAGCGTGCACTAGTTATACGTCCCCTGTATAGAAATACGTCTGACACAGGCCTATAGAGGGGCGCAGCCTCGGTTTTTACTGGCACCGCATTGCTTGCCTACGCGTACTGCGCGTGTGCGAACATCGCGCGTCCGTGTTGCCCTGGCAACGTGTAAGCGCCCTGTAGCACCAACAACGGCTCGAGGGGTGAGAAGTCTGCCTGCGTTTGACAACAATGAGCTTCATTAACTAACGTTTTCTGTTCAGTCTTTCAGTCGCTGTGTGCTGGTCAAACGATGTACGGTTTAATGCTTTCTAAAGGAGATTATCATTCGCGTAGTTTCTTTACTGTCATTACTGCCTGTCCGAAATAAACTAAGGTTAGCTAAGGCAACAGTCAAGCTAGCTAGCTAACTAACCGAGTGCTAGCAAGGATAACTAGCTATAGCTAACGTTGATTGATTAGTCTTAATTGATTGTTAAGGAACACAATTAACTAGACTAACCTTGCTAGATAATTAGCTAGCTAGCTATCTAGCTATCTTGTCTGTAATGAACGTTATCTCACACATTGTCAGGAATGTAGCTAAATACAAAAGATTTGCGTTAAAAGCTAGCTAGCTAAATAACATTGGCTCGTGATATGGATAACGGCATCACTGAACAACGAGATGACTGCGGCAAAGACGGGGCAGACACGAGTAAAACGCCCAAAATAAAACCTCTCGTGAACGATGATACTGGTTCAAGGAGTGGAAATGTGTCTCCTAATCTTTGGGACTCCTTAGAGTCCGATACTGAAAGTTTGGTGCAGGAAAAAGCTTACCAACGGGAGCTAAAACAGCGTGTTATGGATGAAGACAACAACAGCGGACATGAGTTTTCTGTGAATGAGGACTGTGATGATTTATACAGCAGGACAGAAATACAGCCCCCTGCTGCCAGGATATGTGGACCTCCGAGCAAAAACACGACTTTGACAAGGTAGTCATACAGTAACATACAGCTGTTGTAGAGTTGGGTTTTCTCATCTTTTCAGAATTTAATGTAAACATCATTATGGAAATCAAGCCCCAAAGGACTGCGTTTTTGATGCTATGAAAACCAGAACATATTACATATGGATGCATTCATTATGCCAGGCACAATGCCAGACGTGGGCTAGAGGGGTATAAAGCCCCCAGCATTGAGCTGTGGAGCAGTGGAACTGTGTACTTTGAAATGATGGATGGTGCTCCGTCCAAAACTTTTGAAAAGAGATGGGAGATGAGGTGGGGTGGTGATCTTTCAACATCCTGACCTTATTAACACTTTTGTTGCTGAATGCAATCAAATCCTCACTGCATTGCTTCAAAATCTAGTCCTCCCTGGATAGTGCAGACAGATACTCCAACAAAAGCAAGATAAACTCTTTTTAATACCCTTAATTTCGGAAGAAGCAATAAATAAGCAGGTGTCCTAATACTTTTTGTCTATATAGTATAGGTTATTAAAGAAAAACAGCCTGTTTAATAGAGGGATTGGGAGAAGACCATGTAAAATGAATTACAGTCGCTTTAGTCGGCCTACATAAATCCACAGGGCAAAAAGTTAGTAAAGTATTGGGGGAAATGGAGGATTCACCAGAACTTTGCATTGCAATGTTTGCTGATACAATTTAGCATTTGTTTTGTTTTACACTGTGAAGAAAATTTAGAGTTTAGAGGAATAAAGCATAGCCTAACCCCTAAATATTCATGTAATTATCCAACATCGACTTCAATGCCCCATTGAGAGTAGTACAGTATATTGTGCCGTCGGTAATGGATGTGAGTAATTAGGCTCTCTGAAATAGAGCCGGTAAACAATGGCGATACCTGACATAGAATAGATCACTCCCAACACGATAAGACCTTTTTATTGTAGAGCAGCCCAGGAAACATAATTGAAATGATTAACAGCTTGTATTCACTCGCCTAATAGATAATGGCAGTCTTTGAAAATGATGTTAGAGTGCGTGCATTTTAATTTAGTTGAAAGACCTCTAATTTTGGCACTTTCCATATGACTACCCTCCATTTAAAGGAAATTAGATTTTTATGCTGCAGGAGGTTATCACAATAAAGCCTCATTCTGAAGCCTATTAAAAAAGCAGATGCTTTGTTGTGGTTTAAATGGGAGGCCATTCTGCGCTGTGGAAACACAGATGCTGGAATCTGAAGTGTCTATCGCAGCGTCTGTCTAAACTCCTCCACCTTCACCCCAGCCTCGAGCTTTAGGCAGGACGGCTGTAGACGAGACTGTGTCCACCCTGACTGTGTGTGACCCCACTCGTTATCTTCCCACAGTAGATTGAAGGAGGCGTGATTTGTTTTGATGTATTTATTAATTTATTTATTTTTGCCCCTATTGATAAACTGTGAAGATCTGTGAAGAGCCACTTAACACTCATGTAGTTCATGTTTAATAGTCACAACTTATACTGTTGTAATCATTAGTTAATTAAACTGAAGCAAACGGTTATTAAAATTCTCTCAAGATATATACATATCCAGGTGTTGGATGATAACTATAAATAATATCAGCCTACCATTAAGGGGAGCTTTTGACATGTTGTAATGAACACAGTGACATAAAACACTACTTTTATATGAATGTTATTTGTATGTATTGTAATAGATTTTTTACTAAGCAAATTGACACTTACTGCCCAGATATGTAGCTTTTTATTAATTAGCATTAATGTTCATGTAAAATTGTGTGTTGCCTTAGGCCAATAATTGATTATTATTATTTTTCCTCTATTTAACCATTCCATAAATACAAATATCTTAATGTACAGTACAGAACATCTCCATCTAATAAACTATGCATATGCATGCTTTGAGCACAAGATTATAAAGATTATAACTGATAGCGTATCATTTTATCAGTCTTGCAAAGACTGCTGGGGCACATTCAGATGAAAAAATACGTTTTTATACATGAGAAATGTAGTAAAATGGACAAGCCTATCCAATAGAAAAGAGCCAACATGCCAGTTTGACAATATTTTTGTTTCAGACCAAGGAAATGCCAATCAGTCTGTCCAGAGTATGGATACCAAATAAAATGATTAAGTATTATTAGTTGATGATTAAATGGTAATTTCACAAATTTCACAAAGTATTAAAGTGCCAGCAATAAGGTAAGGCTCTGTAACTCTTGCATATAATTATAACTGAATTGAGATCATATTACATTATCATCCAAGCCTATTTGGTAGACAGGAGCCCTGCTCTCTGTTTGAAATACAAAGCAAACCGCAGTGCTCATGGTGGGACTGGGTTTCATTTTGGTGCAACCCGAGAAAAAAAGCCTTGAGAGGGTTTTCGTATGTTAAGGAGCTTCCACAGCTGTGAGCCCACACTGCATTCTCAAGCTCATTTGAACCGAGTCATTACTAAGTCGTTCCCTGCCCTCTTGCCCTCGTTGGCTGGAGAGCCATACGCCTCGCCTGCGCCGTATTTGGCATCATGAGATGTGAAGTGCATCTTGTAGTATTCAGAGCTGTGCAACAAAGAGGCACTCTTCTAATTATTTTAATGAGATCTTTTCATCCAGTGATGCAAGGAGCACATTAGGTAGTAATTTCAACCTATTTCATACCCTTGAATTAGCCATTTTCAAAACTATGCCCCAATTGTGGTTTCAAGACCCTTAGTCATTAGAGGCTAAGGTGGGGGAAACACAAGGACGAGACTACATCAGGCAAAAGAAATGAAAAGTATGGGCTGGGTGATGTACTAGATCTTTTCCCTCCAGCTTGAATGCTTATTGTAGATTGCTTTAATGGCTGTAGGCTTCGTTTACTAAACGCATGTATGTGAAATTAAGTTAGTAGATAATAACCATGGCCTAATCTGACATTTCTTTTCAGTATGAAACATGTAAAGTCCAACTTTATTACATGATGTCTTGGTAATGTTCTTGTTAACGGCCATTTTATCAGAAACACTTGCTGCACAAACCTCTACCACACCCATCAATGGAAAGGGACCACATGTTAGAGCATTTTAGTGGATGTTGCACTGGTATGAGTGAATCCAGTGTTGTTACATTACTGGTTGTTTAAATGCCTCAGCTTAACAGTGGTTCTGTGGTCAGAATCAACCAAATGCTATAAAATGACATGTCACTCCAATGGTCCACAACCCAAACAATATCTGTGCAATAGTGGTTCTGTGGTGGACAGAGTGTCCAGTAGTCAGTACAGTCAGTACATTTACATCTACAAAGTGCTATTAAACAAATTTACAAGAAAAGTAAAAGTACTAACCAGTAATTATGTGTATGTAACTTGCTTCTCTTTTCAGACAGAACCTTCTTGGAGACGAATATGCTGATTTGCGCTACGATCCCAACTGGAGGAGGAATCTGGCTGATGCAGAGTTTCTCCACCATGTTCAAACTAGCCTCTCCCTGGACTCTTGTGGTGTGCCTGGAGACATCACCGGGCACACAGAAGAGGCAGCCTCCATAGGAAGGCATGAATATACAGTAGTGAGAAACCCTGCTTCAGCAGCGATTGATATTGTTCATCCAAGGCCTCCTTCATCTTCCTTTCACCTTCACCCACAACAGAGCCAATTCAGTCATGAAGACACAACGCTGTCGGTTCAGCGAAGTTCATATGCATCATCTGAGAGCACACCACGTTTGAAATCAGACAGGGCCTTGAAAACAAGGGACAGATTTGCAGACCACCAAAGCGCAGCTGAAATCTTGCCCTCTACTTCTTCACGACCCAGGCAGCAGAGAGACAGTAACAAGCAATATGACAGAGAGGATCAAAGCCGTGCTTCTGCTCAGGAAGAAAGTAAAGACACGCTCAACTTGGCACTCCCACAGAGGAGACATTCACGAAAAGTTAAACAGCCCAGACCGAGAGAAGACATAGTGGAGCGCAATAAAGCAACCTTGGGTATGAACACTCATAAACAAGGGTCCTATCTGAAGGCCTATGGGCAAAAGGGAAGGACACAAGATGAGTCAAATGAGGTATGTGTTTTTCTTTTTTTTGCTGTTCTTACATAAAGCAAAAAATATTAAATTGTACTAGAACAGTGTTCTTTGATAGTTCAGTAATAGTAGAACCCAATTCCAGGACATACAGAGACATTGCTTTGTTTAAAGAGCCGTGTACTGGAGGTTTTCCACCGCAAATAGCCATTTAGACATTCAGATGACTCTTTAAGTTGTTGAGTTTGTTATAGAACTTTAGTGAAGTGGTTATAGTGAACCCCCTTTAGTGAAGAACCCTTAAAGAACAGCTATTTTAAGGGTGTGACATCCAGTTGTTAAATAAAAGTAATCAACAGATGTTATACTGTATTCTCTTAGTGAGCCACCAGGGGCCGCAATAACACAACACACAATCTCCATCTCTCCATCCAACCTCCTCTGTCTATGCTGTCTTTCTGTCTTCTCATTGTTGATTTAATTTTTGTCTCCAAGACTGTAAATAGAATTAGTTGAAAAACTGGCCTCATAATTAGATAGTCTTCAGTTTAATTATATGCTTAAAAATTGCAAGCTATTTTAACAAATTCAGTAATGAATCAAATGATCTGCAGCTAGCTATTATGGTACTTTTTTATTTTAATATTCTCAAAGTAAGTTATTTAAGCTAGTTGATAGGCCTATGGATATAGATAATTTTATAGTAAATAATAATAAATGTATGTAAATACAGAATAAGACATAAGCTTATTGGGTTTTATAATGTAAACAATTGTAATTAAATTATTTACATACAAACGAAAGGCAAAAAATGGTTGACCTGAAGTATAATTGTAACTGACATTACAGATGTTCTGCAGCTTTTCATTTTTTGGTTCAGAACAGCTTGCTTTCTTTAGTCCATTGTAAGCAGATGTCCGCACTGTTTCTGTTCAACAAGTATACCATATTTGATATGACCTGACCTGTATCACTGCTCTTTTTAAAAGAAAAAAAAATCTGAATGTGTAAGTGACCTTGCTATTATAGTGGGCCCGTACTGAAAGAGAACAAGCGGCCTAATCTAACTGGGGCTCGGAAATTAATTTGGCAGACACTGGGAGCAGAAAAAGGAAAAGGAAGCATGTCTGGCTATGTAGTGCCTATTATGAGTTGATCTGCACAACAGTAGCTATTAAGAACATCAGAGAGGCATGGTTACCAATAGGCTCTTAGCTATCAGTGCACCTGGCCCTGCCGTGTAATTGGCAGGCTCGGCCTGTCTGCGCAGTGCAGCATATGAGGATTTGCTACATTTCAGGCCTTTGCCGGCCCATCTGAGCCCATACCCACCTTAATGTCTCATGTCAGCTGCATTAGCATAGTGAAGAGCTGTTAGCATTGTGACACGGTAAACAGAGCGAGGGCTTCCCTCCCTAAATGCCGCGCTGATTGTACCTCCACAGACCACTGGAGTCTGTCAGGTAAGACTCATAGTGTAGATGGAGGTTGTTAAGGTCTAAAACCCCTTTATCTTGTCTTATTTTATCATCCGAACCCGAATAACAAAGATTGACTCGTGTGATTAGTTTTGGTTTTAGCATTGTATGTTTTTCCTTCCTTTCTCGAAATGAAGCTCAGATTGTTTTGCGTTCGTTTGTTTTTATTTGGTTTTATGGGATGTAAAAGCAAAGATCACAAGGCTTTATATGGCATGGTCCCATCTATCTGATCTTATAGTCTGACATTTGCCCTTCACAGTGCCTTTTTATTTATTTGTATTTTTTTCAAAGGAAAAAAAAAAGGCATGCTATCAAATCACATCAGTTTCAGCATCATTACCTGGCCTTGTGTGAGCGTGGTGTTGCTCCCTTTTAAAAGCCACTATTTGCTCTTTGACAGACTCCTTACTCCCGATAATTAGCTATGTTATTAAATGTACACAATCTCATAATGCGCCAACTTTGTGGCCGCGAGTGGGGGAGTGATGCTGAGCCCCTGCAGAGGCTCCTTTGATAAAGACAGAAGTAGCAGAGCAATCTTCTGCCATTGCACTCAGCCGGAGTCCCTCGTCATCTCCCAGACCCTCACTTCAAAGCCAGGAACATAATGTACAATCTCTTAATAGCTCTAGACTGAGGCTCCGCAGCTCTCTGCCACTGTACACCCTGCCTCAGTGTAAACACCTAATCAAGATTGCCTGGGCGGCCACAATAGCAACCAAATGCAATTCAAGAACTGCAAGCCTTTGAAGTCCTCATTGCAAAAGCTGTGTTTCTCAGTCTTGAGGAAAATGGCAAGCTCAGATCGCCTGACTTTGTTGTGCCTCATCTCGCCCCAAGAGGCAATTACGGGCCCCAATTTAACAGAATAGATATTACACAGCTTATGAAGCTCAAAATGCAATTTTGTTTGATCATTTTCTCAATTTGATTGAGATTATTAAAATGGTGGACAAAAGGCAGTGGCAGTGGCTTGGGCAGAGGCTGTGGCCTGCTGCCACAGAGAGGCCACAAAGGGCACGTCTGTGATGTCCGCCACACACGCGCGCGCACACATACACACCTGTTACTGCACAGGTAGCACAGCAAAAAACACACTAGACTTGCCAAATGCGGAGGAACAAGCAGTCAACTCTGCTCTGTGCCAGTGTAATATCATAATAGTGTCATTGACTCTTTTGTCTTGGGTTCATTATGAAGATCACAGCATTAGGGCCTGCGCAACATGACAAGTTAACAAGCTAAAACAAAGTCTGATAACTGATAATATTAGGTCATCTAATTTAATGTGGTTAGAAATCAAGCTCCAACAGACTCCAATAGTGTTAGTTTACCAGTGCTTTATCTACCAATAATATCATCGGTTTCTGTGAATTGTCAGGAAATGAGTTTCTTTGAGTAAAAACACTTTATTCTCGTCCTCAAGGTTAAGTTGGGAGACATTTACCATACTGTGGAATCCAAGACCACTAGTCAAAATGCTTATATTTTGTGTTTATTTCTAATTTATTACACAGTATTTGATACAAAGGATTAAATGAACATACATTTAAGAATTTCCAATTTTCTTTCAGTACTATGTGCCCTGTTTGCTGTACTAACAGCATGAACTCGAGCTGCGTTGACCCCACAAGTTTTTGCAAAAGCCTCTTATGTAAAGATCTAAGGTGTCTGACAGTCACCTGAACACGAGCTTCAATAGAAACAAAATTAAAGGCATTTAAAAAAATTACAAATTTTCTAAATTCTAAAATTTCATTGTTATTTTTCATGAAAATTTCAGTTTTATCTGTCTAGACTTTAGTCACCCTCTGTATATTTTACCCCCTCTACAAACCATTAAGCCCACGCTTCTTCAACACACTAATACACACTAATATGTGTTGGTTAAACGAACTGCTAATATGGGCTTTTATTATTGTCCACCTGATTTAGCTTTACACTATATTACAAGAAACATCAGTAATGAGATTCAGGGATATGTGTCTTTTTCCAGTGTTTTTGGCAAATACACATTCCATTTTTAGTTGAATCGGTTGTGAATGGTGCTCCTTGTTTTTCTTCTCACACATGCTGCTGTTTTAAATGTATCAGGTTGACTCTGTTGCCTCTCTTCTATTTATTTGTCATGCTGGCCCATTTCCGTGATAAATAAACAGCACTCCTTATCCTGTGTATCCGACGGGCAGCAGAGGCGGTGCAGAGATCACCTCCCTGCATTCCTGGCCTTTCAGCGAATAGATAGGCCAGCATGGCTGCCTGTTTATTGATGGATATGTTACAGCTCAATCCACTCACTGCAGCATGCTTCTTTTCGACCTTCCTCTGTTCGCGCTTTCAGAATTAGCCGCATTCGTTCAGGGACTCCTCAAGCCGTCAATAGCATCGATCAGGCCGGATTGTCCTCAGCAGCCAAAGTGACTTCAAGTTTACTAAATGATTTTCATTACAGTATTAGCGGCAGATATGCTCTCCCTGAATGAGTGCATTAAGAAAAATGGAGAGAGTGAATTGATGTAATGCGAGTGTATACAGACACTTATCCTCAAACTGCTCTGAAGGGACTGTTGTAAAGGAAATCAATAGACGTCCAAAACGTGTGTCGGAGACACCTGTATGGGAGGATTCAGTGCTTAAATATTCAGTAGTTCAGAATTTGTAAAATGAACTTAATAGAACTGGAAATCCAATACTGTGTGAAAGTCAAGTTAGCCATCTTAGAAACCTTACCATAAAGCTGTTTATTTGAGCAGTAAGGGTTTTATTGGTAAAAACTGGATGCTGGACTGCTGGATTATGAGTCCTGTTGCCCTCCATTTTCCAGTCCTGGACAACAAGAAATTTGTCTTATGTTTCCTGCATTTATATTTTTAAGTATGTTTATAGTGTGTACTGGTATTTAACAGTTGTCTCAAAGGCACATGGTTATTGAATAAGCTAATACAGCTAATGTTTAGCAGGTTTGATTACAGATGACGATTGTTTTCTACCATGCAACATTCTTTATAATCTTTATACTTTTATCTTGCTTCCCTATACCTTTCTTTCCTTTCTTTGTTTTTTACCATCTCTATCTATCTCTCTCTCTCTCTCTCTCTCTCTCTCTCTCTCTCTCTCCTTCTGTGTCTCTCAAGCTCCCACAGCCTTCTGAGGACACTACCAGCATTGACAGTCAGGGAAGCCCAGAAAATGCCCTAGACTCAGAGCTGATGTGGATACAAAAAACTCAAAAACTAAAGGTAGGACCCTTCACTCCTGTTCACTTTATTGATTTCATCCGTCTCTGTCTCTCTTTCTTTCTCTCTCCTTCTCTCTCTTTCTTTCTCTCTCTCTCTCTCTGTAGATGTAGGTGGGGTCTGCTTGGCACAATCCATTGCCCTAATGCATAACTGTCAGCAAGGGCTTCCTCTCAAGATGAAAATGTCTGCACAGTGGGCGCACTGTCACCCGGGATTTCATTTCCACTGTGATGGACGCAATTTCTGATAGAGTTGTTC